>NC_142657.1:16385937-16700625 GCF_026168435.1 Sesamum indicum
GTGTTGGACAAATTTCTTTATTTATTCGGTTGCTGGTTATGTGTCTATATGTATATTTGAGAAGTGGTACCATTGTTCGGTGGTTTCACCATCGTTTAATGTTTAGCAGGTGGAGGCTCCAAAGAAAAAGGTAAAGAAAACAAATGTGCCTGTATCAGAGATTGTCTATGGAGGACTTGCTGCTGCAGATGTACAGAAAGCTGTGGAGAAGGAATTTGAGATGGCTTTACAGGATCGTGTAATGGAGGAAACCAAAGACAAAAAGAATGCTGTTGAGGCTTATGTTTATGACATGAGGAATAAGGTAAGTACAGTGGTGTTGGTCTTGTTAGACGCCTTAATTATATGTAATCAACCATCTTCGTTCTGCAGCTTCATGACAAGTATCACGAGTTCGTGAAGGAGTCGGAGAGAGAGCAGTTTATTGCCCGACTCCAGGAGGTAGAAGACTGGTTGTATGAGGATGGAGAGGATGAAACCAAAGGCGTATATATTGCAAAGCTGCAGGAGCTCAAGAAAGTAAGAGCCGTCAAGAACTTGTTCTTGTTTGTCTTTTTGCTTCAGTGTGAAGACTGTTTTCTGAATTTGCTCTCGAAATCCTACAGCAAGGTGATCCCATAGAGGAGCGTTACAAGGAACATTCAGAGAGGGGATCTGTGATTGACCAACTCATTTATTGCATTAACAGTTACAGGGAAGCAGCAATGTCGAGTGACCCCAAATTCGATCACATTGATATGGCAGAAAAGCAAAAGGTACATCTCCTCCCGAACCGCACATGGATATTTTAATTGGTATGGATTGTGAGACATTTTATGTTTCATTGTTCAGGTCTTAAATGAATGTGTGGAAGCTGAAGCTTGGCTAAGAGAGAAAAAGCAGCACCAGGATTCACTTCCCAAGCATGAGACACCAGTTCTTTTGTCTGCTGATGTGAGGAAAAAGGCTGAAGCCGTAGACAGGTGTTCTAAACTGCTAGATGACTTCCCACTTTTCTCCTTTTGAGTAGTTTTTTGGCCTGAGATGCATGTACATGTGAAAAAACGTATGATGCATAGCTACTATGCTAGTGAAGACATAAATCATTGGAACATCTTATTTTAATTTGGTTGCTGTTTGTCCCCTCCTTTCTTTTGGATTATTATGTGATAATTAAGATTCGATTTGCCTTTACAGGTTCTGCAGGCCAATAATGATGAAACCAAAGCCGGCCAAGCCAGCTACTCCTGAGGCACCCTCGCCAGCCTCCTCCCAAGGGGGTGACGCACAATCTCAAGGGACGGAGAATGTGCACTCCAGCCCTGGCCAAAATGCCAATGCAGGTGATAGTGCAGGGTCAGGAAACGAAGTACCACCAGCTGCTGCAGAGCCTATGGAGACAGACAAATCGGAGAGTGCTCCAAGCTCTGCTTAAGTTGGTAAAGCATTTGTCACACCACATATTATGCTGTGCTCCTCTGTACGATGAGGATTACTTGAATTTGGGACTTTCTAATGGACTATGGCTGCTGTGAAATCTTTGGTGATGGAATTGTTTGGATTATGTCTCCATATATTTCAGAGGTGGCAATTTATACTATTAATAGGTGGGGTCTTTGTAATCCTGTTTTTGAGAAAGGGTTTTGTAAGAAATAGCCTGATGACTATTGATCCTCCTTTGTTTATTCAGTCTTTGTTCACAGAAAAGGATATTACCCCGTGGTCTCAATGTTGACTCTTTCTGATTTTTCCCCCCAAATTCCATGTGGTCTTTCTGTGTATGCAAATTTTGTGTTATTTTATGGAACTACAATTCATGGAACTCAGTAATGCGGAGTTCAATTTGGTCTTTCTTTGCCTGCGCAGTGGCTTTCAGTCTCTTTCGATGTGCAAGTTTACGATGTCTTGCTGAACTAAAATTCTCGGTGTTTGTACCAAGTAATTACCATTCTCTAGTTTGTGGCGTGTAATGTATTTTGTTGAAAGGGTCAGCAGTTGATCATCTTTGGAGTGACAAAAATCTGTATGTTGGCAGTAAAGTTGAGCGCTTGGAATCCTTCCGAGTGCAATTCTTTCGAGTGTGGTGCATGAATCATGATGGGGGAATAAGGCTTTGTGGCAGTGATCCTATCCTATTAGGGTCGATCTGCCAATCTGGATCTGGGTGCTTAGTAATGCATTGAGTTGGATTTTGCGCTTCCGATTATCGGTCCATTTGGCCTAAAACGAGCTTTCCTGATCCAAAATGAGATTGTGCATTAAGAATAGGGTGAAGAATAGAGAAACGCACACTTAGCAAGCCAAGAAGAACAGATATCAGATGAATGCATCTTATTAGAAGCTAAAGAGTTTAAGCTTTGATAATATATCTTCGTCTGATGTAATATTTATGTTTGGAAAGTGTTCCAACTCTTTCCGATTTCTAATTTATACTAGATTTTGTGCGACATCTTCTCCTCGAAGTTCTACTTCAAACCAAAGTTGTTCCATTCACTTATAGTTTCAAAGTTGTTTGTGGTAGTGGTATGTCATAATGGTGCCGCGATGGGCCAAATGATGATGTTGTCGCTCCTGTCCTCTTGATACGGCCAACTCGCACCCGCCCTACCGTGGCTGCTCTTATTCTAAGGGAATGAGGTTTTTTCTTCGTTAATTAAACTTTATCTAAGAAAAAGCATCAGTCGTTGTAGTATAGTGGTGAGTATTCCCGCCTGTCACGCGGGTGACCCGGGTTCGATCCCCGGCAACGGCGTACTCTTTTCTAATCTTTTTCAACTTTATATCAATTTTTAAGGTATTGACAAAACATTAAATGAAAGCCCGTCTAGCTCAGTCGGTAGAGCGCAAGGCTCTTAACCTTGTGGTCGTGGGTTCGAGCCCCACGGTGGGCGATATCTTCCAATTTCTATGTTTTTTAATATATTTAACTTGAATTCTGTTGTAACAAGAAATAAGGTTGTTCAATGGGTTCGATCTGGGTGGCTTTGTTAAATTTTGAAACTGACTACTTACAAACCTTCTTTTTTAGCCTGAAACCTCATACGAATTGGAACCCACTAAACTTTATTAAAACTTTTAAAATATTAGAAACATAAGTTTTTTTTTTAAATAGTTAATATTACCTTATCTTTACAAATATGATACAATAATATTATTAAAATATATATATATATATATATATTTATACACTTATACGTGAATATATTAGATTCCAGTATATTTATATGTTACTTACATATATACATTAAAAGTTAAAAGTATTTTAGACTATTATCTTAATTTATAAAATTATTATTTCCACATAGTATAAATAAAATATACACATTTTTTCATATATATATGTATATTTAAATATGCTTTGTATCAATGTATATAATAAAAAAGTATAAAAATATTAAATGAATTGAGTTTAGATTGAGTTGGGGACCGAAACAACCAAACGTAGAATTTTCCTTGATGGGACGAGTGCAGGTCTTTGCGATCCCTATTAAATCGCTATTAGCTTGTGAAAAACGTCCGAGCATGATCCGGGTCTGTACATATTATTGAAGTTTACTTCATATCCTCCAAAAAAGTCCTACAGTAACATACAATGTGAAAAAAAAGCACTTGTGAGTTCGATTCAATAATTAATCTTTGTATTCAAATCTTATCTTCTAATATGATTCCATTCATTAGGGCCCCATATTTCAAATGTAAGATTTAAAATATATTATGAATAAGAAAAGATACATATAAACCAACACATCATGCTTCAAAAAATAAAGAAAGAATAAAAAGAAAATAACAAAAAACAAATAAATAAACTTAAAGGTACTATCAGCATTTGCAATAAAATTGATGTTGTGGTATCATAACCGTCATTTGTGATAGAAAAATGTATATAAGAGTATAGGTATGCTAAAAGAAATATTATAAACACATGGGTACATGAAACAATTATTAATATATCTTACCAATAAATACCTCACCCGGATTGTAATATAATCGACATTCTCTAAAACTTTACATGTTCAGTTTTTTAATGTATCTCGTCTCTAATTTGACAAACGAAGATATAATAAGCTTAAACAATTAAGATGCCTCAAAAAGATTATGACAAAT
Source organism: Sesamum indicum (assembly GCF_026168435.1). Taxonomy (NCBI): domain Eukaryota; kingdom Viridiplantae; phylum Streptophyta; class Magnoliopsida; order Lamiales; family Pedaliaceae; genus Sesamum; species Sesamum indicum. Next base: position 16,390,021 of record NC_142657.1, read on the forward strand.
TCTTGATATACATTTTAAGCAGCATGTTAATTATTATTGCTATAAACTTTTTTAATATTAAAACACTCACTTCAAAGATCAAACGTGAAGTGGTTGTAGTATTCCCGCCTGTCACGCGGGCAACGACTTTTCTTCTTCTGGTCTGTCTGTATATCTGTTTCTTGAGGCTCAAAGACAGCTACATCTTCATCCTGTCGGAGTTTTTACAGCTATTGTATTTCTACAGACCACCATGTCTACCAAGTTTTGATTCACTCTCACAAAGCAGCAAACTGCAGAATGGAACGAATGTTGCCGCTGTTAGAACAGCAGATTTTTACACTAAAGAAAGACAATAACCGCTTGCGAATCAAGAATTCATTCTCAAGAAAAAGGGCGTAAAAGAATTACAAGAAAGAGGCTCCACATCTCTGATCTGGAAACAGTACTTCTTCAATTCCTGTAATGTGTCGGCTTGTTCCTCGTATGCTCCTAGTAAATTTGTCGAGAGCTATGATTCAATGTATTGTGAATGAGCTAATCCAGACAAGTCATAGGTATTCAGACAATGAAATAAAAGATGAACGGATCATCTGAAGCCAAAAGTAAAATACAAGCCTGAGTGAAGGAGAAATGTGGGATAGAAAGAGAGGAATGAACTCTTCATGAAATTGCATTATATTTTAAACATATTAGTATCATGACAGAAGTTTTATTTTCCTGCAGACTGAATAATCCTGGAGGAAGCTATAATACAACAACTGCAAGTAGTAATCAATTATCTGCAGATGTCAGTATGAAGATGATCGCATCAAGTTACATCAACCACTGGCATTTTCAGCCGACACAATGTTGTCTTCATCGTGTCCTTGCCAAATCTTAGCAATCTCAGCTTGAGCTCTCTCTAGAATCTGCCTCTTCTGCAATTCCAAGTCCCGATGGAAGTCCATCCGCATTTTTTCTAGTTCTAGCATTTGTTTTCTTTTACTATTCTCGATCTTCTCATACATGTCACTGAATTTTTTGAAAGAATCAGCAAGCAATTTAAAAGAAGCTCGGCTACCCCTGAGCTTCCTGTTGTTCATCTTCTTGGTAGGAAGGCCATTTGATTCATCTTCCTCGTGCTCAGCAAATTCTGAATTTCCCGGACTATCCCTCATCTCATCCAATCCATTTGAGCGATTCAAATCAACTTTAGGATCCATGAATGCATACTCTCCTGCACATGAAAGGCCGGATTGCTGTGGCTGTGACGACAGTAGTGTATCCATCTTCTTGAAATACAACCACTCAATGGCAGCACCTCCCCTTTCCCCCAACTTCATTTTCTCCTTTTTGTATTTTTTCTTCAACGTATCCAAACGATTTCGACATTGAGTGTCCGTCCTTTCAATCTTTGACTCCTGGGATACCTTCTCGGCAACTTCTTGCCACTCTTCAGAGCGGAGACTCTTCCTCCCTTGTTTGAGAAACCTATCACCCCAAGCATCTAGTAAAATGAAAGTCTCGTGCTCGGTCCAATCCGTCAGTGGATTCCGTCCACCGTATGATGGCTTTGTAACTAAAGCTGCAGCAGCTGAAGGTGCTGGTACTCGAGGAGCAAATTCGTAATTCGAGAACAGGGTCTTTAGCTTCCTCTTCTTCGGTTGACTCTGTAAATCACCATAATCATCGTCATCATTGTCATCTTCATCACCATATTCATACTCATCTTCACCTATCCTCTGAACACCATGTCCTTCATCCTCATCCTCATCCTCATCCTCATCCTCATCTTCTGCATTACCTATACCCTTCTCATCACCATCACCATCACCATCACCATTGTCGTCTTCAACGTACGAATTCCGAATCTTTTGAGGATAGACAGGAAATTTTTCGCAATTTATGGCATAAGGGCTGGGATGGTAACCGACATCATCCTCATCATCCATCATGCTCAAAGACCAACAACTGCAATATCTACTCTCTAGTTATCTTTCAAGGATCCTGTCTCCCATCCAAGGCAAGAGCACAAGATTTCTTCTCAAGGACCTAAACACACAGAAAATTTAAATCATTATTGCTAACAAAACAGCACTACAATTAATGTTGAGATTCTATTCAACCCAAATTAGTAGTACTTTCTCCAATAGTAACCTCATCCAGTATAATCAAAGTATAAATTCAGTAGTTTTAGGATCAAGAACTGTAAGTATCATTCTCAAGAAAAGAACTCATTCATAATTACAGTCAAGAACAAGAAAACTTCATTAATAAAAGAACAGAAAACCAGGAAACAGATGAAATTATAAGCAAGCAAGCACCCCAAAATACCACTTAAAACTCAAATCTTTACTGATCCCAGAAAATTAAAATCAAAAACCGAGAACCCAACACAAATCTCACCTCAAACAATTCAATCATACAGTTGAAGTGCCTCCAAGATTCAAGCTTCTCCGAAAATCAAACACTACTTCCCAGATATTCAAAAACTGTAATTCTTTCAGAAAGACAACAGTTTTCAAGAACATAGATTACACGTGAATTCTATTATACTTTGTTTGGGAGTTGAGAAATTTCCAGGTTTCTTTCTGTTGGGATGGAGAGAAAGTGGAAAATAGTCGAGAACAGCCCCAGGACATGAATTGTGAAGTACTCGTTGCTAAAATGCGCTGGGGATGCGTCTCATCCAACCCGGACCCAAAGGCTAGAGGATTTTCTTTGGTGATGGGAAAATTTTGAGTGTAATATTTATTAAAATAACAAAATTAAATAAATCAAAATAACTACTTTAAGAATATTTAGTTATTAATATTTATTTAATTAAATATATTAAGAGCTTGTTTGATTCAAAAGAATAGATAAGTGTATAAAAAAAGTAAATATATATATATATATGATCACAAGAACAAATAAAGAAAAAGGAAAATTGAATGTATACCGAAATTTTTTACCCAAAAAGTGAAATTATTATGCAAAAAAATTCAAATTACTAAAACTAATCGTTACTGTACAATTTATTGTGTCTTTACCAAACCCCTAAAAGTATTTAAAATTTTCTTTTATTTTGATTGAACCAAACAATTCAAAATAAATATATTATTCTTTCTTCCCATTTCCTCTCAATTAACCAAACAAAGCCTACAAAAAATGAACCAAAGCAAATATTTTAGAATTGTGTGCTTTTTGGTTGTCAATTGTCATAAATCATCAAAGCCGTATAAACAAATTGAGTCGTTCCTCTCTTCAACTATGCATAAAGTATATTGATATTTTTGAACTATAAAACATAACACATTTAGCCACTTATGATATACACTAATTTTCTAATGATGAAAATACTCTTATTATTTACACCCCTCAAATATCTCTATTACAATCATTCTCCTAAATATAATCTAAATTATTTTAAATTTTTATTTAAGATAAACACTATCCAAAATTTATAACTTTTATATAGAGTATAGAATCTGTATAAACTCCATAAATTTATAATTTTTATATTTTTTACATAACTGTTAAAAAATTTACATAATTTTTGCCTAGAAAGTGTAGTTATTTAGAAGAAAACGGAACAGAGGTTTGTATTTCAATATAAATGAAATGTTAAAAGATTGGTGGAAAATATACGAATATTATATAATATTTTATTTAGAGTTTATGATATTCTATATATATTGATTATACGTACAATATTTTATTATAGGACGTGAAGATAAAATAGAGGGTTGAGCAGTTTTTTATGTTAACTGAAGCATTTTCATATTTGAAGTAAGTATATATATATATATATGTGTGTGTGTGTGTGTGTGTGTGGTATTATAATTTTAGGTCTCTTATATATTCGATCTTGAATTTGAATTTATATAAATATATGTAGATATAGTATATTGATTGTTTATATATATGATCATGGACTATCTATGGGTTACTTAATATTGATAAAATTGTTACTACGTGTTATGTGTGATTGTATTATACGGATGTGAGATAAATGGTTATGTGGTCGTATAAGTGATTGTTGAATAAATCGAATGGAAAAGTTATTGATAAGAAAATAATTATGATAGATAATTGAATGTTAAAGTTAGTGATATTGATGTTGTGAATTGAAATAAAAGATGGTCCTTACCTAGTTGGGAACATAGTCAATTGTTTACGATAATGTGATTGATGGTGGTGTGGTTGATGATGTGATATTAACAATAAATGAGTTAAACTAGGTACAATGGTGCATAGGGTACCAGGGTATTATGGATAACGGAGAATATCATGTGTTGTTAGCTACACACTGGCATGGTGTGGGGATGTCATGTTTGTTGTGATGTCCTATACTGATATGGTACATACTATGATAGATAGTGTGAGATTATCACATATAACGGGTATCTTGTGTTGTATATGATATGACATTGAGTGAGATGATGATGACCGATAAAATCATTGACTAATGTACTCCAATTAAAGTAAGGCCCTTAGAAATAAACGATAACGTCAAATACTATGTCGTGGACTGATTTACAGTTGTGGGTATGTATTACTACTTACATCTGTTGTTGTTCTATGTCGAATATTTATTCGTTGATGTAATTGCATTGGACGTGACTTGCTGTCTGTGTGATATATAGACTGGTTAGCTATACTTACTGAGTAGGCAGTTCATTCCTTGCCACGTATTTTTTAAGGGATAGGCCACACTGACTAACCACATTTGATTTGAGTTGTGTTGTTATTCATATTAGGTGAGTCAGCCGTGACATTTGAAGTCGGAACTTTTGGTTGTGTGGTTATTAAATATATTATTCTTTTGTTGGGTTTGTGTTTGTACAACTGGATATTATGCTATGCATATGAGGACATCTAGTAAGCGTAAAATAAACCTTTGCCGATATCTATTATCACCTATGATATTTATATATTATATTGATAAAATAAAATTTATTTTATGGGTTGAAAAGAAATTACTTATAAAAACAGGTTGTAATTAAGAAAATGATGAAACAGTGATAATTAAATATCGTGAGTAGGGGGTGATACAAATAAGGCAAGGGTAAAGTTTACAACTTTAAGTTTTCATTCAAAAATGACATTATTTCATCCAACATTAAAAAATATTGATAATATTCAAATAACGAGGGAATATTCACAATCATATTTATCCTTACAAAGAGCTCATTATAATTTACCCAATAAATTAGCAGTTAAGTCACATAAAAAAAATGCCAATGCTACTTTCAAATATTTACAACATTTTCTTGTATATATTATTATTTGGGGTGTTTTGCCAACACAGTGAAAATTGTGATATCTTGTAATTTTCTTTTAGGTGGGGGGGGGGGGTGGAGGAGAAACATAAAAAGATTATCCAGAGTTGTAGGTTTTAGGTGACGAGTGGAAAAACTATGACGTGGCAAGTGGCAACTTAGCAAACGCTGATTGTGGATAGAAATGGAAGAGCCCACATTCTGCTTGCATGCCCCGTACTGAGAATTACTAAACTGCCCCTACCATCACACACACACACAACATATTAGAGTTAATTATATTTAAATTTCTTCTAAAAATTTGCAATTATACTTTGTCTCAAAGAATTTTACAAAAATTTCATTTACAGCTGATGCCCTTCTATTAAAATCTGGACGAAAAATATTGAATAAGTAGAAAGAATTATATAAATTTTAAATTTCATCCGTCATTTAATATCTTTATATTTATAGACGGATAAATATTGTGAAGTTAATACCATTATATTTTTTTCCTATAAGTACAAAATTATTATATTAGAATGTTAAATGAGAGACAAAATTAAAAATTTATATAATTTTGTTTGCTAGCGTCAGTATTTTTCGTCCAAATTCTAGAAAAAGAGATTGGGTGTAAACAGTGAATTTTAAAAAAAAGTGTAAATATAAATTTAAAATTTATTTGGGAGAAAGTATAATTTGGTACTTTAAAAAAGGTTTAAATCTAATGAACCCTATATTAACTAATTAATAATTAGTGAGAAACTATCAAATATCATATATTATTACCTCAAAGCCCGATGAATAATAAACTTATAAAGACTTTATTATTTAAAATAAGAAGTCATTCCCTTTTCTTTGGGGGGTAATAAAAATTAGTTGAAATTGATGGCAATTATTTCTTATTAGTATTATGCACTTAAAAAATGCTAAAAGATACGTTGTTGGAGCACGATTTTCATATAATGTGAGCGCTTTTAAACCTGTTTTTTTTAGTTTTAAGTATTGATATACGGATGCTATTTTATCACAAGTTTATATTGTTTCTGAAAAATCAATTATTAATAAAGAAAAAAGATGCCATATTATATAAAGAGATTTTTAGAATCTCTTTAGCATCCAACATGAGACAAGAATGTTGTCCACAGTGTGTGAATTGTCTCAATATAAAATTATTTTTTTTCTGAATATTTGTGTGTCCACTTCAAAAAAAGAAGAAATTGTGGATTTGAGATATTAAAATCTAAAGTGTTTTTGTCAAAGAAATGCAACTATTAGAGTTGTTGGTCCAACAAATGAAAGTGAAGGAAAATTGTTCTGGAATTGCAAAGTTGGACAAGACAATTTTTTTAGTTGGTTGGAGCCAATTAGTGTATTCCATAGAGATTCACAAAGTTTTCAAATGTTGAAAATGGAAGAAGAGGTGGAATCAAAATTCAAAGGTATGGAAGAGAGGTTTTCTGAACTGATCTCTGTGTGCTAAGGTCTCACGGGCAAAGTGAAGCAGTTAGATGGCAATAAGAAAATGTTAAAGGCATACTTGTGGATATTTTTTTTTTTTTTTGGCATTGTTGTATTATTTAAGTGAATTTGTTAATGTAATGTTTAGTGAATTTGTTAATGAAGCTAGAATTAAAAAGCAGTAAAATCCATCACCACATTTTCTATCCAAAAACAACAGTTAATGTAGATAAATAGACAAAAAGATCTTCAACTTCATTTCACTTTAAAATATACAAAGTGCATATCAATCCAAGGCCACATTTTCCATCCAAAATTAAAAAAGCAAAAAAAACAAAAATCCGATGTATTTTCATCCTGATATGCAATTAGATTTTTCATGCCAACAACTATACATAAAAAAAAGTCAACCTGATTTGCAATAATCACTTACTCTTAAAGGTGCATTTGCCATGATTTCCAGAGTTCCAGATAACAATCTTCCTACCCAATTCAAGTTTCATGTTTCGATTAATTGAAGGATATAGTCTTATATTGCAATTTAGACAACAACTATTTTAATTAGAAATCAGTCTTTAAGTAACCACAAAATATAGGACAAACTTTCGAAAAATAACATAAAGACCTTTTTTTTATCCATATTTTCTCCATGTATACAATCTGTCAAAAATAATTCCTGACAACATGGGATTAAATATTAGGATAAATTATATTTATCGTTTGAATTATGTTTTTTTTTATATTTTATTATCAACAAAATTTTGGGTCAACTTATCTTTTCAATTTTATAAAATTTGCACTTCGCTGTATATGATTATTTTTTTGTTATTTTTTTACTGAAAAAACATCACATATCACATGTGCACTGCATGTGATATTTTTTCGAAAAAAACTTTGTTAAAAAATAGTTATAATTGACAAAGTTTAAAATTTTGTAACGGTAGATTGACACAAAAAATAGTTTATATGTTAAAGTAAAAAATAATTGTGGTTCAGATTGCAAAATATAATTGACCCTAAATATTATAAAGTAGGACAAAACCCTGAAGGGCAAATAAGTCAAATCCACTCCTAAAACACCAATTTTAAATAATAATAAAGAAAAAAAAGAAATATTTCAGTGAAAGGCTCACTCTATATCCCAAGAGATTGGAGAAGAAAAGGGATAGATAACTAAAGAAAGAGCAAAACTGCCCCAAAAAAAAGGCAGTAGTGGGCTATGAGGGGAGGTGCTTCGCTTATCACTCAAAAATCAAGAAAAGGTGAAAGCAAGAGAGCAAACAATGGGCTTTGCAACAGGGAGTTCTTCATTTCTCCATCATTCCCTCTTCCCCCCGCCCTCTTCGCCCTGTATTTTGCAACCTCCATTCTCCCCGAGGAATGGGCTCACTCCGAGAAAGAATAGAACAGCCATATCTTGCTCACACCAAGAAATTACACCAAAAGATGAGGATTTTTGCAAGAGGAGAGCGATTCTTTTCGTGGGGTTTTCTCTAATTCCGTTGCTTAATATGAGGGCGGAGGCTGTTGAAGGAATTGCTGCAGGTCAGTCGGGCTTTGTAATTTTCCTTATATTTTCAAGATGCTATTTTTTTTAGGTTTTTTTTGGTGGGGTGGGGGTATCACTGGAGTCACTGTTCATTTGGTTTCTAAGAATGTGTATGTCGGTTCTTTTGTTATGCTCATCAATAGTTACCAGAGGTGATAATAACATATATTTTCTGGATATGAGCTCAATTAACTATGTGTTGACTATTTTGTAATGTTTTTAACTACCATATGGCTTCTTGGTAATGCATTCTCATTGAGCGGTAAATTGCCGATGAGGATGTTTTAGATATGAAGCTGAATAATGAAAGCAATTTGGGGATGATCTTGAGTTGATTTATGGACAGATGGTTTCCTGCAGCAGTTGTGATTCTTGAAAGTTGACCAGTGTAGTTTAGATTCAGCTTCTTTAATGCAGATTGCGTTGGCATGAATAACTAGTCTTAGTTTGCTGCATTTTCATGTTCAAAAGGTATATTCCGAAACTTGACATCCTTTCATGGTGACCATACCTTGTTTTTTATTGTTTCAGAAAGTACCGAAATAAGGACACTTGATCAGAAACAAAAAGCAGAGGTCCGCATCTATGCTGAAAATATAGTATTGAAAGGGTTATTTAAGTACTGGTTTGTGGTTCTCTGATTGTTGTGTTTGTACTTAGTGTTCTAGTTTCATGTCTGTTGAAGTGTGTGTTTGTGGTGCCAGCAATCAGTTCAGGGAAAGTCGTCCCAAAACCCGTTTCTTTCACTTCTCAATGGACTTGGATTTTTGGGATCAGGCGTGCTTGCTGCTCTCTATGCATCATTAAAGAAGGAAAAGGCTGCTTCAGATGCAACCATAGAATCTGTAAGCCTTCTCTCAATGGAGTTTGCACATCTTGTTTGGGCTTGAAAATGTTGACATGTTGTTCTTCACAGTAAAATCAAGGTCAACTTCGTTGAAGGGAAAAAAATGGAGGATCATAGTACAGTGGTGCAGCTATAGTCAGTTGACCTTTTTCACTTTTAACCTCATTTCAGTTCCCTATTTTGAGTCAACTCTGCTTCATATCAACTAAATGTGAAAAAAAAAGGAATACGCTCGCATGCACCTTTGTTAGATAAAACCCTCTTCCTTCAAATGTTTCTTACAGGTAAATCTGGCTTAAGATTGATTTTAGCCGCGCAAAGACCCAAGTGATATCACAGGGACCAAATAACGTAGAGTACTTTGATCCTAATTACTTATAGTATCAACTCATAATATTTTTCAAATTCTTGAATTATGGAGAGAACTTATGTGCTATGTGTTAAATGGAGTTATTGGGATTCTTTGCTAAAGGTCTATTGTCTTCTTGTGTGCACAGATCAATGTTAAATTGAAGGAAAAAGAAGCTACGATCAGTTTTCTGGAGAAAAAGTTTGAATCAGAGCTATTGAATGAGAAAGAAGCGCGAAATAAAGCCCTTGCAAAAGCGAATGAAGAGAAACAGTCGTTAGTTAATCAATTGGATCTTGCAAATCGGACAATAACAAGCCTTGGACAGGATTTGCGAAAAGAGAAAAGTTTAGTTGAAGAGCGAACTATCCAAGTTGAGCATCTTGAAGTCTACCTCCAAAAGGCTGGGGACGAGAAAAGGGAACTTCAAGAACTGTTGAAGGAGAAGCTAGATTCTGTAGCAGCCTTGCAAGAACGGGTAATTTCACTTTCCTCTGAGATCAAGGACAAGGACGACAATTTACAGAAAGTTAATTCCAAACTTGTCGAAAAAGAAAGAGAGTTGAGTCAATTGAGCTCTATTTATCAGCAAGCGCAAGAACAACTAAGTAGTTTGAATTCAGAGATCCAACAACTGAAAGATGTACTCCAGGAGAAGGAAAAGGAACTTGATTTAAAGAACTTAGCCTTGAATAATCTGAAGGCCGAGTTAACTTCTTCACTTGCTGAGAGAGATGAATCTCATAAAAAGCTCGAGGCTGTTCTAAAGGAGTATGATCAGTTCAAGTCATCCGCAGAAAAGAAGGCAGCTTCAGATGCCAAGCTTTTGGGAGAAAGAGAAGAAGCACTTCACCAGCTTGAGGAACAACTTGAGGTTGCTAAGAACGACGTGAATAAAAGCAATGTTTTGATTTCAGATTTGACCCAGGAGAAAGACAATTTAACAGAAATGCTGAACATTGAGTTGAAAAATGTGAAGCATCTAGAACAGGAACTCAAGATCACACAAGAAAGTTTGGAGAACTCTAGATCTGAAGCTTCTGACTTGGCAAAACAGTTGCAGGAGTCGAGACTCTTGTGCTCGGAGCTTGAAGACAAGGTCTCTAGGATTCAGGTTGAGTTTAGTGAAACTAGAGACTCATTAGAGAGGGAAGTTAATGAAGTAAAACTTGGTGCAGAGCTCATAGCAGGAGAATTACGGTCAACAAAAGAGCTGCTGAGCAAATCGAACGACGAGCTGCAAATGATATCCCAAGAACTGGCTGCTAAAGTGCAAAGATGTGAGATTTTGGAGAAAGAACTCGATCATACCCACAGGAAAGCCGAAAGTGCAGCTCTTGCTCTGGAGGTGGAAAAGAACGTCGTTGCTTCTTTGAACAAAGAGTTAAAGGTTCTCGAAACTCAAATTTCCAGAGACCGGGAAGCACGAAAAAGTCTTGAAGCAGATTTAGAAGATGCTACCAAATCTCTTGATGAGATGAATCAAGAAACATTAAAGCTGTCAAGGGAACTAGAGCTTGCTAGTTCTCGGATATCAAGCATAGAGGATGAGAAAGAGGCGCTCTACAGGTCCCTTGACGAGCAAAAGCAGGTATCTCAAGAAGTTCGAGAAAACTTGGAAGACGCCCATAACTTGATTATGAGGCTTGGAAACGAGAGGGATGGTCTGGAAAAGAGAGGAAAGAAACTAGAAGAGGAATTAGCTTCCGCAAAGGGAGAAATACTGCGGCTAAGGAGTCAAATGAACGCGTCAAAAAATCCTGCGATCGATCAGCATGAGCAAAAACTGGAAGTGGGAAGCAAATCTGATGCTTCCCCTAGAAGAGTTACTCGGAGGAGAAAGGTTAACCAGCAGCGAGAAGATTTGTAGTTGGCTGTGAATTTAAATAACATATCCACTCGTATTGATTAGAATTATGGGCTGCTCATTGTGTTTCATCTTTTTCTTCAACTGGGAAGTTTTCCTGACCAAAAAATGCATTCGTGTATTATGAATAATTGTTGAGACAAGGGATTCTTGATGTATGAAGAGTGTATACTAGGGAAGAGGGAGCTCAGTCAGCTGCTTAGTGCTGCTCTCCGTTGTAATTTGGATGTGCTGAATAAACAGCTTATTTTTAATTCATTTGCTGCTTTCTTTTCTTATTTGGAGGATAGAAATGTCTGAAAATTACATTAATTGCAGCAATATTTACAGCTCATTTCCTAAAGCATAGTTGATGTCTCTGCCCGCTACCCCATTAAAGACGTTCGGGCCCTTTCAGGTCCCTCTCTCCATTCTAACTCATATTGGGGGGAGAAGATCCTTTCCTTCAGCTATGTCCCCAGCCCTCACGCTTTTTGGGCTTCCGGGCTTGGGACTAGGAATCAGGAAAGAACTTCCCCCCTTTGCCTTACCCCGTTCCTGCTTGCCCACTAGGCAATCAGTCACTGCCACATTGTATTCCGTTCCTGCCCCTCCCCGAGGGTCAGTCACTCTCGATTTCTCAAGAAAAAAGCATCCAATACAAAATATTCTTCTACTGGTAGATGGCACCAACGACCGCATAGCGCAGTGGATTAGCGCGTTTGACTTCGGATCAAAAGGTCGTGGGTTCGACTCCCACTGTGGTCGGGTGTCTAGGCCTGCCCTTTTTGATCAGCACTTGGGCAACTCGGTTTTAAGCTAGAGTCCGGCCCTCCAGCCAGAACTTTCTTCTTCACGAAATTGCAAGCTGGCTCGTGAACTTTATTTTTTCACAAATATTTATGTATAAATATATATAATTATTAAAATATTTTTATATTATGTAATTATATATTCAATATTATATCAACTTTATATTTAAAATTCACCGTATATTAAAAATAATTACCCAATATCTCATATTTTAATTTTAGATAATAATAATTTTTATTTATATGATCTAGTTCTATATAAAAATAAACTTAAGTAACAATTTAGTAAGTTTTGATATACATATATATATATATATATTATGATGCTTATAGATTTTATGTTATATTAAAATAGCAATCTCTTTTACTTTTTGTAAAATTAACAAGTTCTAGTGATTAATTTATATTTTTTATATTTATTTGTGAGTATATATTTATATCAAAATACATGGTAAAATTTATTTTACTGTTTATAAATTCATGTTAAAAATTCTAATTTTGGTGACTTAATTTAAAGATAATAGTAATAATGACGATGATGGTTCGATTTTCAGATATTTAAGAAAAAAAAATCATTTATTTCAATCAGATGATTTTTCTTGTTTGGTTAACTGTATTGAACTAAATAAATAAATTTTATTTGTATATATTTTAATTTTATTAAATTATATAAAAATATATTACTATTTTATATATTATATACTTTATATTAATACATATTAAATATGAATTTGAATTATTATTTTGATTTTTCAATTCAATAAATAGTATTGTTATTGTATTCTTTCGATTTGAATTGTATTCATAAAATATTATTTTTTAAATTTTAATAATTTTGTACAGGCAAAAAACTAAAATGATTTTTTTAACAAATTCAATTCTTTTTTTTTAGTTTCTAATGGGAAAAACTAAAAAAATTCCGACAAAACCACCCAGCTCGGTCTGGTGTCTATGCACCAATTCGGCGTACTGAATTTTCGATTAACCAAAAATTCGATTCAGTTTACCAAACTGAACACCCCTACATGGACTAGATCTCTTTATTCGAGCTCGAACCTCTTCCATATAAACTCGTTGAGCTTGGACTCGACTCATCTACATCCCTAAAAGAGATGCCATTTGAATTTCATTAAACTACATATACAGTCTTTTCCATGATCTTTCTGCGTCCAAATTGCAAGAGCGTAAATCTACCTCGACAAGTACTGCTCAAAATTCTGCTGAATAAATTCCAATCGACAAAAAGAATCAATCCGAGCAACATATTATGTCTTGAACACCAACAGGGTCCATTTCCGTAGAGCATGTTGCAATAGAAACGATCAACTTTAGTATCGCACATGAACAGCAGCACCTCTAAACATGAACTGGTTAAAGTTTCTCCCTTGTCAAACATCTGCATCAAGAGACGATTCTTGAAATAAAATTATGCTGATTCCATCGTGGTTATAAAGATGATGATAATCTGAAAATAACAGAGCAAGCAGAAGCAGCATTCAGATGCATGAGTCCCAGAATCTCAATCCCCTAGAAATGGTCACAATCTCACTGGAGTTGGGAGTTCATACAAAATGAAAAATGATTATGCATGAAAACCGACTCAACAATATCGCAGCTGTGCTTACAGTCAAAGATGCAATGAACAAATTAAAAGTGAGCAAATGGAGCTTGGTTCTCTACAGCAGAGTCTTATCTATTTGCACCCAAAGAAAAATGGTAGATTGCTTTAGCCTCTACTAGTGGCCCAAACAAGATTTACCTGGATACTTGGTAAATTCACCATTTGTTATCAGAAAATGAACTGTTAGTTCACGCAATTATTGGGATCAGAACACAATTCTAAACAGCGAGGCATGACGAAATTTTGTGGGTTCTTTGTCCTTTTTCCTTTCAGTTTGGCTGTGCATCTGCATGCCCCCAATTGACTTTTTCTTTTTCGTTTGGGGCTGGGGATTCAAGAATTTGTTTGGATCAATGGAATCTTAGTGCTTGTGATCTAATGCATTGAAAATGTTACATGAGGCCACATAAAAATTCGCGGAACCATAAACCCACCATATTATTTTGATGAATGCAGAAGAAGAATACAAAAGACTTCTTCAGGAACCCTTTACTTTTAGCTCAATACATGAAACTTCATTTTGCAGTTCATGCAATTACCAAATATCAAACCATATCAAGTAGTCTAAATTTTTGAAAAGGTAAATCGCAACCAACCAGGATTGTTAAATATAGGATACCAGTGATGAAGGGCAATTTATTAACTGGAGCTGAAATGGCTTGCAAAACTCTTAAGAAACCTAAAATTATTTAAAGCATGTTGTAGGTTGAAAAATTAAACATGCAATTATAAACTGCAAAGATTTGTTCAACTTTAAGCGGAAAAACAAGATAAAGCACAACAAGAGAAGAAGAAACCCATGGATGTCCATAAAGAAGAAAACTGAAACTAATGAAAAAAGGCGATCAGGTTTGAACAATAACTTGAACAGAAATCAAGCAGAAGAAAAGTAATGCTTCACTTAGAGGAATCAGTAAAACAGAAAATTTGCTTACTCGATCTATATCTTCCAATCGGGATTTCACGTAATTCACGCCTCATGCACAAATATTCACCTAACAATGCCATCACTGCTAGGCTGGTAATATTCACAACCCACCACGTCACTGATGAGGGCCAACCTCCATAGAAGAAGCAAATCAAAAGGTGGATGATAAAAAGGGTAGCAGAAAAGTCCAAGCATTTCTTTGCCCTTTCAACTAAATAAACTAAAAATCCAGCTCTGTTTCAATGAAAAAAAAGAAAAGAAGGTATTAAGAATGATTTTTGGAAATTAATATAGCACGTCTAAGGCTCTAAGCTTTCACATTTAAGACGACCGTCATGGTCCCATTGGAAACCAGTAGCATAAGCATAATCAACAATAAATATTAGGAAATAGAGTCAAAACCATGACTCAGAAACACAACAGCTACTAGATATTATAGATGCACAAGCACACACACACCCCTCCTCTTTTGATTCTGCTTATTCTCAAAGTCGTCTACCAGCATACTTAGTCTTCCTTTTCCACAATAAAAATCCTGTCAAGTGAACATGCTTCAGTAAATAGAAGATATTACATCTTATGCATAGCACATACAACCTTTTCATATTGACTTGTCGCTTTTCCTTTTCTGATGTTTCAAAGCTACAGCTCGTTGCCTCAAATGAACATTCTTTCTTAAACCCATTACTAACTATTGTTTGCATAAAGTACGAATAATTATTTATTCTAATTTCAATCTGCACCAAACATTAAACATCTCTATCCCCTCTAAAACTTTATGGTGCATATCTATTGAATTTCAGGGTCTTGCTTTTAGTTCAAATGGGTTATAACTTATAAGTTTTTGTCAGTAAATGTTCTTTGTTAATCATGCTTAAAAATTACTTGAACGTTGTAGGAATATCAAAAGATCACCACAGCCTCCCACAGAATAACAGAAAAAATCCGAGATATCGTGGATACAAAGAAAAGCACGAGAACTTAATTGAAAATTTTAAAGTAAAGCCAAAATATAATAACTCAATTGGAAACTTCAGCAGCAGCAAAGAACCAAATCAGATATTGACATCACCGAACTTAAACTACTATTCAGAAAGAAAATTCAATATAACCAATCATGCTAATAATATATGCCAAAAAAAAAAAAAAAAAGAAAGAAAACAGCATACATCTAAGCTATTAATCAAACTATAAAAACTAACAAAAGAAACTACAAACCCACCCTGCAACAGAGCTGAGAAAGATGGAAGCCATAACGCACCATCCAACAGCTGTGGAGGCAGTAACCGTAGCAAAATCAAAGAAATACACCAGGCTCATCTTGGACGCCCTCGGCCCGACAAGAATCGACAAGAACACCCCCAAACTGAGATAGTAGAGACATTGAAGGCACACGATTTGCGCCACTATTAGCCATGGATCCCACGCCACCGCACCATAGAACATGACTTAATTCTCTTCTCTTCCACAAAATTACCAAGCAAAATCAGACTTTATTGATCTTCACCATAAAAACATTGATTAAAAGTAAAAAAGGGGGCCAAAAGATAAAAAATCAGAACCCCCTTTGGGTTTCAGAACTGAATTGAGACTCAATTCTTGCGGATTAAAGTCGAATTAGGGGTTTTCCATCAGGTTGAGCTAACAGACCGGGAACATAAATACCCAGAACTTTGGGGGTCGAATTCTGTAAAGAATGATTGTTACAGGATTGAGGGAGAAAATTAAGTTGGGTTGGTATGATCATGAGCTTATATATGTGCGTGCGCGCGCGTGTTAGTGGAGGAGGACAGCACTTAGGGTCTGTTTGGTTGCGTGAAAAATGAATAGTTAATTAAACCCTATATTATATCAATTCCACCTCTAAAGCATGCAAACTCAATAAATTTATTATTTTATACTTTTTATATAATTGTTTAAATTTTTTTTTCTATGTATTGTTATATGCATTGAACTTTCTTTTAAAAATATTGTCAATACAATTTTCAAACACTATATTAAACATATATATGTATTTTAAAATATGCAAATCTATGCATGTAATAATCTATAATATTCTATAATTTATGGATAATGATATAAAATACTTTAAATATTCATACTTGAATATAAAATATATAAGTTATATGGCATTTTTTTTACAAAATTATATGTATAATATATATATAGTTGCATCACAATTTATGCGTATTTACGTCCATTTTTAATATAAATATTTTTTTTATAAAACATGTTTATTTATATAGAACTTGAAAATATTTTTTGTATTATATTATATATGTATATATAACTTATACAAGCGTATAGAAAAACTCCATGCACAATCTACAAACAAAATCTTACATGCCCTGATAATATCTAGGGTCAATTACATTGACAACACATGAGGTTAAGTTTAATTATACAAACTTCCGCTACACCTTATATAAATACAAATATATCCCAAGGAGTATTAATGCAATGTACATAGATGTGTTTGTGTAAAGTTTCGAATTGAATAGAATGTGTACTTATAATTACAACTACACTTCAAATAATGTACTTATAATTTAATAAATAGCAGAATATTTTTTTATAATTAGACCTAATCTCATGTTGTTAATATAATTTACCCTAATATCTAACAATCTTGAAAAAGAACCTACAAATGTCAAGTCACAGACCAACAAAAAACTCTTACTTTGAAAGAGTTGTGTGTATGTCTGGACTTTGAACTACAAAACATAGTACACATCAATAAGTTAAGCTACAACTTCTAGCAACCAAAAACAACAGAAACCTCTGCCTTCAGCCCTCACTGAAACAGCGTGAAAGCCAGGTTGTCTTCAAGGTTGATCCTTCCATGAAGAAGAGATGTCGGATACAGCTTCTCCGACCGTCAAGTATAGTCCTTCAAAGTGGAACAACTCCAAGACATTGGATTTATGCAGTTTCTCCATTACACTTCCAACGGGATTTGCCAAGACGAGCTGCATGATGACAGCCAGGGGTGTCACTACCGGCACAAACAAGGCGAAGGACTTGTGGAAGTATGTTAAAACGTGTATGGTTTGGTGATGGTTTTACCTTGAGTGATCGGTTGTCGAGCATCTTTCTGAGTTCGCTGATCATGTCGAGACCGCTTGTGTCTATTGCCGTCACAGCTGATCAAGAACGAAAAAACGAGAGATATAAGCTGGCCTTTGATTAATAAGCAAAAATTAAGTCACTCTTTTATGACTTACCGGTCATGTCAAGAATCACACATCTCAAATCACATATGTCGTTTGATGCCAGCCACTGCTCCTCTTCCCTGATCCATCTCAAGATTCTGCAGTTTCGAGTACTGAGCTTATGAGGATTACTTCTCTACTGAGGAAGTTGGAAGATAGCAACTTGTTGCTTTGCAATCAAAAGCTTGCTAACAAGAAGTGATTTTTGGCTTATAGCCAGATATAAGTGGTTTTGGTCTGCTTTATAGTGGTGATTTCACTTCTGATTGTCTGAAATGAGTTGTTACTTAGAAAAGCTAGAAGCAAGAGGAGATGGGCTTTTAGCCTTTTGACATGTTTTGGATTTTGAGTATTAAGAAACAAAAACAAATCGCAACTTAGACGGTGTTTGCAAAGTTTATTTAAGACATTTTATAAAGTTTTTAGAATTTATAAGATGTTGGATCTTATTTATAAAATAAGCTTTTAAAATATTTGGATAAAATAAAAATGTGAAACTCACAAGATGTTAGTAACAAAAATTTTATAAACAAAACTGAAGGAGTTTGTTAAAATTTTAAAAATAAGTTGGGAAAAATTCTTGTTAAAGAAACTTATAAGCTCCTTCTCTCGAAATTCTACAAAATACTTTTCAATATCTTATAAGATTTCAAATGCCTTATAACATGTTTTGAAAAGCTTATAAACTCACCACAAACACCCTTTTATTCTTATTATTCAAACTTCCTTCACTTTTGCATTTTTACTGCTTCTCAGGACATTCTCTAAAATTTATCATTCTCCAAAAGCAGAAGCTTTTCCCAAACAGAGTTTAAGTCCATTTAGTCAGCTATATCAGTTCAATTCAGAAGTCAGACAGAACATAAGAATTCATCATTCATAAGGAAAATATGTTCTTATTTCTTAACTTACCTTTCTTGTAGGTAAGTGGAATTCGCAAAGTAAATGGGAGCCTCGATGCCAAGGATAAGAAAAGATGGAACTCTAACAGCTTGCGTGTATCTGCTACGGTTTTGATATATTTGAGTTCCGGGAATGTTCCCCAGAGAAACCGTGTTTGGCCTTGTTACATTCAACAGAATCTTGAAAACTGAAATTCCAACCTGAATTTGTACCATTTGCAAATCACATCAGTGACATTTTTCCCAAGAAACTCGAACTTTATTCATGAACTTGATGAGAAAGACTTACTGCTATAGCAAGACCAAGAGCCACTGAGATAAACAGAACGCCAAAGAAGGAACACAAGCAAGCTACGAAGTCGAGCTTGTCAACTTTCCATAGTTTGTATGCAGCCCCATAATCGATCAGGCCTACTGCAGCTGTTATGATAATGGCTGCCAGGATGAGATTGGGAGTGTAACGGAAGAGTGGCATGAGAAACAACAAAGTTATGAGAACGGCTCCAGCCATTATAATGTTTGACACCCCAGATTGTGCTCCAGCATTATAATTCACAGCAGATCGCGAAAACGAACCTTAAAAACGAAAAGAAAAGGTTTGTTTCAGCATTATCATGTTTGTGTTTATCGTATTTCCGAAAATGAAGGAGTATAATTATTCCGTACATAATCCCATAATGGAAGTAACTGTAAGGATATTTTCGATGTAGGAACTTAAGAGGAGACAGTGTCTGCAATTTCAGGATGTGAAAATTTTACCAGTGGTGATGTAACATGAAGAACAAGAGCCAGCTATGTTCATGAGGCCAATGGCCACCATTTCTTTGTTGCCGTTAACTTGGTAGTTTTTCAGAGCAGCAAATGTCCTCCCTACCGCAATGCCTTCCTAAAGTTCACAGAAACGAAGTCTGATTTCTTTTCGGTTTTATCATCTTTAATGCATAAGTTAGAAAGCAGACTGGCAGGTGATATTAGATCATGAGGTTTTAACAGTAAATGTTAAGATGTCTCCTTACAAACTTACTGTCAGAGAAAGTACTCCAGTGGTGATACCAGTTTTGATTGTTAGAGCCAGATGACCACCGGTAAAGAGCAGCATGCGTGCAGATGGTGGATTCAGACCCTTAGGCAATTGGCCAATCTGTAGGGATAAGAGTCTTCTGATTAGCATCCACTTGAAAGTGATCAGCGCAGAGTTTCAAGAACGATACTCATATAATATAGCTTGGAGAAATTCACGTTTCTTACAGTTTGAATGTCGTGAAGTTTGGACTTGAGACAGACTACTAGGATGGTAGAGAGAATAACTGATGTTAATGGAGCAGCTGCCGAAATCCAAAACAGTCTTGGTCTTCTTGAGCTCTGCGGTCATTTTTTTAAAAAAATTTATACCAGCACAAAGGAGAGACAGAATCTTTGGAAAAACAGACATCGAACTGCTGACCAGACCATGAAAAAACTTACAATGTGCCTAGTTGTCAGTAACAAGGCCAGAAAAATAATTCCAATCGTAATTGTTTGCCAAGACCACTGCAGAGATGAAATAACTCGGAGAGAATCATAGCTGATTTACATAAGCTTTGGGATATAATAAACATAGCGTCAAGTGACCTTTTTCTATTGTTTTTCAAACAATTATCTTTATTAAGTATTCTACCTCATTTCTGTGATTAAAGACAGAAGACAACACGGGAATTATTTGCATCTTGGATGTGAAATGGACTATCCCAAGTAGCCCTTTTAGCTGTTGCAATGAAACAATGATTGCTGCACCTGCCATGAAGCCAACTAGAGTTGCCTTTGACAGAAAATCGATAATAAATCCTAACCTGGAAAGTGCAACATCAGCAAAATCAAATATCAAACAAAACTATTTTTCTTAAATTCCGCGAGTGAAAAATGATCTAAACTCGTAAAAGGACAAACATAAGATCTTTCTAGAGACTCATAAATCATCATTACAGCAAACTTATGATCATGCACATTCTTGTACATTACCTTCCCGTAACATGTTACCGTTTTGTTGCAAAGTAAGTTGGATTCAATAGTTGTATCTCTCAAAAACTAAGTTGTAATACAGAACGTTTACAGTTATTGCAGCTTTTTATACCTTAGGAAACCTAGAGAAGCCTGGAACAGTCCTGCAAAGAATGTTGATGTGAAAGCCAGTTTAAGGTAGAGAGCAGGTTCCGCTGTGTAAGAAACAGCTTCACTTAGCATCGTGCCCATCACAAGAGAAGCTATCGAGACGGGACCGACTGCAAGATGATGAGAACTCCCAAGAACAGCATATATCAACGGCGGTACAAAACTCGAGTCTGCAAAAGAACCATTTTCACTTCAAATCAACATCAATTATTCATCAGATATCCTCAAACAAGAAACTGGTCGAAAATACAGTAACAGATGCTGATCTTGAAGACTTACAGAGCCCAATTATGGGTGGCAAATTTGCCAGCTTTGCATAACTAATCCCCTGAACCAGATAAACGAAACAAGTAAAGGAGAATCATATCATAATCTACTCATGGAAAGATTTATGCTCAAAAAGAGTAGAAAGCTCATTGAGAAAATTTCTTAATGAGTAAAGGGTCCAAACATTGCTACTTTTGGTTGAAATTTGAATAGCAAATGCATATACATTTAAATTCAACAACTAATCAAAACTAGTTTTGAGTCCAAACATGTAATCAATCTTTGCTTGAATTTGAAGTATATATATAGATAAAAGAACTTCATCTTCCTTTACTCAACAATTCTTGAGTCGAATTCAACTACTAGCTTTTTTCCAAGACTAAATTCCCAGCTTTTAAACTACTTGGATCATATTGAGGAAATAGACAAGTATGAAAAAGTTAAACAGAAAGTTCAAACTTTTACCATTTCAGTAAGGGAAAATGTTTTCTTTAGGCTATGTTTGGTAGTTGGATTTCGGAAGAAACATTATTCTTTTATCATTTTCTCACTTTACAACGTTGTTTTTCATTTTCCTCGCGACATCCAAAAACAACATTAGTATTTTCACATACTTTTCTCTCCATAATCCAAGGTCCAAAGCACATCCTTAACAAAAACAAACACAAAGATCAAACTTTTTTAACATTGTACCTGCGGAATCGCAAGGCTCGCAATCGTAACGCCGGAAACAACATCACATTTCAGCAGCTTAAAGCTGTAATGCGGCGCCCATTTGAGAATGGGGAAGGAACACTGTAGCCCCGTGACCAACCTTCTGAACCACGTCTGATCCTTAAATCTATGCAATGGGTCGTCGGGGAAGAAGATCTCCAAGAGACGGCGCCGGAGTTTCTGCACGGAGGTCTGGCGCGGCGGCAAGCACACTCTGTGCACTCCCGGCGGCCGCGTTAGCGGCGCATTTGCTGAACCCGCCTCGCTCGGGTTGGGTTCATCGTATTCTGACGGGCTTGAAGAACTTTCCACCTTCTTCGAGTTCTCAAACATTTTCTTCTTTTAATTTCTTTTCCCCTTGGTATTTAACAAATTCTTTGATTGAATAGGTGATTTCTGGGATCAAGAGAAGTTCTTGGTTTTTCTCGGATTATCGAATTTTTCAGTTAGAAGGCAGTTATGGGAAGTTGAACTTTAGTATTTATTTGGACAACCTGCTCATGCAGGTTTTTCGCAATCTTGGGTAAGAATAAAGCTAGCGAATATCTAAATTATGTGTTTTGGTCAAACTTAAATTATTAATATAATAATAATAATAACATATTTATTATAATAAAAAAAGTATATATATAATAATAATAATTACATATTTGATTCACTTAAATATAAACTTATATTATAGTATAATCCGTAGCGTTAAATTTTACTTAACTACTTTCTTAAAATTTATCTCTTTCTTTTTCTGTAATGTTCTTGATTTTTTTTGTACTTTCAATATATTGTATATATTTAGATTATTTTATCATTTTTTTTTTGTAAATCCAATATTTTATGAAATAATCATTTTATATATACTTTTACATATTTTGTTTAATTATAAAGAAAGTGAATAAAAATATTATTCTTGCACACAGAGTGTACTAAATATTGCTAGTTACGAGAATCTAAGCATGTGAGAAATAAGAATTGATTTTAGTGATATTAATTTGTAAAATGAATTTTGTAGAGTAGGTGGATCGTATTATTAGTATATTAGTATGTTAGGAATGTCAATTTACAATTATAATAAGTATCAATAATGTATTAGTAATATTCTATACTTTGACTACTATTTAAAAGAAAAGGATTTGAACCAAAAAATCTTATAATGCTCTGTATTTTTTAAATTTTATTCCAAATTAAAGTCCATCTTGAATTTTACAAATAAAATATACTGAAAAGTTTGACATTCAAAATAATTAAATTACATGACATTTGGACAGACATTTCACATTGATTGTATGCAAAAAGTTTAGATAGTTTATAAATTCCAGAGTAAATTCCGTAAATCCACAAATATTAAGCGAAATTAGCTAAAAAGATATTTAGGAAAAAAATTCTTATTGATAGTCGGTAGAAATAAGTTAAGAGATCAATATATTTCATGCGTGACGATGAAAGTCATTCACTTAGCCTAATTGAGGCCTGTTGTGGTCTAGTACTGGTCCAAAGCATATGTGTCGAGTTGATAGTCAGTCAAATCAACAGAATATGTCAACACCAGACGTATATCAACACTTGACACATTATCATATGAACTAATAATAAACTCTGATGAAAAGATGAGTTGACTGAAACAGCCAACGAACTCTCTGAATATGCATTAATTACATACTGTGACATCACCCCTTTCCTACTCAATAATCGGTAGAGCATGACTTACGTGGTATATATATGGACTAATCCATTCCCATCATGGTAATATAACCTTGAAATAATGAGATGCCTGAATCAAGTCTAACAACTTTCTCAATCTTCTCCGGTAAGAAGGAGACTGTACATGACAAGAAAAGTAACATGCCATTCAACACATTTTTTCTTAGACCCTATATGGCATTCTTTACTAAGCATCAAAGTGCTTGTATATTTTTTGCATATTAGTCTCCCAACTTATCTGGAATTGTCAATTAGATTCTTCGACATTCTGTAGGCATTAGTTTGTTTGTTTGGGAAAATGTAGAGAAAATTTTTAATTTACAAATAAAAATGATTAATTAAAAATATATTTTTAGTTTAAAAAATAAATTAAGTATTTAATTCAATTATGTTAACGCATAAATATTATAATTTATTGATTGATTTATATAATTTTGTGTAAGGGAAGAACAAATCTAATTGTAGGCAAATTTAGAATAAGCTTTATATCAACATGGTCCTGCACTTTATGAATTTTTTAAAATAGTCCAACCTCACGTTAAATTAATTGAATGAGGACAAAATGACTGCACAATTGGTCTTGTTCATCTTATGTCGTTTAAAACATAATGACGAAAGATACATGAGGAGCATGTGCTTGTTAGTTAGTTGAAGGGTGGGAAAAACACCCACGCAAAATTACAAACTTAGTGCCACGGGATAAACTTATTTCAAAACTGGTCACGAGCTTTATGAATTTTTAAAAATAGTCTCACCTTCAGTTGAAATTGGCAGAAATATGACAAATTATGACTTTGATAAGCAATTTGATTATTTCAGTCTTCAATTCAAAATCCTTAAAGAATCGAGGGTTACTTCCCCGTCCTAATTGTTATTATGGCCTGCTCAAACAACAACAATTATAGTACTTAAGAACTTAAGAGTGGACATTGTGACAAATTTTTGCCACCCTTCATCAAATTTGGAACTGAACTCACCCCCCCGTCCTAGTTGTTGTTATAGTTTGCTCAAACAACAACAATTGTAGTACTTAAAAACTTAAGATTGGACATTGTGATAAATTTTTGCCACCCTTCATCAAATTTGGAACTGTATTGGACTATCCCAACTTGTGATGATTGAATGTTTGTAGGAGTACAGTTAAATGAAAAAGGTGCCTTTTTATTGACACATGGTAACAATATAGATTTAGGGCTAAACTGTATATATTCAAAAATCGATGGTGGAGGAGGCATTGTCACATTCAAAGTTGGGACCAATATAACTAGTTCCATGTCCATCAACAAAAAAAACAACAGTTAGAAATGCTCTAAACACAAAGATTTGCAAGCCGAAAAATACTATCTCTATGTTCTTACATTAAGATTGGGAATATACTTATGTGGAAAATGGTGTGATTTGTGTTTATAATCATATTTTAAAATAACATTGTATATAAAATATCATTATATATATTATGACAATTACATATAGTACGGAAATGAACGAAATAAATTTAGAAATTAGAAAAGTTGCACCAATGGAGAGTCACGATACTTGTCGCTGACCTAAAGCCATGATTGCCTCCCTACGTGCAGGTTTTAACGGTTGACCATGACTTCATGATAAAACCAC
Source organism: Sesamum indicum (assembly GCF_026168435.1). Lineage (NCBI taxonomy): Eukaryota > Viridiplantae > Streptophyta > Magnoliopsida > Lamiales > Pedaliaceae > Sesamum > Sesamum indicum. The sequence continues at coordinate 16,415,190 of NC_142657.1, forward strand.
ATTAGCTCTCAACAGTGTCTCATCCCATGTGCACAACCACAAGAAGACTAGGAACCAGTCCACAGTCACGTTGCAAAAACTCTACAAATACTTGTGGGAGTATAAAATATTTCTCGAAACATAAGCTATACAAAATATATACATCTCACAATGTGCCAAATAAAGAAAGCTAATGGCCCTTTAAATAGTTGTAAAAATTTGACCGTTATAAAATATTAAGTGGTCTAATTAAAACTCATAATATTATAATAAATCCAATTATAAATATGTCACATAAATATATAAAATGTAACGGTCAAATACTTTTTAAGTCTTATAAATTCACAGTTAAATCATCGTAATAATGGGGCCATAAACCTCAAATAAATATCAAATTAAACTAGCACATTAAGATCAAATAAAGTGTTAGAAATAACTTGATAATGTAGAAAATTTTAAAACTTATTTCCAACATATATTTATAATATGATGTAATTAGTTCATTTGCAATTGGTGTTGAACTGTGACTCATACTTTTTTTATTCTTTGCCTAATACATCAAGGTGCACAATTTTTTAAAAAACCTATTAAGCTTATGACTATTTTCGAAATGAGATTATCTTATGGGACTAAGCTTGTAATTTTGCTTGAGCCTATTTATTTTATCCAACCAATTAACGGACATGTGGATTGTTGGCGTACCTTTTGTCGTTGTGCAGTAAAACTTCTATAAATAAATAATTTTGGAATCATGAAATTTTATTAATTAGAGAGATATTAATTTATCAATAAATTAATATTTTATTAATTAAAAGAGAGACTTTTTAAATTCAATAAATTTAATACATATGTATTGAAAATAAATGAATTCATGTATGTTTCATTGATTATATTCATGCATCAATCAATTCTTTACAACTAATTATATATATTAATGTATAATATCAATTCATTGTATACAATTAACTATTATATTCATAGACGCATGTATCAAATCATTGGAATTACTTAAATATACATGTTTACATTAATTCGTTGCACTTAATGACTTAAATAACTATTATAGCCAATTAAATATATTCATGTATGATGAATGAAACATATACTATATAAATCTCAATATGAAAATAAAATAATTTATAACATCCAACCATGTCTTATCATCTAAAAAAGACATCACAAAATCATCCATGAATGATCAAATAGGTAAAGCATTACAAACTTTATATTTTAGCAAATTACTATAATATTTACAATTGTAATATTTATGAATTATTAATTTTAGAGTTTTAATGAGACCTAATATTTTTGTAAAGGAATTTTTCAAAAAATTATTGTCTTATTATCTTATTAAATTTGATTATTTTTTACAAAGGCCCAAGTCGGACCGGAAAATTTTATTATTTTAAAAAGTTTATTAATTTATAAATATTTTACTGTATTTTAGCTTCAAAAGTTGAAAATGACCAACTACTCAACTATTTGATCCTCACTCTACTAATTTTAATAAAGAGTTAATTAATTTTGTCATTCGAATTATGATCGTTTTTATATTTTTTGTATTAATTTATCATCTCAATTTTATGAATTTTTGCACTTGCCATTTATACCTATTTTTTCACAATTTTTTTGTCAAAAACCATCAAATGCAGTCTACATGTGATATTTAACGATTACGTGATGTGATATTTTTCACATATGTACATGTTATATTTTTTCGGCAAAAAGATCATCAAAAAAAGGATCATGCTAGTAAAGTGCAATTTTTCGCAAAATTAAGATGGTAAATTAACACAAAAAAAATCTAAATATGAATATATAAAAATAAGCATAATTCAAATAACAAAATATAATTTATGCTTTAATAAAAGATGGGATTATTTTTAAAAGTTGGTAAAACGCATGACTATTTATAAATGGTCTATCCTATTCGTCATTTTGCCTATAATTGTAAAATAATAAGTATACATGGCAAAATGACACCAAATACAAAGTTGACTCAAGTCAAACTCATAGATGACATGCTAAATCCAAATCTACGCCGTCCATCGCATTGGTCAAACTCATCTACGTCCAAAACAGCAAAGATGACGATTCCGTTGACCTGAAATCCTCGCACCATTTGCTTCACTCAAAAGCATTGTTTAACGATCAGAAACAAAACTAATTTCTCAAAATCATAAATAAATAAATAAATAGACAGTGAAATAACCTTCGTCTCTGTCATGAATTTCTACACTCTCGCTGGTATATGAGTGCAAAAACCTCTTCTTTTCTCTCTCTAAATTTTGCAAATAACACGCGCACTTTCTCTCTCTTGATCTCGTCGTTCGAGTGCGTGTTTCTGGACTCCCTCACTCTTTTGTAGATCTCACACTCGGATCTCTAGGGTTTCCCTGTTGTAAACACCGAATCTGTTAAAATGGTGAGTTTGTTTGTATCTGTTGGTTTTTCGTTGATTTGGCATTTGCTGTTCCCTGTTAGATCTGATATCTGGTTCGAATTGGTATGACTTGCGTGTTTGGGGACTGGTTTGTGTGGAATTTGGTGGATGGTGTTTCTTATTTGTTTTGATTTGATGACGTTGTTTGAGATCTGGAGGTACTGTTATTGTTTACTGACTCAAGTTTTTTGGTTGTTTGTCTTGGATTTTGAATTGTGGTGCAGCCGCTTAGACTAGAAATCAAGGTACTGAAATCATTTCAATTCAGATTTTCAGTTTGGGATATTTTCCTTGTCGGGGTGTGTGTGTGTGAGGGAGTGATATTGGGAGCTGACAATTTGTTTATTGCATCAGAGGAAACTTGCGCAACGATCAGAAAGAGTAAAATCTGTGGATCTACATCCAACAGAGCCATGGTATGGTTCTTTTACAATCAGTTAATGTATGATGACTGTATCTGGCATCTTATATTAGCAATTCAAAAATGGTTCCTGGTCTAAAATTCAAAGTTATTTGTGGAACAAAGCTATTTGTTTGTTGCTGTTGTCTCTTATAGTTAGTCATTTTCATTTCGGAGTTATAAATTCAAGAGACCAGGAGTTGCAACTTTATGTTCTATGCAATCCAGGACTCATCCAGTTTGGTTTGCTACATTTACTTCTGGTCTTCTTCTAATTCTATATCACTACAATTTCTGTTCGTTGGTTGGGTTTTTGTGTATGTCTTGGATGGATGGTATGCCTCACTTTGCTAATATATGGGAGCATGGGCTCAGATTTGTGTATTCTGTTGGTTGATTATAAAAAGGTGTGATATACCAAATTCCATTGTGCTTTCACAGGATATTGGCAAGTTTATATTCAGGCACTCTTTGCATTTGGAACTATCAGACTCAGGTATGCAAAATGCAGCTGACTCATCACGGAGCATTGCTATGTTTATACATTCATGATACACGAATTAGCTGATTGATCAAGTAGGATTGTGTGGGTAACTTAGAGTAGATTTAGCTCTGAGGTGCTAAACTACTAGTCTAATCGCATGACTATCTCATCTAGTCGAGTGAATGTATTCTTGCAAACATACATTCCTTATTAATGAGATTGAGTTTGTTGTCATATTCTAGTATTTCCAAATCCTGTTAATTATTGTTGCTTTCATCTTTGTTAGCTCCTCCACCAACACATAATAGCTGCCTAGTGTTGCCTGCACATGATGTTGCTAACTAATAGTTGTATTAATCATTTTCCTGAACCTAAGCCCATTCCTTGTTATTGTTCTTGTTCTTGTGGGAGGATTATTATGATAGATCTCAGGTTTCAACCAGAAACTAAATAATCTACTAATTTGCAAAACTAACAGACTAGTTTCTCTAATAACCAAGAAAGTATCGAAAATGATTTTTATGTCCCTTCTCTATATTTTGGTGTCAGAGGTGTTCATTGTAACAATTGTTATCAATTGATAAGAGGTGAAGTTTTTATACATTTTTGTAGCTAGCTATTTCAATATTTTTGTCTCTTGTTTATTTTCTATGAATTGCATTTTGGAACTTGATTTCTGCTGCTGCAGGCAATGGTTAAGTCTTTTGAGGTTACGGAACTGCCAGGTGCACATTCAGAATCATTTTATTTCTTTCGGTTGATGAAGAAATGCCTCTGAGGAACTCTTATTTTGATTAAGAGCATGCTTATACTGATCCCTACAATTCAATCTTGCAGTTAGGTCCGCGAAGTTTATAGCACGAAAGCAGTGGGTTGTGGCTGGTGCTGATGACATGTTCATTCGCGTGTACAATTACAATACAATGGATAAGGTCAAAGTGTTTGAGGCCCATACAGATTATATTAGGTGTGTGGCTGTTCATCCCACTCTTCCCTATGTGCTGTCATCCTCTGATGACATGCTAATAAAGCTCTGGGACTGGGAAAAGGGTTGGTCATGCATTCAAATATTCGAGGGTCATTCCCATTATGTGATGCAAGTGACATTTAATCCAAAAGATACCAATACTTTTGCCAGTGCATCTCTCGATCGCTCTATTAAGGTGCAAATATAATCGTTCATAGGCTAACTTTCACTAGGAATTTTGGTTAACTTGACAAGGAATGATAAGCTCGTAAAGTCGCTTTTGTAGATTTGGAGTCTTAGTTCACCCGATCCAAACTTTACACTGGATGCTCACCTCAAAGGAGTCAATTGTGTAGATTATTTCACCGGCGGTGATAAACCTTATTTAATCACTGGCTCTGATGATCACACTGCTAAGGTTTGTGTGGTTCCCCTTTGTCCTTCTGGAAAGTTGAGTTCCTATGAGCAAAATATAAATATCTTTTGAACTTGTAAACAGGTGTGGGATTACCAGACAAAGAGCTGTATCCAGACATTAGAAGGCCACACGCACAATGTTTCTGCAGTTTGCTTTCATCCTGAACTTCCCATTATAATAACAGGTTCTGAGGATGGTACAGTCCGCATTTGGCATTCCACCACTTATAGGTGAGTTTTCTGATGCTAGATGGCTTAATATTTGGATTAGTTTTACCTGACATAAATTTTAACTTGTTGCCTATGCCACATCACTGATTCTTTGTAACTTTTCAAGTTGGATGATTCTCATTCCTAGTAATCATCTTTTTAAATCTTTATTGGGGGGATTTTATTTAGCAGTATTGACTTATCGAGTCAGGAGTCTTGCATTTTTATATTTTAGTCTTTGAACCTCAAGATCTTGGAGTTATTTCTTTATATATTTTGAATTTTGTGATATCTTAGGATTTGATTAAATGTAATTCCTTTTCTATCATTTCTTATTGATATTGAAGAGCGTACAATTCAGCACTTCACAGTTTATAAGCTGCCTGCTTCCTAGCTATATATATATTATAGCCCTTCCTTTATACCACTTCAATTATAGCTTGTTTCTCTGTTGGTTTGCTTTACATTATCTGCCCAGCAATAGAATAATTTATTTCTATTGGTTGTCCAGACATAAGATCTCTCATCGTTTGTGTAATCTTGCAGACTTGAAAACACATTGAATTATGGTCTGGAAAGAGTTTGGGCAGTTGGCTACATGAAAGGTTCGAGAAGGTAAGGTCTTTTTTAATTTTGTTTCATTCTTAGTTTCATTTTTCAGTATTTTCAAGATAATTTTTATTTTGTATTGGGTTTTGTGTGGGAAATGAAAATATGTTTAGATAGATGATTTTTTTTGTTTTATTTTACTAAAAGATGTGATAAAATGAAAATGTGTTTGGATTAGAATGTTTGGTGATAGTTTTTTGTACGAAAAGACGTGATAGAATGGACTTCCTAGAATTTATGGTCCAGTCCCACAAAAAAAGGTTCAACCAAACATGACATCAATTTGCAATAATATAAAACTGGATATGGGTCTTTGAAAATGAAACCAAACTAGGCCTATGTTTGGTTGCAGTTTATTGGATGGGCTGGTTAGGGATTGTTTATCTATTTGAGGTTTGAGTTTGCAAGCTGGCGCTACAGGATTCTGAAATCCCAATTCCCAAGTTCCACCTCGCCCAAATAATTAATTCAAATTTATACTAGTTTCCAAGAAAATAGCCGTGAGTAAAGTCTAAAGTTAACTCTTAAATTCCATTGTTATAAAAACTAGTTTTAGGCTGGGTATAGGTATTTTTCAAGGGATCGTAGTTGATAGAGGCTAACAGTATTTGGAACTGCTGAGAATTAACTGGAGAACTTAGTGTCCTTTTGTGGGTTTCTCTTTTATTTGGAGATCACACCTAATTGGACTGATTCAATGTTCAGGGTCGTAATTGGTTATGATGAAGGAACCATCATGGTAAAGCTTGGTCGGGAGGTGCCTGTTGCTAGTATGGATAACAGTGGGAAAATCATTTGGGCCAAGCATAACGAAATACAGACTGTTAACATCAAGAGTGTCGGAGCAGATTATGAGGTATGATTTTGCTTGAATTTAATAAAAAATATGCAAAGCCAATTTGTGCTCTGACTTAATGTTTTATCAGGTTGCTGATGGGGAAAGATTGCCTTTGGCAGTTAAGGAATTGGGAACCTGCGACCTTTACCCACAGGTTATTTTTCCTTATTTTATACGAGACATGTTGCATCAAGTTGTTAGGCTTTTTTGGAATCCATGTCGCTCAACATGGTTTCCATTTTGACAAAGTTCATGCATGCGTGGACATTTTTACCGCTTTGTTCACTTTTTTCCTGGTTGGTTTTATGCTAAAATCGTTCACTAGATTATCGATGCTTAAGATTTGCTTTACGCCATTTAAGAATGAATGTCCATACTATTTTTTGAGCTTTGAATTGTCGTCATTTGATAGCTGACAGTGACGCATAGTTCTTACTCTCTTTGACAATAACACATTTTTTATCGCCCATATAGCCATCTCAGTCTAGGAGTGGAGCTATATCTGTCTAATGGTCACATGTGGAATGCCTATACCATCCTAGAATTGCTTACTTGAAATACTTTAAGGAGAATTTTCTTGTTCTTTTTTGTTTTATGTGGCTATTAAAAAACATTTAGCAAAGTTGTCCATTAAATATGGACAAGTTCTCAAAAGCATAACTGCTAAGATGTCATCTGGTAAATTGGCTGCTGAGGGGCGTGCAAAGCTTCGAGAGGTTGTCCCTCCTGAAGATGTTTATTGAAGTTCTTTGGCTATATTTCTGCTTAACTATTTGGTGCTTTGCTTGGATAATTTTTAGTTCTCCATGAAAACAGACAATATATTTGTTCGTCTTTAGTGCTCAATTTTGAACATGTACTTTGGACATATGTTCTGGGGATAAATGTATCCTGACACAACCTTTTGCATTTGAGTCTTTATTTTGTGATCTTAACTTTTGAATTTTTTATTTTTAAATCACAGGGCCGAAATTCTTACATACTATGTAAGAGAACAGAAGAAATATTCGCTAGCCCTTAGTCTTAAGGATGATGGTTCTCCCCTTTCATCCCCTTTTTTCTGGCTTATGCTTAGAAGATTCTAATACATAATTTTTTGTATTGAAGAAATAGGGTTTTTAATCATGTTAAAAGATATTGGGTGAATAAGTGGGAGAACTTTCTCGCTTTGACTATCATGGCACAAGTTTGAATGATTAGTTTCAAATCAATTTATGCAGTTCTTTGCTCTATGTATTAACCATGTTTTTTCTCTTGCAGAGCTTAAAGCATAACCCTAATGGTAGGTTCGTTGTTGTATGTGGAGATGGTGAATACATTATATATACAGCTTTGGCATGGAGAAACAGATCATTTGGCTCAGCCTTGGAATTTGTTTGGTCAACGGAAGGAGAATATGCTGTTAGAGAAAGTACATCAAAGATTAAGATATTTAGTAAAAATTTCCTGGTTAGTGTTTTTGATTCCTAAAACTTTTTGTCCATCCCTATTGTAGCGCGATGTAAATTTTTTATACCAGAGGTATTCTTGGGTTTCTTAGCTCCCTCAATGCCTCTCTTAGTTCTTAGTCATTGTTAGCATTCTGATTTCTACTACTATTGCGCATCAACCTCCTCCAAGATAATAGTTGGCGCCCATAAGTTGATAATAGAATCGCTAGTATGGTGTTTCTTTCAGGAGAAGAAAAGCATCCGGCCTACATTTTCAGCAGAGCATATCTATGGCGGCACTTTACTTGCAATGTGCTCAAATGATTTTATTTGTTTCTACGATTGGGCTGAATGCAGGTTGATACGACGAATTGATGTCAATGTTAAAGTAAGAATATTACTCCTTAAGACACTTGGTACACTTGTAACTTTTTATGGCATATGGGATCTAATCCTTGTTTATCTGTTTCTTGGTGATGTAATCTAGAATCTTTACTGGGCCGACAGTGGTGATTTGGTAGCCATTGCCAGTGATGCATCATTCTACATACTTAAGTATAATGTAAGGGTTCCTTTTTGTCTTGCATTTCTTTCTACTTTGGATGCACGTTCTTTCTGGAGAAGGTTTAGTAATTGGATTGGCTTTTACATGTTGCAGCGTGATGTAGTTTCTGCTCATCTAGATAGCGGGAAATCAGTAGATGAACAAGGAGTAGAAGATGCTTTTGAGCTTCTTTATGAAATTAATGAACGAGTGCGAACTGGAATTTGGGTTGGGGATTGTTTCATTTACAACAACTCTTCATGGAGACTCAACTACTGCGTAGGTGGTGAGGTATGGTTTACTGTTCCATATATAATTTTACATTCATCTCTCTCCAAATGTTTCTTCCAGAATCTGAGAAAGCAGTTTTTCATTTTCTGATTTTTTAGGTGAACACAATGTTTCATTTAGACCGACCAATGTACCTGCTTGGGTATCTTGCAAATCAGAGTCGTGTTTATCTCATCGATAAAGAATTTAAGTGAGTTAATACCTCTCAACAACTGCTTTTATTATGTTTTTTACTCTTGAAGTGAGAGTTAATGGCGCCTTTAGTCAGTAACTAATCAGGTCATTAACTATCTGTCGTCTTGATGAGAGGGAAGAAGTGCTTCTTGTTTGGTTTTGCTTTTACTCATTTGTCTATGGTTCTGTTTTGCAGTGTTATGGGATACACATTGCTACTCAGCTTGATTGAGTACAAGACTCTTGTAATGCGTGGTGATCTGGAAAGGGCGAATGAGGTCTTACCATCAATTCCTAAGGATCATCTTAACAGGTACTTTAACGTCTTCAACTTAGTCACTACTGGTTAAGTTAATTTGCAAAGTCATTGACATGATAATCTTAATTAATTTAGCTGCTAAAGAAATATACTTTTATGTGGAGTGTCATTATAGATAAGCCCCAGTTGAGTGGGAAAATCAAGAGTAAAACTCTCATCTTAGTTTAATCTTCTGATTTGGTGGCATTGGTCTTGTTATCTGATGTGCTTGCTTTCCCTGTAGTTTTTTCAAAATTACTACATGATGTGTCTACTTGTATTTCTTAATGAACAAGCAGTAAACAAAAGGTGTCGTTATCTGGACAAACAGAGGATGATTCACTTGTAATCAAATAATATATGCCAGTCTGTTTTTTTTTTATGTGTCAACTTTGCTGCAAACGATTGTACGTGCTATTTTTCCCCTTCCTCCCTCCCTCTCTTTGAATTTCTCATTGTATCTGATTTTGAAGCATAAATTCCTGAATCACATCTAGCTTGACTATAAATATGCTGATACATGGACAGTGTGGCTCATTTCCTGGAGTCACGAGGTATGGTAGAAGATGCACTGGAAGTTGCTACAGATCCTGACTACAGGTTTGAATTAGCCGTACAACTAGGCAAACTAGAGATTGCGAAGGTAAACAGTGTTGACTTTTCTGCGGGGTTTCTAGCTATTAAAAATTCTTCCACTGGAGAACTTGTATTCTGTTTTCTGGCTGCTGAATCTTCTGAAGTTTATCTTTCATCTTAAGCCTTGAATTTTTGTGCTTGCATTGAGTGTGTGGTTCTCACAAGTGGACTTTTTTTGTGCCTATAGGAAATTGCCACAGTAGCACAGAGTGAGTCAAAGTGGAAGCAATTGGGTGAATTAGCCATGTCTACTGGAATGGTATTCACTTGATCACGATGCTTTGAGCTAAAACAGTAAATTTACTTCAGTATTTTTTGAGGTTGATAGCAATGAGATAATCATCCTTTACACACAGAAAGATACACTGTTTCTCTGTAAAAAATTCGCTCTTTGAATATGCTAGAATGAGTTAGGAAATTTCTCTCAGGCAATCAGGCATAATGGTTTTATTCATCCTGCTCAAGAGCCTGGAGGTCACATTTGTCCTCTATGTTTCTGTGTTGGTTTTGTAAATGCATTCATGCATATGTTTGTCCCTATATGGCATCCACTTAAAACTTTATGCATCTTTTCTATGCCAGTTAGAGATGGCTGAGGACTGCTTGAAGCAAGCAAATGACTTGAGCGGTTTATTGCTACTCTATTCTTCTCTAGGCGATGCTGAAGGAATTTCCAAACTTGCATCTCTTGCCAAGGAGCATGGCAAGAACAACGTTGCATTCCTTTGTTTATTTATGTTGGGTAAATTGGAGGACTGCCTTCAGCTTCTGGTTGAGAGGTAAGAGGTCGTCATTATTTTATCTGGTTGCTTCTCCAATTTCTTATTGCTACTCTTTAAACTTTGAGTTCTTTGCAGCAATCGGATACCTGAAGCTGCACTGATGGCTCGGTCTTACCTTCCAAGCAAGGTGTCGGAAATTGTTGCTCTTTGGAGAAAGGATCTCAATAAGGTATTACTCATTTTATTACTATGTTATAGTTTGATCTGTGGCAGTTGTGGGTTGTGACAATTCATGAAAACATTTTCTTAAAGTGCCAACAAAAAAGAAAGAGAAAAAAACGTAATGTTGAATATATTATGAGAATTATTGGGGTGTTCTATTGTTGTGTGAGCTGGTTTCATTATGATTTCCAGATTAATCCAAAAGCTGCAGAATCTCTTGCTGATCCAGAAGAATATCCTAATATGTTTGATGATTGGCAAATCGCTCTCGCTGTTGAAGGCAAAGCTGCTGAGACAAGGTACTTTTATACTGCTTTAATCTTATTGCATCTTTATTATTTGATCAAGCACTTGATACATAAAAGTATTAGATATCATTTCCCCTGCCCTTCTTTTTGGTTTGAATGTTGTAAAAAGCATATGTAATTTTAGTACATTTAGCGCTATTTATCTTTACTTTTTTCTGTTCTTAGAGTTACCCTGATCTCTCCCTGTGGCAGGAGCTCACTAACTTGTTTCCTGTTTTGCTGCAGGGGCAAGTATCCTCCAGCAGCTGAATACGTGCAGCATGCTGATAGATCAACCGCAAGTCTAGTAGAAACTTTTAGAAACATGCAAATGGAAGAAGAGCTAGATAACGGAGGCTTGGACTATGAGGTAGAGATAAATTTATTTCCCAAGTGCTGGATGATTTTTAATTTTATTTGATGTAATATATGTTATAGGACAACCATTTTATTTTGAGATATAATATGCTTTAAGGAAAATAAAGAAGAAAATAGAAAGAGCTTAGTCTCAAGTGAACTTAGGTAAATCTGCTTAAGGTCACACCAAGATAAACTTTTTCTTTCTCTGGAACTACTTATCTTTTTTAGTACATGAGTTGTCGGATGTTGAATTTGCATAAAATTTGTGCAGGTTGGTTGGTGCTAAGTATGTTATCCTTTTTGTCTTTCTCTATTTTGTCCAGGATGCAGAGCAAAATGGAGATGAATCACAAGATAGGCCAGAGCAAGTAGTGGGACATGACGATGGCCAAGAAGAGGCTGTTGTGGTGGATGCTGACTCAACAGATGGTGCTATACTCGTGAATGGCAATGAGGCTGAGGAAGAGTGGGGTACGAATAATGAAGGAAAACCGTCAGCCTAAAAGCAATTGGTTGGGCCGGTGTGAAATTCCTAGTTTTGTTGCTGGTGATTAATTGATTTTCTTTAAGTTACTGTGTTGACTCCCAATTTTCATAGTCTTGGTACAGTTTTATGTTATTGGCTGTACTCTATTAGTCTATGCTTTTAGTGCATCTTCTCAGGTAACATACATAGATTTTAGGATTCAGCTTATACAGATTCGCACTGGTAATTAGTCAATTCTGATCCAACTTCCCTACCTAATTCAGGTGGAATAAACCCTTTTCCACTAATGTTTAAAATTCAAGTTAATGCATCTCAATAGATGCTTCTCATTATGGATTTCTTTTGGAATTTTTTGAGACAAGGTAAATATAAAGCATGTGTTTTCCTACGATTTCATTGTTTTTTATTTGAATATCGTGTATTTCCACTGAGTGGCTCTTCACTCCATTAGATCTTTTTATCAATTTTTGTCAATAAACTATTCCAAACTTTTCCGGTGGATCATGAAATGTGGATTCCATCTGACTCACCAGGTGGTGCATCAATTTGTAATGATGCCTTAGCCTAGTAAATTATTTATGAAAAACTGTGGTTTCTAATAGGTTTTTCATGTATGTTGGTCATTAATGAATCAGCATAATCAGCAGTTTTTTTTTACCCTTAATGGAGATCCTTATTTCTTCCTCCCCCTCTTTGCTTGCTTCTCAGTGCTTACACCACGTCACTGAGACCACTCAAGACAGACGGTTCCAGCTGTGTATGATTGCTCTCATGGTAAGAGTTGAAATCTGTCTGAAATGTGTTTTAGTAGTAATCTGTATTAATACAATTTATTTATCATATTATCCATTATCCAAACATGGAGTTCTGGTCTGTGAACAGTTCTTGTGCAATTGTACCTAATTTGAAATGCATAGTTTGTTGGATTTGTGGTGTTAGATTTTTGACTGGATATTCAATGAAGAATCACATGTTAAGTGAAGTAGGATTAGGCCATTGAATACCATTTGCCTCCATGTTTATTTACTGGATAAAAAGCACGTCTCTCTTGGAATGTAATTCTTCCTAGGTTATCATACTATCATTTGTTAAGCTAGGCATTATTTGGATTGATATATTTGAGTTAGGGATTTCAAATTGTTAGTAAGAAATCATCTGGATTTGTTTGGATAATTCTAATTTCGGAGGATTCTAAATTCTTCAACTTTTATTTTTTGTTGGCTAAGCCTTTAAACTCGAATCACACCATCTGATGCTAAGAGTTTTTTCCCAGCAACGATGTACTCAGCTGGACTTTGGTGTTTCTACTGAGTATGTGTCTGAAGTTGCATGTTAGCAATCTTTCCTTATTGCTCAATTTTACTTTGTTATTCCTTATGCTGATGTTACTATTTCTATCATAACATAGTTTCTTCTCACTTTGTCTTGTATTCAAACCCCAAGCTTGTTATCCTTGGTCGAAACATTTTGTAAGGTGCATTCACTTGCCTCTGCTCGTTGGTTGACCTTAAACATCATAAACCCCGATGGCTTGTGCCGTTTTCAACTAAATTTTCAACCCTACTTTAATTTTCTTAGAATATATCTCGTTCGAGTTATTTAGCTTCGCGAGATCTTGATTCTTCCCAAACTTGAAATTTAGTTCCTATGCCAGGTATTCTAGAGGTTGCCTGGAAGAGGTGATCGGAGGACCGGGTGTCTTTCTGCCAGTGGTGTGATAAGCACGATGAATTTTGTTATTGGGCGCATACTACAGTAGACTTTGGAGTTGCATTTATTAGTTTAGCTGCTGCATGATTTTGTTATATCTTATATGCCGATTTTTCTTGCAATGACATTTTCATGTGCCATTGTGAATTGTAGATACATAATAGTGTTATAGAAATCAACCCATCAATATTATATGCAGAATACTCCTCCACTCTATTGTTGATAATCTCACCATTTCACCGAGAATTTCAGCCTGAAGTCATGCAGCGTGCAGGTTTGGGGCGGGGGCAGGGGTTTGATACTGCCCAAGTGGGTATATGCAAACTCATTTGAGAACCGTTTGATTAGAACATAATGATTTGATGTTGATGTTAGCATGTATAATCGAACGGTGGTTAAGTGGGTGGGGATGTCTATCCACTGGGGTTGCACTGAAACTGGTGGCTTGAAATTCCCGTTGCAATACCTCGAAACGTGATGAAGCAGCCATTTGAGTTTTGAAATTTGGACATTCATTAAGAGTTTTAGGCTATTGTGAAGTAAGTAGTGCTCGGTTTTGGGATTCCAAACTGTTCCGCATAACTGGAATATGACCTCAGCTTCTATAGCATAAATGCTTTCAGTTTGATACAAAAATATTCGTCTAATATTCTACATGGTTGATTCGTCTGAAATAAACCAGACGACAGTTAAGACATCATCCAACCTTTAAGGTAGTGCGCTGGTTTTGTAATTCTTCAATGCCAGAACTCTGTGGCGTACTAGTTTATTCGAGTAATTTAGAGCTCGCGATTCTATCAAGCATATATTAAAAATCTCCTCAGTTCGTTGTGCTCTTCTGCCCGATACACGACCTAATTGTGCTGGTCCTCAGCTTTACTTTTGTCGACATTGTCGTTTTGAGCTTTGATGTGGGGATCATATTTGGGCTTTCTGAAGTAATGAAAAGCCCTCCATATATAATCATAATAAATTATAGGCCTTGGATCCGCGCGCTTTTTGTTCTGATTGTTTTTTCAATTCAAATCCAACTCAATCCAAATTCATTTATGCACGGAGTCATTAGAAATGTCCAATTATTTATTTGAAATTGTATAAATCAATCATGTTTATAGATATTCTTCCTCTAAATGTAAAGTATAACTTTTGCTATTCTAATTATTCTTTTAAATCTTATCTTTTAAACGATCTTTTTGATTTACACTTCGAAATATTATAATAAGAGCGTTCTTAATATTGTTTTCACTTAACTTATAATTGCAGGAATGCTCGAGAGACGCTCTTCCTAATGTTGATTTCACCGAAGTTTATTTGCTGAATATGCATGTTTGGTCTAAAGCTTAAAGTTAGAAGTATAAATCATATCAAAGTAGCAATGTCTGAAGGTGTAATTGTAATAAAAGGTTATTATAAATATTTTAGATTGAGTTATTTCAAGTTCGTTCAAATTAGAAAATCTTTTAGTCAGAATTTAATTATTGTAATAACTATGAATTACATAGTAAGTAGAGCAAAGTTTTATTTTCGAATTATTACAACAAACATAAGATGCCAACCGACTAAAACTTTTCAAGAAGTTTGAATGCTGATGCAATAGAATATATGTATATATATAAAATAAAGAAGGACAAAATCCTTAAAATAGAAAAGAGGGAACAAAAAGGAGATAAAAAGAGTCTCTCCACCTTCATTTCATTTTTTCTCTCTCCCTCGTTCCCTGTCTGTGTGTGTAGTCTCTGGAATTGGCCTAGGGTTTTAGCGGATCCGAATACTGGCAAACTTGGAGCTTTTTTTAATCAAGCAGAGACAAGGATTTCGGATTCTTTAAGGTACTTGCGTTGTTTTCTCTTTCTATTGCGGGGCTGTTGGTTTTACATTTTTTTTTCTTTTAAAGTTTTTAATGTTCGATTGTCGTGTTGCTTAATAGACCATAGTGGGAATGGTTGATGGTGATACTTCCATTTTACTTTTCGCCGAATGTTTACGTTGTTGCGTTAGGGAAGGGTTGCTTTTGTTTTATGTTAGTTGAATTTTTTATTCTCTTTTGTTGTTGTTGTTGTTGCATGGTTTGAGCTTTCGGCTTTCTTGAAGTTTTTGTTCTTCCCCCTCGATTTGGGTATGAATTGGGAGAAATGAGAGTTTCGGGGTTGTGCCCTTAGTGGACGCCAATGAAAGATGAGTTAACTTTTGAGAAATTTTCTTCTTTTATCTGGATGTTTTTGCTGGTTTTAATTGCAAGAAATGTTTAACTTTTTAGTTTCCTTTTTGTATCTTTTAACTTTTATATTTGGATAGGCAACTGATTGGTGTGTAGTTGTTGGAAATGACTTGTGTTGCAATCATGTTCGCTGTGCCCAATGCTTTCTTTGAACATTTGTTTTTGTCATTTTGATAATAAATGGTAGTTTTGTCTAGCTTTTCAATGTACATTTGGCCTTTAATGTGGCTCCTCGTTTCTGTTTCTTCTGATGGGCGTAGACCGTAGTCTAAGTAGTATTCTTATGCATCAGAATTGTCTCTTTTAGTATTTCCCATTCATGAAAGTATCATCTCGATAACCAAACATTTAAGTATAGTTGTTACTTATCTGTCAGCCAAGACACACCAAGAAAGTGTTCACTGAAAATTTGATGATATCATCTTTTTTAGTTACTTGTCATTAGTTGGTAAGAATTTCATACTTGTTTCTTCTATATTTCATATTTGTTCTTGTTTCATGGCGGCTGGCATTTAGTTTCTCTGCCAGATATGATTATATTGTCGTATACAACCTGGCCTTTCATACTGGTTTGCGGTATGTGGTTGTTGACAATCCTTTATCTTATCATTTTTTCTCCCTTTCTATTGTTTTACAATTTTTTCATTGTCATATGACTGAAATCCTCCATTATAGGTTTGAGGTGTTTCCATCTTTAGTTTGCTAATTGCATTAAGCGACTCTAGTGTTGCTCTTTAACTTAACCAGAGTGACTGAAGAATTTCCATGATCTGGAGTAAGATATCTTGCGGTTCGTCCTATTCCCTAAAAGTTCATTGAGGAAATCTTGTCTTGTTTGTGCCAGCTACTAATGTGTACTTTGTGTAATTAATATCTTGCCTAGTCTGATGTAATGCCAAATGATGCTCTTTATCTTATCATTTTTTCTCCCTTTCTATTGTTTTACAATTTTTTCATTGTCATATGACTGAAATCCTCCATTATAGGTTTGAGGTGTTTCCATCTTTAGTTTGCTAATTGCATTAAGCGACTCTAGTGTTGCTCTTTAACTTAACCAGAGTGACTGAAGAATTTCCATGATCTGGAGTAAGATATCTTGCGGTTCGTCCTATTCCCTAAAAGTTCATTGAGGAAATCTTGTCTTGTTTGTGCCAGCTACTAATGTGTACTTTGTGTAATTAATATCTTGCCTAGTCTGATGTAATGCCAAATGATGGTCTGTATTGAATACTTTCTGAATTTGAGGCTGAAAAAAGATTCTTTATGAACTAACAAGCCTCTACTTGTAGAAGGGAGAACAAATCAATTGGATAAAGTAAAGAAAGGGTGCTTTAGAACTGAACTGTTATTTTTTTATCTTTTTCCATGCCTAAATTCTATATAGCTGGATATGGAGTTGGTGATATAAGGGTTATAGCACACAGCTGATGTCATATATTTACGTATGTGCACCAAAATCTTCGTGCATGTCTTAACAAAATCTACTTATTAACAATTCTATTCTACTTATTGAAGCAGCCTGTTCGTAGATGGGCTTTGGGAAAACCAATAAAAACATAAAGAAAAATTAGATTTATATGGAAAACTCATTTGCATTATCATTAGGGGTTTTAGCCTTTCATAATTCCATCCTTTTAGGTGGAACTCTTTTGATGACGACAAGGTTTTGGATTTGTACTTATTTTGTCGTTTTATGATTAAATTTTATTTTGTTACCTAGTTTTGCTATTAATGTCACTTTGGTACCTGCGTCATTACAAATGGCTCAATTACTATTTGAGTTTCAGCATTGATGTTACTTTGGTACCTGTGTAATTACAAATGATTTAATTATTGCTGCAGTTTCACAATTAATACCACTTTGGTACCCAATTCATTTTTTTAATTTAATTTTTATAATCTCTTTATGTAATCGCCATTTTACCTTAGATATTAAAATGAAAAGTAAGAAAAATATCAAAGAAAAATTTGCATAAGTTTCTCTGGATATATTTTGTGCTTGTTTGAACTAATTGCCTTTTATTTCCATATTTGATCATCATCAAGTTTTTTTTTTTGAATTAATTTTGATATTTTCAACTATCTTTCTTTTTCAATATATAGAAAAGGTCATTATTAGATAATTTATATATTAATAGTTAAGGCCTGAGTAATAGAAATTTTCATCGACAAATCTGGTTTTTTGCATTTAATCGGGATGTTAAAATTTGATTGCAAAGCTGAAATTCAGATTCAAAAGTTCAGATTTTGGATTATAAATTTTCAAATTTAGAACGCAAATTCAACTTTTTTATTGTTGCAATGCATTTTGAATTTCACTTTTGATATAATTAATTACTAAGTACTGAGTTATCTTATAATTATTGATAACTAAAGTGAGTAGAAAATAATAAATTAATGAAATATTATTTGTTAAGTATAATATTCAAATGTAAAACATGAAAATCTTATGGTTTGAATAAAGACAAAAATATATTAATTAAATATTATTATTATTTTTTCCGCATATTTATTTTTTAAGGGTAAAATGACCATTACATAAAAAAGATAATACAAAAATAATTTTTTTAAAAAAAAGGGTACCGTGGTGATATTATTAGTGAAACTTGAGTACCAATTGGGACATTTGTAATTACTCATGTACCAATACGCCATTAATAGGGAAACTCGGGTATTAATTGAGTCATTTCTAATTACTCGGGTACCAATATGACATTAATGACAAAATTTGGGTGCCAATACGAATTTTACTCGCCATTTTACTGCATGTTGTTGTTTAGTCTTCTGCGTAGATTCGCATTTATGAAGATAACAGATAATGTGTTAGTGGTTACATGCTATTTACGATAATTTTAGGTGATATAAAATATTCCGTCTCTTGTAGTGGGTTGTTTTATCTTTGGTGCATCCATTTATAATTCTTTATTCTTGCTTCCATGTCTGACCCGTAGTTTCCATGTCCATCTGCCTTTTCTGCCACTATTCAGTGTTGTAAAGCTGGCTGAGCATAGTGCAAAAGTGTGGGGATGGCACTGTTGCAATTTTCTGGATCGTATATCCTTAATTTTGTTCAAAATGAATTATGAATACCAATAGCGAATCGAGCAAAGTGACATGGAGCTGCTGGCAATTTCTCTTTTCTTTCCTGCCTCTATGCTTGCCTGAGTTTGTTGTCCTTCTCCAGTTGTTTTATTTTCTTCTTTCTTGTAGTTTTTCTCACTTGTTAGGTAAAAGGAAAAAGTTATACCATACCTCTTCTCCTTGTCTAGGAGGCAGAGCTGCAGATACACTTGCGCCTTATATCAAGATTTGAACATAATTCCATATTCTATCATCTTAACGTTGCTGAGTATTTATTGTGGTTTCTTGCAGAGAACTTCCTTTTTTTCAGTTTGCTGAGCAGCAATCCTCTGAAGCTTGTCCTGATATCTGCCATGGGGGATGCAGAGAACGACTTGCAACCTTCAAAAAAGAGGGCTGCTGGAGTACAACTATCTCGAGATAACCCTGGTCTTGACGACGATGAGGAGACATCTGAACAAGAAGCAGGCACTTTTAAAAGGGCAAGTGATGAGGTTCTGGCTACTAGAAGAATTGTGAAAGTCCGTCGTCAGCAAACATCATCAACTCCATCAGCCACAGAACCAACTCCTACTTCTAACCCATTCAGTACTATCCGCTTGGTTCCTCCTGCTTCTGCTCCTGTGGCGGTGGTGGAGGCGGAGGCGAGTCGTCTTACAAGCAAGGAAAACGAGCAAAGTGATAAGAACAATAGCGAATCTGAAAATGTGACTGATGAGCCAAAGGGTGAATCTAGTGCAGATGTTAAGCCATCTGAAAGCAAAGTTAATGAGTCAAAAGTGGAATTTAATTCTGAGAAGGATGAGAGTAACATTGTTGTTGCACAAAGCATAGCTAAATCTGCAGTTGGGGAGGTCATTGAAGGTGAGGATTCTGGGGCTGTCTCCAAAAAAGCTGCAGAAGCTGACAATAGTGAGAATGACTCTAGGAAGGATGTCGATGGCAAGGAGAAAGCTGAGGAGAAAGGTAATGGGGAGGCAACTACTGAGAAGACTGCAGAAACTGCCTCATTTAGCTCATTTCAACAACTCTCAAGTAGCCAGAATGCGTTCTCTGGTCTTGCTGGGACAGGCTTCTCTAGTACCTCATTCTCATTTGGATCAGTCCCTAAAGATGGGTCTCCTTTAGGTTCTACCACTGGTTCACTTTTTGGCTTGAAGAACGATCAGCCGTCCTTTGGTTTTGGAAATTCTAATAATGGAAACTCCTCTATCTTTGGAACTTCAGGGACAAATCTTGCTGATAAGAGTGAGGGCAACAAATTCCCTACCATGCAGGAGGTTGCTGTTGAAACAGGAGAAGAAAACGAGAAAGCTGTTTTCACATCTGATGCAGTCCTGTTTGAGTTTATTGATGGGGCATGGAAGGAAAGGGGGAAGGGAGAACTCAAAATCAATGTTTCCACAACTGGAACAGGAAAAGGCAGACTTATTATGAGGGCCAGAGGAAACTATAGGTTAATCTTGAATGCTAGTCTTTTCCCGGACATGAAGCTGACGAATATGGACAAGAAAGGCATCACCTTCGCTTGTGTGAATACTGCTAGTGAAGGGAAAGATGGGCTTTCTACAATTGCCTTGAAATTCAAGGATGCTTCCATAGTTGAAGACTTTCGAGCGGCTGTTGTGGAGCACAAATCTAAGACTGCTCCTGCTCTTAAAACCCCAGAAAATTCTCCACAGGCATCGGATAAATGACTGCACCCTCTACAGACTCAGAGAAATTGCACACTTAGGTTACCACTTATGCCTTGCCCTCTTTTGTACCATAAGCGAAAGGTTGATACAAGTGCTTATGGTTATTAAGTTCGATAACTGGTAAACCCTCTGTGTAGCTTGTAAGGCCTATCCCTTTTGTTGTCATTGCTAATCTTTGTAAACCTTAGCAAAGTGTCTTCTAATGTCTTCTTTAGTGAATGTGCTTGGTTCTGAGTCTTGTTTATGCGGATTCTGGAGACATGAATGTTAAGTAGTTAAAGTCTATAGTTCGCTTAAACTTCCGGCTCATATACATCTCCAATGGGATTCAAATTTTAGTTAAGACCCAATAATATATAGTTGAAATCTGCGCAAGTATGTGATGACTTAAGCATGGAGGACTATTTCAGAAATTGTTGGACTACTTTTAGGTTGTGTTTGAATGAATATATTTAAAGCCTACAATTTTAAACCCAGAATATTAAACTCACTAACACTAGTTGTATTTGCAATATTTTTTATTTTCAATCATTTTGAGTCATATTTCGTAATCCACAAAATTCAAATTTATCTATTCGAATGTGTTCGTATTGACATTGATAAGGTGGTACGGGATTCGTTTGAAGTTATATCAGTTTTTTAACTCTTAAAGAGGATCAAATAATAAATAGGATAAATTAAAAATGGGCTTTCTTGATATTTGTTGTAACTATAAATAATTTCTCATTATTTGAAAAATTATAAAAATCCTCTTAAGATCAACGGTTGTGTATTGTCTAACAAATATTTCATACAATGGACTGTAATGAAGCAATATTTGTTAGATGACTGTTAATCTTTTATCAATCAATAATAAAGTATCTATAAAATTTCAGAAAAATTCATTGTAATTTACCTTAATATAGAATGATAATTACTTAAATTCTTCATAGGGCATAATTCATGAGGGATTTTCTCTTTCACTACATCTTTTTGATTGGACTGTATCATTTAAAAAGTAAATTCACACACACACGCACACGTCTATGCATGTTGGAACAGTAATACATTTTATGAACCACTAGAAAAAAAAAAAAAAAAAGGAAAGAAATTGGCTTTTACTGATATAAGAAAAGATTTCAAAAAGAAGTAATCAACATTTTGGGATAGTTGGGCCAGGCCCGTTCAGATAATTGGGCTGGGCTGAGCGGGAGTAGTATTTCGGGTTCGAGTTGAAGGTTGACCCGGATGTGCGTGATCGCAATTTACAGAAAACACCTTGGGGGATTAGATAATTCCATCCTAGTAGGTGTCGTATTTGATTGCTTCTCTTTTGGTTAAGTGCATATATACAAGTAGTTCATCAGCTCATCCGTCAATGCCGTGCTGTACTGTACCTCCACCAATATAATTCTCTGATTGGTGGATTTTGAATTTCCTTTGAAACCACACAAAAATCCATGCGAGAACCCCTGAGAGAAATCTGCCCAATCAAGTGTAGGAATCCAGAGTAATTCGTTCTCTGACCCTGACAACCGCCTCCCTCCCCGGAATATTGAAATCTTGGATCGAATCCGCAAAACCCCTGACTTTAATGGCCTAATTTCGGAACCCATTCCGGAATTAGGGCTTCGAAGCTGGTGGGTTGTGTGAATTTTGGGGTTGATGAGTGGAGGGGCGATGGCGGAGGATGAGATTGAGTACGAGAGCGATCCGGAGGAGGCGAGGCTGATATTGAAGACGCGGAGGAGAGAGGCGAGTGACGATGAAGAGGATGAGGGAGGGGAGATTACGGAAAAGCCGCGGCGGACGATTGTTGATTCTGATGGGGAATCTGAAGGCGCTCCGGCGGAGTACGAGGATGAATATGAGGAAGAAGAGGAACATTACGATTTGGGTGAGGAGTATGTGGAGGAGATGGAGGAGGTGCATCATGAAGAAAGTGATGTTAGCAGAGGCGACAATGCTGTGGAGATGGTGGTGGTGAGGGCCAAGATACGGAAAGATGGTGGGGCCGCGGGGGTGTTGATGGTGGAGAAGAAGGGGTTGAACAATGACGCAAGTCAAGTTAACAGCAAAAATAATGATATTGATGATGGTCAGCGTGAGGGAGAAAAGAAAGAGATAGAGCCTTATACAGTGCCTACGTCAGGTGCATTTTACATGCATGATGACCGCTTTCGAGACGATGCTAGTGGACGACATAGGTATTGAGCATTTGATTATCAGGTTTCTGATTATGCAGTGAGTTGAATTAAACTGCTGGAGTGTCTTAACTTTTGTATAGTGAATTAGATTATCTCAATTTGGATTGTCTGCATAAGGGATTCTGGTGTGATTACTCTGAGTATAATGTCTTCTAAATCTGAATTGTCTCTTCGATTTCCTGGCTTTCACTATTCATCTTTTATTTTTGTTACCTTCCCTAAGCTATGATGCTCGTGGCTTCTCAAGTTTGTTCCACTTTAGCACAGAAAACCTTTTTGCTTTTATTAGATAATTCCTGCTTTACAACTAGAAGGGAGTATGTATGTGTTGCGGAACAATGCAAGTCAAGTGTGTGGGAAATGATGAAGTGAGGTTGTATTAATTGATGACATCCTCTGACAGGTGGTGAAGTATATGATGCTTTGAATTTCAAGTTTTAGGAACAAGGCTAATTTTGGCATTTTAGGCCCTGGAAGCAACTCATAGAAAGAAATCTTTGGATTCTGGATCCCGTGAACATTGGTGGAAACATGTTTGTTTTATTAAACCCGTAAAAACTTTCAATGTTAGACATGTTTTCGCTGGTGATGCTCCTACTTGATTACAGAGTTCCTCAAGTTCGCTCCTCACTTATAGCATTACATGCCTACAGGATATATATAGTCATAAAAGATATTGAACTTTCTTTTAAAACTTTATGCTCACTCAAAATATTTTAACCAGGACCTTGTCCTGACCTTTGTAATGAGGAAGCAGTTGTTAAACACTGGTGTTGAGATAGTTTTAGTTCAGGTGTTGCCTTTATGTGTTATCGTGTCATCATGTTGCTGATTTCATTGAAATTTGTAAGAAACTAAATTTGCGTACTTATCTAGATTTTCTTGTACTTAGGCGTACATTTGGAAGAAGAAAGTTATGGGAGTCCAAGGATGATAGGAAATGGGGCCATGATAAGTTTGAGGAGTTGACTATGCAGGAAAGGAGCTACGAAGAGGTGAATAGTTTATATATGTGTTAATAGATGTGTATTTGTCCATGTTTATGTGCATGTTTTTTCTTTTAATATATTTTATGTCTCATATGAGTTGCTATATCCAGCGTAAGAAGGGTACAAGTGGTCGTTATCGAGGTCGTGGTAGGAATACAGCTGCAGACCGTGGTTATGCACGAGGAAACGTACCCAAAGAACGTGTTAGTAATGGCACTCAGAATAATAACAACCAGAACAATGCTCCAAAGGGCGCCAGGGGGAGAGGACCTCGAAGGTATCAACCATCTCTTAGGAGCAGTGAGGCACCTTTAACTCAAAACAGACGGTGAGGAAAAGCCTTATTCTTTAATGTTAATTCTATTGAAGTGTAGTCATCATGTTCTCAATTCATTTTTTCATGTTAGATCGGGAAAATCAGTTGAGAAGCCCTTGAATGTTAATTCTGCAAGAACCAGTGAATCTATGCTTAATGCAGAGCCTCAAGTGGTGCTGCCCAGAAAACAAGTGTTTGCGTCTAATTTGAACATTGCTTCTCCACCATTTTATCCTTCTGGTTCTTCCACAAAAGACAACAGTGTGCCCAACAAGAGGGATGCCCATGCTAGCATAATTAATCGGAATGGTCAGCCATCAGTTACCATGGCACGATCCTCCGAGGTGCTGCAGGGAAAGAATATAGTGGATTTTATTGGTCTGGATAAGCTTTATGTTAATGATTCACTTTCTGCAATTTCTGGAAAGCCTGCAAACACTATGCAAATGCAGCTAACTGGTCCCTTAGCTATTAACTCTACTCAACAACAGTTAGGCAGTCAAGGGAGAGGAACAGCTCCCTTGACACAAATGGCCTACCAACCAGCTGTCTCTAATACCCAAGTCAGGTTTCCTGCACCAAAACGACTACAAGATGCTCAGAGCAATCCTGGTCAAGCTCGTGAGCAAACGTCTGTGCAAGCTTCTGGCCAGCAGTTTCCACAACGTATTTCCAGTGCATCACAGACTTCTTCTCCATCAAAGGCTACTGGAGCTGTGAATGCAATTGAGTCTGTTGAGCTGGAATCTATTTCAGAACCGAGTAAATCCAAGACTGGATTTGTTCATAAAGGAAAAGGTAGTGAGCGAGGCAGTGGAAGGGGCTCCTTCCTATATGGTGGAGCACAGGTTCTGGGGCCCTCTGGTAATATGGGCAGTGGTCATGGCGATCAAAACTTCCCTGCTTTCTTGCCAGGTAATTCTTGTGTAATTTATCTTTCAGAATCCAGAATGAGAACAAGTACCAGTTTTGCAAATTTTGATATTAATCTGAATTGGAGAAAGAGATGGATGTTCTTCTTACAAACGGAGTATTATATATGTTGATTTTTTGTGGTTGTTTACACTTCACCGAGCTCTTTCTTTTCCCCTTTTTCCCTTTTTCCCTTTTTCCTGAAGAGACTTAAATGTGCGTAATATTGATTGGACGATGCTCTTTGTTTGCTGAGTAAAATTTTAGATTGCATCTATGGATCTGTATGCTATTCTAATGCATCTTGTTTCTCTTTGGTGGTGCATGCAAAGTTTAACCTGATGTGATTCCTATTCTTGGTGGAATTTTACAGTCGTGCAACTTGGAGGCCAGCATCCTGGTGGAATAGGAGTTCCTGCTGTTGGCATGGCCTTCCCGGGATATGTTGCTCAACCACAAGTTGGTCTAGGGAATTCTGAAATGACTTGGTAATAACTGCAGCACCATCCTATTTTTCTTGCAAACACAGATTTCATCTGCTAATTCTTCAGTTACAAACTTGAATTTGTTTGCTGTATAATTAGGCTGTTTCAACATTGATCAAGTTTTTCTTTGTCTTACATTACCTTCCTTTCATATCTTTATAATGTAAGAATCCAAGTCATTGTAATATTATTTGATTAATGTCACAAACTGTTCATAATTCTTAGTTATATGATGACTTTCAGGCTACCAGTTTTGGCTGGTGCTGCTGGAGCACTGGGGGCAAGATATTGTCCTCCATATATTACTGTTGATGGTTCCTATAATGCTCGCCCATCTGGACCAGCGACGTCTATAACAGATGCTTTCAGGTAGACAGGATAGTGCCCATTATTGCATTATCCTTTCTCTTCCTCCATTGCTTTGTTGCATCTAGAATATCATGTTTTTGCTTCTATCTTCCTTTGCAACTGTTACTCTGTTAATACATTTTTAAATTTGTCTTCTGGGTAATGCCTGTACCTTCTTTTCTTTTCTTTCTTTCTGTTTATAATGGATGCCTGTGTTTATTTTTAATTTTCATTGGAACTGTTACTTCTGGTAAATGGATGTGGTTCTGCATCCCGTTATTCTTCTGTAACAAAAAGTAACTCAATAACTTTGGTTCCAGTAAAGAAGATAATGCAACAAATGTTGGTAGTGATTGGAAGCCTTCACAGAAGCCTGGTAAGATACAGTTATCTTTTTTTGCTTGACACATTCCTGCCCATTATGCTGTTGAATAATTTTTGTCTTTTCAAGCAGAACTTGCAAATGACGAGTTTGGCCAGAGGCAAAAGAATCCCCGAAGGCAAGTTCAATTTGCTATATAGCCTAATTTCTGTTCTGTGTTCTTTTGCTGATGAAGATGTATTGATTTGCAGATACACAGAGATGAAATTTGACCAGTGATGTATGTAGATAGGTTGAACCCATTGCAGTAAGCAGATTAAGTCATAATTGTTGCAGTGAAAATCTCCTCCATCTGTTCGGTGTCGCTGAGTTTCTTGGTTGTGTTTTTGGTGCTGTAAGCCTTCTTCCAGGCCCTCTCTGTTCTCCAATTCCTGATCTGGATCACATATGGGCTTACTGAATATTCTGAGGTAATTTAGGTAATGGCTCTATTTTTGCGTTTGGCGTGGTCTTGGTGTAGGCCAGCAAATCGTAATTTTCCATTTAGCTTAGATAAGGTTCTCTTTTTTTCTTTTACTTTTTTTTGGGTGGGTGAGTGGGTGGAGGGGTCAGGGCTTGGGGGGAAGTTAAAAGTGTACTTCTAAGGAAAGACAAGCAACTGGTCATTACATCCTCAATTTCCCTTGCTTAACCGTCTTGCCTGCTTGAATTTCAAGCACTGGAAAGTGAGACAGAAGTGGGATTGAGGAAAATGCTGTTTCTTTCTCTTTCTTTTTTCCCTTTGGAGTTTCAACATATCTTGAGAGTGTATTTTGATAATTCTTTATTTTCTCTATTTTGCCAGACAGGTAGACGGGGAAAAAAGCCTGATCTTGCTTCTTAATTTGAGGAAGAATACTGCAGCTTGACGGGTGGCAATTCCTTGCTCTTATATGCTGTAAGGACATAAAAAATTGAATGAATCTTATTCAATTCTTGCTGTCAACGTGCAAGGTAGAAGAAAAGTGATTTCCATCTTCTGTTGCAGGTTCTTGTGCATTCGACTTCATAAAGCTTGCCAAGTCTTCTTTAAAAAAGTATTGGAATAACAGGCGGCAAAGCTTCCTTCCTCAACCTGAGTGTTTCCTTGTTCTTATAAATGTTGGGTTATATCAGTCTGTGCCGATTGCCTATCCAGGTTTTCAAAGAACTTGCACTTTCTGGATATCCTCTTCAGCGGAACACAGTCTCAACTCTCTTTTTCTTTTAAAGAATCAGTCTTTGGTTTGATGCTAATAGATTGGGTTGAAAGCAAAACTACTACTAGCTGATATTGGGCTGTTGTTCCTTCTATGACAACGATAAATGTTTCTATTTCTGTTCTACGGTTGTAATTATTAATGAACTGTGACTGCATTAGCTTATCATTTTCTTCTTGTTTACCTATGTTGACTCAGATATGTGGTGATCATTTTTCATACTTGTGTGTTCTATACTTGGTACTGAGTTTCTGCAACTAAGTTCCTAGCATATAATGGTTGAAAGAAAAGGTTCAAACTTGGAAAATATTGTGATGTGCAATATTACTCTTGATGAAGCAACTATTGATCACTATTTGTAATTTTAATTTCCTTTTTCTTTTATAATTTGATACCTCATATTTGAGTGCTATAAATTTATAATATAACATGTGCTTAATTAAAAGCTTGTGAGTGTCAAACTTCAGTGTCATGTTGGAGTTTAGTGAAAAAGTTGCTGTATTTTATAATATAAAGCATATAAAATTAAGAGATTTTGAGGAATGAATATGGATTTATCTCTAAAAAATGGAATCAAAACAAATATGACTCTTGATTTTTGTAGTGGCATGTCGCGTCAATGGACTTTCTGGAACATTGTTTGGAAGAGCATAAGTACCTAACAAAATCAAGGAGTTCTGGTGGATGATGTGTTTTGGAGCACCTTTCTTTAGCTCAGAATCTTGTCGTTTGGAGGTTGAGATGGGCTGTTCTCAGTGTGGGACAGTAGTTGAGGACGATCAACATCTGATGCTTGAGTGTAACTTTGCTAGGCAAATGGGCATCGTCAAATGTTCCATGGACGACAATCAGGCAATGGTTTGAAGGCACAACTGAGTAGGTTGGATTTCCACAGTTGTTTGGTTCATGTCATGGGCTTTACGGAGTAAACGTGATAATGTTCAGTTTGAGCAGCGACAACGATCTCCTATGAAATAATGTTCTGTTTGAGCAGCGAAACTGATCTCCTATGAAATAATGTTCGGTTTGAGTAGCGAGAACGATCTCCTATGAACGTGGCGAACTCATAATAAAAAGGTTTTTGTTTGTTTTATTTGGCTGATGTTTAATTTGTGCTTAATCATATTTTATGAATTGCTGCTGGCTAATTCCGTTGACTGATTGCTGTCGTTGAGTGTGTTCTTTGATCTGATAGAAGCTTTCTTTACACAGAGCATTATGACAAGCTAGCGTACGTGGTGAGTATGACATTGGTCTCTGAAAAATTGATGAGAACACACTACTCCAACTGTTGTTGATTTGTACTCTGTGAAGGTAATTAAAATTGCAACCCACTGTCTTGTACTCCATGAGAATAATCATCGAATTTGATTTAGTGTCGAATGTGTTTTTGCAAAAACCTGTCAGCAGTTGTTGCATAATCAAAGTATTTTCAGCTATGCAAATTATTTAGAGCCTGCTGGCTGCTTTGGCAGATGAAGGTACATGTATATATGGATCTTGCTGATCTAGTGAATGCCCGTGAACTTGATCAAACAAAGTTGTTTTGATATGTAAAATAATAGTCACGTGTATTGTGAGAGCGTTCAAATCAACGAAAGTTCAAAGCTATCCGTAATGCTTGAAGTGCATGATGTCACATTAAAATTACAAATAAATATTTTTTTTATCGAAAGAAATTACAAAAATATTATACGTGTATACACTTTTCACCAATCACCTATCCCCATCTACTTTTCCATCCTAGTCTTTCAAGAATTCAAGGTAATCAATGTTTGTACTTCCCTTATATCAATAATAGCTCTCAGCCCCCCCACCCAACATCTAATTCTTGAATTTTCTTTGGGGGGTTCCTACAAAAATATGGTTAATTATATGTTATACCATCCGGAAATTGTTTGGGAGATAATAATACCTAAGTTTCTTGTAAGAAGTAGATGTAAATTCATGCATATATGATAAAAGGGCCACCAATCTATTGGAATATCTATATCCATGGACAGCTTTGATCCACATAACCAAGTAATTCATATCCACAATTGAAATATCCATGTCCACTTCAATCAACAGAAAAGGGGGTTAAGGTTTTCCAGTCTTTATCTTACACAATTAATTAATACAATGTTCATAGGATGTGGGCCATATGTAATTTGGTCCCACTCCCAAAAACAGAAGTGAAATAGGTGTAACATTAATTTGCACAGACCTGTTCCCATCAATGCTTTTCTAGTCTTCTCTTCTATGGGTCTTGAGGTCACCAGTCAATGCTTCAAGTTTTTTATGAATTCTTGTCATTTTTGTTTACTACATTTTTTCTCTTTTTTATGGTTTTTATTCTCTTTGTCATAGTAAATGTTTAAAAAAAAAAATAGCCACATGGACAGCCATTTTTTTAAGTATATTTTAGTTAAAATGCAGTACAGTTTTTGAAAAGTTAGCAATCTCCTTTTGATACCGTTAGGTGAAGATGAACCCATTGTTGCTATCCCAATTAAAGTAATCTAACCATCACAAGATGTTGATTTTGCTAAATTTCCATATGGATATTACCTAACTTGGTTATTGTAGCGTTACCAACATATAAGAAGTCAAGAATGATTTTCACCGAGTCAAAAAAAATATTACCGATCAGCAATCGTCGTTCCGACGTTATACTTTAATATCTTCTTCATTTTCAGTGAAGTTTATTCTTGTGACATTTATGTGAAGCATTAAACTCTTGACCACAAAATCACCATATTGATGGTATAATGATGGAAAACATTTTTATAAAAGTTATTACAATTACTAATTAATTAGAGATATATAGTAACAATCAAGTAACATGAATAAAATTATTCTTGTAATTATTATATGTTGTCATAATATTTTTAATACTATTACCATAAAATTGAAATCATTACCACTTCATATATATATTTATGATAATTTCAAGATTACAACTTAATATTTCATTCATTTTTCTATTTCTTTTTTATTGTATTGATGATATGATTGTCTCAAATTCAACACTCAACTATGTATGTTTGAAGGGTGTTTGCCCAAAATCTTCAACACCATAACCAAACAACATAAGGGTTTGTTTGGACATCAAAATGATTATATGGGGGTAATAAAAATTATTAGATTATTGGGACATATCTTTTGAAGTAAAATATTGTTGTCTAAATGTCATGAACCAAACACACCATAGTATTCCACAATGTGTGCCAGAGACAACTCCCATCACGTGTGCCCTATATGTATGTATGAAACTAATGAACTTAACCCAACCTAATAAAGCTTGTGTCAGGTTGGACAGAAACACCACCAAATACTTAAATAAATTTCAAACCCCTACAAATATATAGAGAGAGAAAGAGATAAGTTTATATGAAAATTGTGTGTAAAAGAGAGATGACAGATATTGGAGTGATGGAGTTCGACCTAATATTATATTTAAGTGTATAATTCTACAGTTCGATCGATATTTAAAATTTATTTATTTTGAACTTGTGAAATACTTCTTGAAAATGTCGACAATGAGATTAAAATTTATCATCCCATTATAAAATTCGATCGCAGGGATAAATGCAACTAACCTCTTATAGAAATAGCAATAAACTAAACTCTTGGGAAGAAACAAAAAAAAAAAGACAATGATTATATATCGTCTAAATATGTGACACTAATTGTCTTTAACTAGAACTTTACTTAAGTGCTTATCTTTCTCACTAATTCTTACTAATAACTATTTTAAAAAATTATTATTATTATTAGAACTATGAAATTACAAAATAAAAATTCTTGTCCCCAAATATAAACATAAACAACAACAATAATAATAATACAGACATAATTTCCTCCCGACATGTTACATTAGTTTAAAGATACATGCTTAATGTTGAAACAATTAACACAGACAAACAGCATATATATATATATATATATATATGATGAATAGTACGCGTAGAGTCGAACATGAGAATCTCAAGTATGATAGTTGACAAAGCTCTATATATATGAAATATGAATGTATTCTCAAACCCCTGAACCCTAATCCCCAAATCAGAAAAACAGTAATAAATACTTGTTTCCTTGTTAATTCCCCCATGATTACATACCAACAGCATGCATGCCTTCTAATGGGAGTATAAATTATTTAATTAATTAATCATATATACAGTAAATGTAAAATTATATTTTAATTTTAATTTTTCTTCAATTAATTATCCCATCACATGCAGTGTCTCCATGAACGATATTGGACGGGCAGGATTCCGCCCTCCGGAGGCGTGACAAACCAAGAGCCCTCAGATCCGCCCATCTCCAAACTTTAGTGTTGCCGGCCCATTCTAGTGTCTTAGGCAGCATACAATTCCCCACCATTGTTTCTCATGTGACCGACCAATAATCTTGCCGCTGACCTGGCACTGTCGTCTCCTCTTGCACGTATAAAACCTACATGTTTCTTCATATTTTTGTTCCGAAGAAATTAAAATTAATTCCTCCCCAAAATCAAAAAGAAAAAAAATAAATAAAAAATTAATTAGCCCTTCTATCAGTTTTTATTCATCTGAAAATGGAGAAAAATGGTGTGGGATCACTCGAAACGGAGCTGCGGCTGGGGCTTCCCGGCGGCGGTGAAGTGGGGATCAAGAATGAGAAGAAAAGGGGTTTCTCTGATTTCTACGGCGGTGGGGAGAACAAGAATCAGGTGGTGGGGTGGCCACCGGTGGCGGCGTACAGGAGGAAGAATGTGTTTACCGGTGGGAAGATGTACGTGAAAGTTAGCATGGATGGTGCGCCTTTTCTTCGGAAGGTTGATTTGAGCATGCACAAAGGGTATTCGGAGCTTGTCAAGGCTCTTGAGGAACTGTTTGGCTGTCATGGAATTGGTGAGTAATCAATTTTTCATCTCATATTTATATAGAAAGAATTATGTTTATTTGTGTGAACATGATCATAGCATTTATCTGCCAATTTATACCAAGATAATTAGTAAATTGGGTTTTTGTTTTTCAGATATTTAATTTTTTAAGGATGATCTAATTTTTTATGCATCCAAACATGGTTTTCACATAAGATATTGATTCTTGTTGTTGGTATGCATATTTGTATGTCTCAGTCTCACCATTTCTACAAGAATAGTTTAGAATTCTCCAGATATATTTAGATATACGATAAATGATTTCCAACAACACTATATCAATAAAATTCACATTAAATTTCAAAATAATTTAAAATTCAAAAATCATCAATTAACCCAAACTAGATGTGGGGGAAATTTAGTTTATAAGATTTGATTCCGTTCAATTTATGGTGTACGTAATTAGTTTTCTTTTTTTTTTTTTTTGAAGCAGAAGTATAACTAAAGTAGATCCACATATTTGTCTGATTCAAGACTCAAAATCCCAAGAGAATAAAAACATAATGATCTGTGCAGGTAAACACTATGTCTCGCAGCAAGAATAATTGTGAAAGTCCTGAAAAATAGTCGTTATCCGTGTACAACACCCCTTGAAATTAGATTCAAAAATACAAATATTTCTTTACTTTTGTAAAATTATAAATACACTCTCTTAGAAGGTGTACGTGCAATATATGTTGTGTAGGTATTTGTAAATTTTTGCCACTATTATAATTCTAAAAAAAATTAATTGTAATTTTTTAAAAAATAAAAAATGTATTTATATATTTAGACTTAATTTAGAAAATAATATAAATTTATCTAAAACTTTATATAATATAAAGTAGGAAAGGACGAAAATAAATTTAATCTCATTAAATTATGGCACAATATATTGTCGGAGAAAGTACATGCAGGATTTATGACAACTACTGGCCTGTGATTGGGAGTGATTGCTACTCTTGAAATTCAAGCTTTCAGGCCCGGAGAACTAAGTTCCGCACAAGTCAATATAATACATACAAGTGTATATATATATATATATATATTATTGTATTCTTTTAATAAAAATAATATAATAATATACATGAACTGTTATATTGAAAATTAAATTTTGAGACATAAAAGTGACAGAATTTAAAAATAATTGAGATTCAAATCCCACATAACTACTAAAATTATATGTTTGAATTTTATAAGTGTCTATTTTGAATCTTTATATAATTTAATAATAATCATCCGTAATTAATAATTTAAGAAGTGGTGTCCGATCCCAAGAAATTCTATTGATCTCGATTCAATTCTTGCTCCTAAACTAGGCGGTGCTTTTGTTGATACTGAACTAAATTCTTACTTCGGCTTTCGATTGAAGAGATCCTATTATGTTTCTCCTCCTGATTCTGACCCCGATCTTTATTCAGTTGCATTGACCGTTTTAATGTATATAATTGATTTATTTAAAAGAATAGTAAATGAATGATTAAAATAGTAAATATTATTTAGTAATTATCAATATATATTTATACTAATATAATAATAATAAAAAGACATTTTTCACCCTAAACGATGGTTTGTGGTTTGTGATATTGCAGTATAGAACATGAATCATATCCTTAAGTATTTGATCGATATAATTACTTATTTATTTAAATTGTTCAGGTCATCTTTTACATGCAAATATACTATCATGTTCATGAATTGCTGCGATTTTAATGGTAGATTAATTTTTATTTTTAAAATGTGTAGTGTAAATATTGGTGAAATGCGAGGGTGAGTAAGTATATTAAATTGGAATGTGATTGTGAACAACAGGGGAGGCATTGAAGGATGAGGAAGAGAAATGTGAGTACGTTCCAATCTACGAGGATAAAGATGGAGACTGGATGCTCCTCGGAGATGTCCCTTGGCAGTAATGTCTCTTTTACCCTTTTTCTTATTTTATTTTCTGGAAACAGGAAATGTCCGAAATTAAGGATTTTTGTGGTTAGGGTTTTTGAATAAAACTTGATTGAATGTAGCAAGATACGTGACAAACGATTGAATCCTGTAATTAAGTATTATACGAAGGATCTATTAGTTATATGCAATCTTTTTTCATGAAAATAACAAACCGTGCAATGTATGCTTTTATATAGTTTTTTTTTTTTTTTTAAATAAAACAAGCAAAATTAATAAATTTATGTACTACATATGTATATATGTAGGATGTTCAGAGAGTCATGCAAGAGGCTGAGGATCATGAAGAGGGCAGATGCAAATGGTGTGGGGGTTCATGCAAAAGACCCCCTCTCCAAGGAGGAGTAGCAGTAAAATGCTTGTCAAATATGAAATTTGTGAAGGGCATATCTGTCTTTCCACCACCTTCTCTAGTTAATTATGCTAGCTAGGTGAAGCATATATATATATATATAACTTGGAAATTTCAGATTAATTTAGAAATTGTGGGTGTTGTTTGTTTTGATATATAAATTGATATGTTGTGCTTTGTTTGTCGAGTTTCTTTAATTAGTACTTGGAGTTTGTTATATTGGGCTATTGGCTTCTTTTTCTTTCTTCTTTTAACTATTTTTTCCCCTAATATATGGCTTTTTGGCCTTTTTTTTAAAAAAGCTAAAACAGTACGTAATTTCATAATTGCATCAATATCTCAATAAATTGAGTAATATTTCGATTCAATTGATATAATGAAACAAATTACAATAAATTTATATAAAGTTATGATACAATTACCCACAAGTCCGATGAGATTTGAACACATGATGACATCAAGCTTATTCATGAGATTTTAGGCTTAACCACTAGGCTAAGGAATCATGGATGATTTATTGACCTTTTATGCTTCGTACTTCTTTTAATTTAATTTTATTTTATTTTATTTTTGGTTTTATATTCAATTTCATGCACAAATGTGCAAGAGTGCTTATTGCAATTGTATATAAATTTTTAATTTCGTCTCTTAATGAACACTCTTCTGTATATTTTTATACTTATAAAAGGATAAAAGTGTAATATATATAAAGAGTAAGGTTAACTTTTTTCTTGTAAGTACAAAATTTTTATATGAAAATATTAAATACGGGATAAAATTAAAGGTGTATATATGTCAGCATTTTTCCGTCCAATAGAATCAACAAAAAAGGTTAGGTTAAACAGTAAACTTTTTAAGGGGTATAAGTGTAATTCTAGAATTTTTTTGAGAAAAATATAATTTCGTATTATAGAAGAGGTCCTATTAAAAATAAATTATTTTAAAATAATACTACTATAACTTTATATGTACAAGAAAATTATACTATGAGTAAATTTAAATATGCATGTTTTAGGCTTTATGATATTAAAATATGTGTTACTTATAAATACATTAAAACGTCTACAAACTATTTATATCATCATTTTAATTTATAAAAATATTAATTTTTATGTATTATATATAAGTGTAAATAAAATATACATATTTATAACTTTTCATATATGTATAGATATATTTAAAATATACATGTAAGAGAATTAAAAAGACCGGGTTCTTGTTCGGGTTGAGTTTGGGTCCAAACACTAAAATCTGAATATGAAAAATATCCAAATACCTAATATTTAATCTTTAATGGATTTTGGATTGATCACAACTTCACTAGCATTGATTGATCGTGCGATCGAACAAATGACTAGATGGACGGATCACTTGGATCATCTCCATGTCGATGAAATTTTTAAAATTGTGATTGAACGATTTATTTCGAACCATATTATCTAAACTTGTCAATGAGTAAGATAAGACCCTATTCAAATTCAGACCTAAAGAGGATCCAAACAAATTAAGTTATACTCGAACCCTGCCCAATTTATTTTACCCCACTCCAGATCCAACTAGACCCAGTGTTTGCGTCCGGTTAGGCCCAGACCCAATTTTCTTTTTTATTTCGACTCATTTTTTTTTTATATATTATACTGATAAAATTAATTATTTTTTATTTTTATCTATAATTTATAGCGGTGTTCAATTAGATCAACCAAACCGAACAGAATCGATTTTTTGGTTAACCAAAAGTTTCAACGTACCAAAAAATGAAAAGAACTAATCGGTTTGGTTATAATTGAATAACTTTCAGTTCGATTCAGTTAATAACCAAATTACCGAATTCATAAGAAAAGAAAAATCTGTCAATTAATTAATTTAATACTTTTTTTATTTTTGTATTTTAAATTTAAAATTAGTATAAATTAAATTATTATATTATAGTATAATATATATTTATAAATTATAAATATAACTTACATATAGTAATATATTTTCTAAAATTATAATATATTATATAAATATATTTTTTAATTTCGGTTGTTTGATCGGTACGGTTAGCCAACCTAATCAAATTGTACCGACTGATTGTACTAATTCTTTTTTTACAAAAATAACTGAAATTCAAGCCAAATTTTTGTTTCAGTATTCGTTACGAACTGAAAATTCAGTTCGGTCAGTTTTCGACTGGTTAACCGAATTTTTAACACCCTAATAATTTATTAATAAATTCAGAACTAATGAAACCAATCTACAAATAACTCTTCTTTTATAGAACTTTTTAATATATCATTTCCAAAATAATCTTATAAAAATTTTACCAAATAAATAATGTTATGATGTCTTCAATTTTATAAATTTGTTCTTGAAGTTAGATCGATTGATAAATAATAATTCAATTAAATAGTGAAGAAAAATAAATATATATTTTCGGGTCTGAATTGGGTATATAGATTCATGGGTATTGAATGTGTTGGTTTGGATCTAATAATAATCATTGGGTTTGGGTAAGGTCTTACACTACTCATCGAGAACCCTAATATTATATCTATTATTGCAATTAATACATACAATCTTTATAAAATAATATTATGTATTTTATTTTGAATTTTTTTTTACACGTATAGTATGTGTATGTTAAATGAAATGAAATATGCAATATACATTATAAACATCAACGCTAATAACAATAACATATATTTCTCGAAAAATAGTGAAATTAATTAACAATGAATTTAGTAAGAATTTTTTATTTTTACTAATAGTTCGATGCTGATTTTAGTATTTTTATATTAATTTCACTTTTATGGGTTTTTATACTTTTAGAAAATAAAAGTTAATTTTCAATAAATTAATTGTTTAACAAAATCGAATACAGCTTGCGTACTTTATAAGACATGAACCCCACTTCCCTTTTTTTTTTTCTAATAAAAACAAATAATTATACTATCATTTGAAAATAAATAAAAAGTCACAATCTCTTAAAACTAATGTGTCAAAGATTTTTTATAAAAATAAATAAATAAATATCTTTGGTTGAAGTGGTGAGTGGATAAACACGAACTCCAACGCCCAACACTCTGAATTAAAAAAGAAATTGTAAAGTAGCATAAAATAATAATAAAAAAGTTTAATTGAGACATGCATGTCTGCTTGTCGTGTCATCAAATTCTTGCATGTCACCTACACATGTTTATTATCTGTCCAAACAAAAACCCATTCCGTCCTGCCCAAACAATCATCATATTATGCTCTATTATCTATAAATGTTTAACAAATTAATTATTATTATTATTATTGTAAATGTAATTTATTTTTCAAATATTTTTAAATTTTTACTATTACTTGGCTTTCAAGTTTCTCTACAACTTATTCAAAATACAAACATAAGAATTAACGTACAATTAAAATAATTGTAGTGTGATTGTCGACGTATTCTCTTTTGAAGAGAAAAAATAGTGATTGATGACAATTATATGGCAGGTCAATATCATTGCATTTAAATACAAAGCAAGTTTAATTTCAAGCATATAATGTCTGATAAAATCGGGAAATAAAATTAAGGGATTCACATCCGACGTGATGGGCAAAATCAGTGAATAATTTTTTATTTTAATAATAAATATAAAATTCATTGACAGTTGAACCAAATTAGGGTTCAAGAATCTGAAAACCCCAAAAGTTTCATAGGCCAAAACAAATGGTATCGTGCCTAATTTGGTTGGTTGGTACATTTGGTTTTCTATCATCTTCGGCCTAATTTTACTAAGTCTAAAAATACCTATAAATTGAATTATGTTTGAATAAATACAATTAGGCATAAACTATCCGACTCGAATTTTCTGTTATAATTCGATGTAGTTGTTAAAACGGAAATGATCATAAATTATCGACCAAAAAAATATTTGAATCTAAGTATGAATACACGATTTTATTTTTTCTTTTTCTTATTTTGATTTTTTTTGTTTGATTTATATTTTCTTATTTTTAAATTGTTCATCAATCAATTTTTCCTTGTACTATTATAAAAGAGAACATTTTGTCATACCAATTTTGTAATTTAAATTTATCTTTTAATTCATTCATTCTTTTCAATTTTTTTTATTATAACAGTAATTTTAATATTTTTAATAAATTAAAATTTATTTTTTCTTTCACCTCCTCCCACATTATATTTGTTTATTTTTTTGTTACATAGTATAATTTTTTTTTATATATTCACAAGAACTACGTGCAAAATTATTAATATCAATAAAAAAAAAATAATTCGTTGTTGTTAATTGTGTTGGAAACAGCGTGTTGATGTAGCATCAAACTCCGGTAAAGCGGAGGGACATTACTTGGGAGAGACGGTTGCACTGAAAAAGCAATGGGGGTGGGGAGTGGGATGCCGACCGTTAACTCCCACGTGTCGGTGAGAGAAAGCCGTCCATTAGCCGACAAAACAACAGGGTCACATGGACATTGTGGTCCCAGGGCCATTCATTCGGAGTTGTACATGAGTTGACTCTCCATGTACCTATTTAGTCCCGACACGTGGGCCGCATAGCCCACATTATTTCCCTGCCCCCGTTACGCACGAACACAGGGCCCTGTTTCCCTGTATCTCCCCCCCGCTTTCCGCCCATGCACCCTCACTAATCAAAGATTTACAACTTTTTCTCTATGTAAATGATATTTGATTACCCACTTACTATATTCTTGGTATTATAAAATTAAATATATGGCATTTATTATTTTTAAAATAACAATAAAATTATTTCATTACTCGATAATTTACCCTTGGACCATATTTACTTAAATTAACGAAGATCGAATATCCTATCTAATCAGTTGTCTATATATATTTTTTCGTTTTTTGCTGTTGGAGATAAGGTAAGTTGCATCAGTACACTGACACAAAGAATATATCACAATCTCACTTAAGAAGGTGGGAAAATCCAGCCCACATGACAGTGATTAGCTTTTTTTCTCTATCCAATTTTTCGTAAAATTGTAGAGGGAATGATTCGATATAATCATATTTTTATATTTAATATACAAATAATTTGAGTAGGTAATTAATGACATATGATAAGATTTTAACCCATATTATTGTCTCTCTTATTCCAAATTTTGTCCAAGTAAACAAAATATTTTTCCATTCAGTCACCACTCATTCCCAAGTATCATCCCTTCTTAGTCTTAATTCCATCTCACAATGTGAACATGGTCTCCAGTTATTTTGTGTGTGGTGAGGAGGACTAGGTGCACCAAGCGTACCATAACACCTCCCACATAAAATAAAATAAACAAAGAGCCGACAGGATCGTACATTTGTGGGGCCGAATGTTGAGAGCACTCAATATCACATACTCCTGCACCCACACGCTTACTATCAAAACATATCGACTTGGACGAATCAGAACCTTTCATTCCACGACACGCGTCGGTGGAGGATTGGACAGTCTTACACCAAAACGTCGCCGTGTGGTTTCCTCCTCTCTTTTATATTTCAATCTTTTCCTCTCTTTCCACTCCAAAACAAACACAGAAGCGCAGACACAAGTAATTGTTGTGCTACGAAGACAAGAGAGTTGAAACTTCGGCCCAATTCTACTGCTCCTAGCCAGACAATTAAGACCGTCTGAAAAGGAGAAAATGTCGCCGGAAAAGGGAAATGACTTGCCGGAATCGGAATATTCCTGCTGCCTGAAGACGGAGCTCACCCTGGGCTTGCCCGGCGGTCAGAAGACGTCCAAGTCCGGCTCGAAGCGCGGATTTTCCGAGACTGTGGATTTGAGACTGGGTTCCAGTTGTGACGATGAAGTTAGTGTTTCAACACCACCTCCCTCGAAGTAAGTGCTAGCTGTTCGAGGTTTCTCCGATTGATTTGGTCGAACTTTTAGGGTTTTACTTATTGGTATCGAATTAATTTTCAATTTAAAGGGAGTTAAGAAGGGGGGGGGGGGGGAGTTTTCTGTTATTTATTTCTTCCCTTGTAAATTAGTATGTATAGTTGTAATGTTACTGACTATAGATTGTGTTGATTGAAGGGCTCAAGTTGTGGGGTGGCCGCCAGTGAGATCATACAGAAAGAACATGATGAAAAACTGCAAATATGTGAAAGTGGCTGTGGATGGGGCTCCATATTTGAGAAAAGTTGATCTGGAGATTTACACTAGCTATCAGCAGTTGTTGGCTGCATTGGAGGAAATGTTTACATGCTTAACCATATGTAAGCATACATAATTAATTAATCTAATCATGTTTCAATCAGTTCATGGTGATGGGCTTCTCGAGCCAAGATTAGAGGATTAATATTATTCATCTGTTTTTTTGGGGGTGAAGGTAATGTTGTCAATGAGAGGAAGATCATGGACAGTTCAAATGGCACAGAGTATGTGCCTACTTATGAGGATAGAGATGGAGATTGGATGCTGGTTGGAGATGTTCCTTGGAAGTGAGTTCCCTATTTCGCACCCAAGATTTCTTGATCTTGTGTTTATTTTTGCTAATCTTGTTTAAGTAAGCATATTTATTACCTAGTTCCTAATCTTGTCTCTTCTGGGATTTGGCAGAATGTTTGTTGAATCATGTAAGAGGATGAGGTTGATGAAGAGCTCTGAGGCTGTTGGATTAGGTATATATATAAGAAAGTAAAATTATGATTGATTCATAAACAATGGTGTCTTGAAAAACATATGTTTTTTGGGAAGTATTCTCATATTTCCTGTTTCTTTTTCTGCAGCTCCTAAAACATCTTCAAAGGGCTTAAGCAAAAGTTGATAAAAGCAAGTGGTTCTTTGGCAATTCCTTGGGTGAGAGTATTTTCTT
Source organism: Sesamum indicum (assembly GCF_026168435.1). Classification (NCBI taxonomy): domain Eukaryota; kingdom Viridiplantae; phylum Streptophyta; class Magnoliopsida; order Lamiales; family Pedaliaceae; genus Sesamum; species Sesamum indicum. Next base: position 16,456,487 of record NC_142657.1, read on the forward strand.
GTACAGAGACAGCCTTCTTTTGCTGTTTTCAAGGAGTTTATACCCTGCTATAGATTTCAGGAATTTACTTGAATGTAACAAATCTTTGATGTACTTCACTAGATGTATTGAAAATTTTGGGCTTCAGTTTTTCTGGAATTTTAATACACTTCTTACCCCTAATTACTTTCTTGGTACAGATGTTGTTTGACACAAGATAATTTCAATATACATGTGGATTGATGGATTTGGAATTATGAATTTCAAACCTCTCATAAAAATTATTTGGTGGAAAAGTTGTATAAAGTGGACGCCCAAAAGAAATATTATTTTGGGCCACAATTTTTATTTTTTGATTTGGAAATATTTTGGGCCACTTGAAATCTTGAATAGGCCGACAAAGCAAAGTTAAACGGGTTACGAAGAATGGACACTCTAATGGTCCAAAAGCATAGACCAAAGATGCACGCCCTAAGATGAATATATCCGGAGAGTGAGACCCCTTTACAGGCAAGATTAGTGATGAGTAGGTTGGATCCAATATGAAACAAGCATGAGTTGTAAGAATCTCCTCAAAGTTGTTTCTGTACAACTGTACCACATTGTATTTGCTCTTTACGCGAGTTTCCATTTATTAACCCCTCACCTGTCTTACACTACTCGGTTTGTTACACATTTATCCTAAAATGAGTATCAAGTTATCCAGTGATTGCATCTTACGTGACCGAGTTTCAATAAGAAGTTGGAGAATAATTTTTAGGTCTAATTTCACTCACCTCTTTAAAATTTGGTATAATAACATATAAATTCTGTGTGCATTTAATATCTTGAGATTTGTTTTCATCTAAAAAATTAATTTTTTATTAGTCAAAATTTACTGAATTTGTTGATATTAATAAAAAAAAACTAAATAAAAATTGAGATTTACCCTCGATTGATTTAATAATGACTTATTGCAAGTCAACAATTTTCTTTGGACTAAAGTACTCTTATAATAGTGAAAATATACCTCATTACATGTATTAATGCATGAAGACGTATGATGATAATTTGGTAATAAAAAATTTATTTAATCTACTATAAATCAATTTAGGGTAAATATAGATTTTTTTACAATTGTTTTTTGCTAATATCAGCAAATTCGATAAATTTTGACTAATGTAGGGACTTATTTGTTAGACGAAAGCAAATCTCAAGGATGTTATATATAATTTCTCAAACTACAAGAAATTTATGTATAATTATATCAAATCTCATGGAAGGGAAGTATAATTATCTTTAATTTTTATCTTCTTTAAAACAGACATGTGTGTATATATATATATTAAGTTAAGGTAATTACATTAATTTAAAAAGTGGGTCTATTTACATGATAGTGAGGTCATAATATTTTCTACTTTTATAATGAAAATAAATTGTAGAAAAAATTATAAATTAAACAATAGTAAAAATTAAAAATATTTAAAAATAAAAGTTAAAAAAAAACACTAAGATTAGAACGTCTGGAAAAATAGCTTAATATTTATAATTTTCAATTAAATCAATTTTATTTAAAAATCCAAAGATAAAAATTGTTAAATAAAGATAATATTTTTAATTTTTTTTAACAATAAGCTGATAGATGGTTAGTTTAAGTATTTAAGAATTTCAATTTTCCCACATAACACCCCCCCTAAACTTACCTTCAGCGCTAAATCCCCGCAACCCCTTCCGCGCCACCGACGGCCTTGTGGTGAAAAACGCTGTCGATATAAAATCCCTTCTCCCTCTCTTTTCACACTCAAAAATCTGTGATCCAAATTCCTTAACTACTCGGATAAAACAAAATCCCTTGACCCACTTTCATTTCTGTACAAAAAGACTCAATCTTGACTGTTTTCCTTCCCCGTCTCAGATCTGCTAGCTAGCTACATTTCAGCTTTAGTGTGTGAAAATTTGCAGGATCTTGCTGGTTTTCTTGAACTAATTTCGTGGGTTCTTTTGCAGGTTGGAAGTTCTTAGCCGGAAATCATGTCAGGTGGAACAGAGTTGCATTGTTCAAGTGGTGTTGAGGTGAAAAACCCTGATCCCGTTTCCAAGAATTTGAGCAATGGCAATGGCAATGTCAATGGAAATTGCCAGAACGGAGATGCAAAGTCGTTCAAGATTTTCATAGGCTATGATCCGAGGGAGGATCTTGCTTATGAGGTCTGCCGCTATTCTTTACTCAAGAGATCTTCAATCCCAATTGAGATTTTCCCCATTAAGCAAAGTGAGTTGCGCCAAAAAGGCGTTTACTGGAGAGAGAGGGGGAAATTGGAGAGCACTGAGTTCTCATTTTCACGTTTCTTGACCCCTTTCTTGGCTAATTATGAGGGTTGGGCCATGTTTGTGGATTGTGATTTCTTGTACTTGGGTGATATCAAGGAGTTAGTTGATATGACTGATGATAAATACGCGATAATGTGCGTGCAGCACGATTATACACCAAAGGAGACAACGAAAATGGACGGTGCTGTGCAAACGGTGTACCCGAGGAAGAACTGGTCTTCCATGGTTTTGTATAACTGTGGGCATGAAAAGAATCGAGCTTTAACCCCGGATGTGGTTAATAAGGAGACGGGTGCATTTCTGCATAGGTTTCAATGGTTAGAGGATGATGAGATAGGAGAAGTCCCATTTGTATGGAATTTCCTTGTGGGGCACAACAAGGTTGTCGAGGGTGATCAGAGTACGTATCCAAAGGCAATACATTACACTCTTGGAGGTCCATGGTTTGAGCAGTGGAAGGATTGTGAGTTTGGGGATCTATGGTTAAATGAGTTGGAGGAGTACAAGAAGGCTGCTGAGAAGAAGGTGGATTAAGCCAATGTTTGTAGCTACTACAACTTATCGTCCACTAATAAGGTATTCGGCTGGTTGCCATTTGTTTCCACGTTCTACGTATTTGATTAGAAGTCATTAAAGTATGGAGGTTGGCGTTCTTTGGTAGTTATATACGGATATAGAATCATTCCTTTCTCGTGTGTAATATTCGTATTGTTTGATTGTCAGGATTCTTCATTGTAGTATAAGAATCGTTGTCAAGACAAGATTTGTGACATCATATTGATAATCATTATTTGGTGAAAGAGATTGATTGTGAATTTGAATTATGATAGTTGTAGCCTAATTTCTGCAACCTTGCCTTTGATACCATTTGATTTGAATTTTTGTTTGCTTTTCTGAAACAATTTTATCGAATGGCTTGTTCACATAAACTTGGGCAAGCTGGAGGACCAGGTTAACTTAGACGCCTTTGTTGCATGTTCCTTGTTTACTCGTATAAATCATCATCACCGGCTTTTATATTGCTCAAAGATCGAGTAATTAAGGGCTGTCAGAAAAGTATACCTTCACTGCTTTAGCTCATCTATTGCATACTTGGAGTATTTTTTCAATGGAGGAATTTGAACTTTGTGCTTCACCAATGTTAACGCATCCGCTTAAATGCCAAACACTGTAGTGTCATATTAGTTGGATTCATCCTTCCATCTTTGTGGGCGAATTTCGAAAGGGTTCATGAAATCTCAACCGCCAATCTCCATGTTCTGCAGAAATCTCACAGGGTAGGCCAACTTCTCCTATTGATGTTTGTTCTTGCTTTTCCTCAACTTTGGTCGTTCCAATTCGTCTTCCTCAACTTGTTTATACGCAACGGGAAGTTGTAATCTTATGGTGGTATGCCTCATGTCTGCGTGCATTTAAAGAATGATGGTGCAAGTATTAAACTTGGTGAATTTACTCATCTTGTTGAAATAAAACTTTGTTGTTTACATCCATTGGAGACTGTACATCTGCCTCTTAGTTTTGACTGCTGACTTTGTTGTGCCCGAATACTCGGTATTCAAATCTGCTACATAAATTTTTTGAAGCTCTAGGGAGCTGGACCACCAATCACCACATTTTCAGCTCTCTCTCTCTCTCTCACTCATATTGTTTGTGCAGAAATCTTGAATGAACCATATAAGCAAAGCGATTACGTTATACAGACATGGCATGATTTACATTATTAGCCCATTGTGGTACATCTGAAAATAACCATATGGGAGAAGAAAATCCGATATAAAACGAAAGTCTAAACATACTTAGAACTATTAAATCAATAAGTATCATCTCAACCATGCCTACTGATCAGGCTCGAAATCGCAGATCGCACTCTGAGCTCGTTATCTGCCTTCCGTTTCCGACCACGGATATTCTGAGAATGAGAAACAAACGTTACCTAGCCGGGAAAAGCCCCGGCGAAGATACTCCGACGCCCAAGTCAGTTTTCATCACAATAAATATAATCTTCACGGAAAAAATCCTCCAAAGAGAAATCTCCCTCTAGTCCTAAGTACTGGTAAAATCATCAAAAAAAAATTACCTTTTTCTTTGGGATTTTCTCCCTTTTATACGCCATAAATATATAATCCTCAAGGGATTAACACCCGGTCAAATACCTTAAATGCGTGAAATCCCTTTCACCCTTTTTTCTGGAGGATATATTGATCTTTTCCGGAATCTCATCACCTACTTTACTCTTTTTTTAGCCAAAAAAACACAACCAGTTTTCAGGTAAAATTTAAAAACAAACTATTAATGAGGTGAACAAGAAAGGAAGAAAAAGAAAATACGTGATGGGGTGAGAGAGGCTCGAACTCTCGACCTCAGGATAACTCAGAAGCTATGAGACCTACGCGCTAGCCAACTGCGCCACCACCCCTTTGATGCCATTCATTCCACAACAAAATTATAGACCTTTTAATGAATTTAAAAATTCAGAATTATCAGAATTGCAATTGGTTCAATGGAATTGGAGGCCAAGAATCAAGTTGGGGGGTTATGCTTTTAGTACTTATTGGGGACATGTGGAGGTTTGTGATTGGGTTGATGATCTTAATAGTGATGATGACATGATGTGAGATGTGAGCAGCAATAGAATCAACTTAGAGGCTTATCCTTGTTGCTTTCCTCACCATTTCACCTCTTATTCCCACATCATATCAATAAAAGGGACTACTCTTTTTACTTCTATATTAAATAGTAATAACATACATTGTGTTCTCTTTTACTTCATTATCCACCTATTTCTTTACATTTTTTTATTATTATATCAAATAAAAAGAGGAGTCAAAATAATTAATAACTAATCAAAATCGATAAAATAAATTAATATAAGGTGTTTATAAACAAAAAAATTATTAATGAAATTGATCGGTCAAATATATGCGAGAAAAAATATATATATTAAGAATATTTTAGTCTACACATATTTTATGAATCAACATAGTTAGTGTAAGGTTCCCTCATATAGCTAACGTGACCCCATCAAAATGGTACTAAATGAAGTTTTGCAATAATTTAACATAAGTACTTATCAATTTTTTAATCGAAAAATAAGTTGAAAATAACGTTATTTTATTTACAATTTATGTTTCTAAACTGTTTATATTAAGCTCATTTAAATTAAAAGTTATATACTTCTCTCATCAACTTTTACAGCTCATTGGTAAAATTGTACATATTCCAACTTCACAATTTTTTTTACCAACTTTTACTTTTATTTCAAATATTTTCGACTTTCACTACAACTAAATTTATAATTTTTTTTTAACATTAGTAAAATAGGACTACCGAACGGTATTTGTGTACGAGGGCTCAAAGTAGAACCGAACCAACACAGAAAAAATGTGAAACTTCCCCCCACGTATCAATTAAAAAAGAACTTTGCATATGCTTATATGGCATCTAGCATCTAACATAATGTAGTACTATATTTTATAGGGCTACAATTAATCTGGTTTGGGAAAATTAAAAGCTCAATGTAAATGATAATTTGGATGCATATAAATAATAATGAATTTGAATAGCAATTATTAACAATTAATGAGTACGATTTTAGTTGAATAAGATCTATTTTATAAGGTCGTACGTCTATATTTTTAAATGCCCAGTAGACGTAATTTTAGTAAATAGGTTTGTTTCATTCTTAACCAATGAATTTCTGTTTCTCTCAGTATTTATCTCTCTTTCTCTCTCATCTTTTTAAATAAAAATAATAGATTTTATATCAAATATATAAGTTATTAAAAAAAATCACTCTATTTTTTTTGTACTTTGCAATCTAAACTTTATTTATTTTTTAATTTATCATACCAATTACACGAGTTTTGCAAGTTACTATTTCAAACAATTTATTCGTAAAATTCTTTCTCGAAAAACGTTCACATGCAGCATATATGTGCAAGAATCCTCCTGGTTTATAAAATTTCACTCATGTGATTGTTAATTTTTTGTAAGAATATTGTGTATTCCTCAAACAGTGATCCGAATTTGAGATTTTGTGGTGGTAAATTATACATGTGCACTGAATCTTATAATTTATTTATTGTACTAAAATTAAAAAATTTAGCCACACGAAGATCAATACACAAGTTAAAACGTACATGACTTGAATTTCAATCCCAAAGTTTTCTATTATTTAAATTATTTTTGCTTTCAACAAATTCTATAGTTTTAATAAGTAAATTATAATTGTGGGAACGACAGCTTTATATTTATAGTGTAATATTTCGAAAAAAAAAATTAAATATGCCATCTTTAATGCAAGGGATATATCTGTATATTACTCATGAGTTGTAATTTATTTTTCATCCATGTTCTCAATTTTCGTACCGTATCAAATTCTCAAATTTATGGAGAAAATGTTGCCAAAATTGGACAACAATTTTCTCCATGCCAAACACATCACAAACAATATTTCCTCTTTATAATCTTCTCTTTAGCGTTGAATTTAAATTGAATTCTCTTCACTTCTAAGAAATTACTGCCATTTACATAAATTATTAGATAGAGGAATAATAAAAGAAAAGCATAGTAAAAAATCCTGCACGAACACCATGTAATAATAATATATATTTCTATGTAAATAACTAGATAAATAGATAAAGCGAATCGTCTTTCTGTGCGAGAATCGTGTTTTCGCAGCATAGCCTGATCTTTTCACTCGGATTCGTCTCTTGCAAGCAAAAAATGGCAAGTAGTAGTGGCTGTTGGTGTGAGAAGAAAATTATTCAAAAAGGAATTTCTTTATTACCTTTTCTCTGAGACTGAGAGATTAACAAAATACGAGGTTTGCCAATCTTTATGAGAAACAATAAAGAAATAATCTTTGAAGGGTAGGTGAGAAAAGGCCAAGAATTTTTACTACCCTTTTGTTTTTTTTTTTTTTTGAGGAAAAAGTAATTCTTTTTGTTCAGCGCAGACATATATTTATTTTGTGGGCATCTGAGAAAAGGGAGAAAAATTAAAGAAAAATTAAGAGAGATGGGTTCTTGTGGTATGCTTGCAAGAAGGGCTTTGCTCACTGATACCCCTGTTATGGTTCAGGTACTGAATTTTCTGTATTGAAAATGGGATCCCTTTTTGTACTTGTTTAGTTTTCTGTGCTTTTTGTTTTGTTTTTTGGGTATTTACATGTTACTGCGTATGCCCATATGTGTTTCTTGAATACTTGGATGAAGAGTTGCTTGAATGTTGTGAAAAGGTGGTGCCTTTAGTTTTAGTGGATTGTGAAAATTAATGGTTTTGAATCTTCAGATACAAGAGCTGATCCGAGGTGTGAAGGATTGTGTTTCTTTGGCTCAGGTTTGTTTACTTTCCCCAATGTTTTACTTTTCATGACTTTTTTTGTAAAATATGTATAATTCGTGGTATTGTATACATGTATTTCTGAGTATCGAGGTCAAGGAATTGAGAAGTGTGAAGGCCTTTGTCTATGTTGTTTCGTGTTGAACCGTAAAGTCTGGTGATGTCTGGTTCTTGGGAAAGTACATTTTCTTGAATTCGACATCTCTACGGGTGGTGAGAGTTGCTTTAGAGCCAATTGCATCTGGAATTGTGTAACTTGACTTGTTTTTGGGTTGTCGTTACCAATGATGATCTGGATTAGTTTAATGAATTCTAGAAGTTCTTGATTGTATCAAGTATCTGCATCTTGAAGTTGGCAGTTTTTCGTATGGGTTTTCTTGTTCTTGAACTGCATATCCAGATGACTGGTGGCTTTAGATTATTCCCCTTCTTAACTTGGCTAATAGCAGAGTGATAATGACTTAAACCAGGAGTAAACAGAGGGAAAAAGTCTTCAGTTGGTGACTCGGGATTCCGTTTGTGGACCAAAATCGAGATGTGAACCGTATGCTCTTGCCTTGTGCTCATAATCCTGCCCATTTTACCTATTTCTATATTGTCGACGTTCAAGCCTGACTGTTGCTATTCCAATGTCACTAATTTCATCGATTACTTATTATTTGAAGACTTGGTTAGATTGTATAAAGCGACAAGTTTTTAGCTAGCAGGTTTTAGAAGTGTAAATACTGCTACTGTGACTACTGTTTATACTCTCTGTAAATTTAGAATTATGATCCAACTTGTTTCCACTCTACATGATTGAAAGAAAAACGATAGCTTAAAATGGTAAACTTAATCCTCATTGTGTGTTTTTGCAGGGAGTAGTGTACTGGCAACCACCCAAGCCGGCGCTACAAAAGGTGCAAGAACTTGTATGGGAGCCTTCAGTTAGTCGGTACGGTGCTGATGAAGGCCTTCCTGAGCTGAGGGAGGCCTTAATGAAGAAGGTCATATCTGTTAGCTATCTATATTATCTTCTCTGCTAGGACTTATTTGGTGTTGTAAAGTATCATTTCTCAAAATGAAAGTGTCTCATTCAGCATACTGATTCATGTCGTTTCATCAAAATTCTTGTCATTTTCTATGAATACTCAATATTTTGATGGACTTTGTTGAGTTATTTGATGGGTCAGCCTCAGTGTTATAACTGGTGAAATATGATGTATTTGGGATAAGTTTGCCAACTTTATATCCCAGTCAGATCCTCTAGATGTATAAGTAACTATAAACTTACATTGCCTTTTGGTTGTCGAGCTAATTGTTTTCTGTCATTGCTTTTGCAGTTACGTCATGAAAACAAGTTACATAAATCCTCAGTTATGGTGACTGCTGGGGCAAATCAGGTGGGCAGTTTCAATCTGATTCACTTTTTTCTCCATGACAGTACAGAAAACAGAGTTTAACATGAAAAGAGTTATAAGGGCTTAATTTGAGTTGACAATTTGTAATGCATTTGCAAGCTTTTTAGCTGCTGCATTTGTTTACTTCTTCTTGGAAAGGTATCCATTTGGTTCCCTGACATTGTCCCTTGCACCTCTTGTCAGACAGACAGCTGCTTTGTGGGCATTACTCTTCCAATGACTTGAACTGGATTTAATTCTACATATTAACATTTTGTCATTGAATTGTACGCTTTTCCCACTGATTTCCCCCCCAAGAGGTTCTTCTTGTGTCTGCAATCTATATCAAAACATACAACTGAGATGATACGTGTCATGAACAAGTTTGCACACAGATTAAAATTTGCTGTCCAGATAACTCCATCTATACTGTCACTTCAAAGCTTCACACAGTCATATGCTAGATTTCTTACTAAGCAGGAGTTGCATTTTTCCCAATACCTGTTGCTAACATTCTTATAACGCATGAGCAGCTTCCATATCTGTACAACTTGTAAAATTGCTGCCAAATTGTTGCAGGCCTTTGTGAATATTGTTCTTACTCTATGCGATGCCGGAGATTCTGTCATCATGTTTGCTCCATACTACTTCAATTCATACATGTCGTTCCAGATGACTGGTGTGACTGACATTCTGGTGGGTCCTGGTGACCCAAAGACTCTTCATCCAGATGCAGGTTAATATCTAAACAAAATGCCCATGTCTCGGAATGGCGATGCTCCTACCATTGATCTTAGATAATTACCTCAAATACTGCATTCTCTTTGTGCAAGACATGCATGATGTTTTCTATTATTGAAACTTGTGGTGGTTCCCCATATGATACAATCTATATTGCATTTTCTACCCCTAATGCATAAATTTGTTCTATGAAGCATATAGTCAATCAATATGGTGAATTTAGCTGGAGTTGGGACCCCCCGAGTATCAGTGCTGTTGAAAAAACATACTGAAATATTTCTTATCTTGAACCGACATGCTTTCCCATCTTTTGCATGATACTGTCGAAAATCCCGTTTTTTGTTCTATTTGTTTTGTTGTTATTATAGTCGGTTTACAAATTCTTTATTCTCATATAATTGATATAAAAAAGATAGAATTGCCATTAAGGAAATGCTTTGCCTAGAACAATGTTGAAGAGATGTGATCTTCCAGGCTAATATGCATTCAGATGATAGTTGATTATATAATATTAAACAATTCGTGTTGTAATTACCGTGACATACGTTCTTTCCAGACTGGTTAGAGAAGACGTTACTGGATACAAAACCAACCCCTAAGCTCGTTACTGTTGTAAATCCCGGAAATCCATCAGGAACCTATATCCCTGAACCTCTTCTTCAGGTTTCAATTCTCCTCATTTCTGTCTGTCTTATCTCTTCATATGCATACTACTCTCTTTGTGACATTGCCTTTTGTGTATTGATTGCATTCAAGCAGCGGATATCAGATCTTTGCAGAGACGCTGGATGTTGGCTTGTTGTAGACAATACATACGAGTAAGTAAAAGTCGTTTCTTTTTATCTAGAGTGTCAATGTACTCAAACTGTCCGATCTAACATGCATTTGAGGCAAACGACACAAAATATTGGGATTTGGGAGTTCAGAAAGACGACACGAACAATTAACTCGTAAATGCTCTTTTTTGTGGCATTTTCAAGCATCCATCCTGAGAGAGTGTATGCTGTCTAAACAAGTTTGCATGCAGGTACTTCATGTATGATGGTCGGAAGCATGTATGTGTAGAGGGTGATCATATAGTCAATCTGTTTTCCTTTTCAAAAGCTTATGGGATGATGGGATGGCGAGTCGGATACGTAAGTGCTGCTTTACGAAAAAAAAAACATTCATGTCTTACGATATTTAATCTTTTGAAATATTAATATTTACTTATTTTTTACAAAAATTTTCCTTTATTTTATTTTCGCCTTATGCTATTAGTTTTTATTTATTTTTGTAAATTTGCATACTGTTGTTGATAATTAATAATGATCAATATATACATCAGCGCCCTTTTACTTAGTGATTTCACATGTGACATGATCACATACACGTATCTTCAGATTTACACGAATTATTACAAAGTCCCTCGATTGTGAAAATTACATGCAAACCCCTTTACAGTCATATTTTACACATTACAAATTTCCCAATGCCTGTACATCTGCACGTGATCCGATATAATTTTTCTAAAGTTAGGTGTCATTTTGTAATATACCTAAATCTTAGGGGATGTTAGTGTAATTATTCCTATTACAAATGTGACATACGCAAAGTTTTCAACGTCTTTGTTGATGCAGATCGCGTACCCTTCAGAAGTAGAAGGTTTCGCAGCTCAACTGCTTAAAGTCCAAGACAACATTCCCATCTGCGCTTCGATAATCAGCCAACGCCTCGCTCTTCACTCTCTGGAAATGGGACCCGAGTGGGTAACGGATCAAGTAAAAAACCTTGTAAAAAACCGGGAACTTCTCCTTGACGCTTTGTCCCCGTTAGGGCAGGATGCCGTCAAAGGAGGAGAAGGTGCAATCTACTTGTGGGCAAAACTTCCCCACCAATACCATGATGATTTTGAGGTAGTCCGTTGGCTGGCAAGGAAGCATGGCGTCGTCTTAATCCCAGGATGCTCAAGCGGGTGTCCGGGATACGTGAGGATCTCGTTCGGGGGATTGGTCGAGGACCAATGTCGTGTTGCCTCCGAGAGGCTCAAGAGAGGGCTACAACAACTGGTAAATGAAGGCATGGTTCCATGATGTGAAATTCAATACTATTGTCTTCTGTCCCATTGTGTTTTAGCAAATTGTGACATAGAAATAATTATTTCTGAGGCATGATTTGATACCTACAGTTGAAGAAAAATTCTATAAAATCCCAAATTTTTCGAATTTTATTGTACTTTGAGCATTGCTGATCTTGTTAGTTGATTTTCTTTTTAAATTTCTGTTTTTGGTATATATGGGCTCCATCTTTGTGTAAATGAGACTACCTTAGTGTTGAACCTATATGCATTCATGATGATGATTACCAGGTTCTTTTTTATTGCCTAAGTTTATTTAAAATATTTTATAAATTCATATATATTATAAGATATTTTATAATATTTCATACATTGGACTTAGGTGGATAGCCTCATCTGTTGTGTTTTATTCTATATAGATTGTTTTCTTTAGAAAATCTTCTTCCATGGCATCTTTGACCTTATATACATAGGTAGAATTTGGTAGGTTATGGAAATAAATTAAAAGTTATTCTATTCAAAGAATTAGTAGGAAAATGTTATAAATTGCTTGCTTTTAACAAATGGAAAGCAAAAAAAGTTGACTTTGACACTCTATAAATTATAGCCAAAAAGAAGAGAAAAATAAAATACTTTATTCTGTATATAGTACACAAAAATATTTCTCGTTCCAAACTCAAAAGCCATGTCCTCGCCAGTACTCTCCGATGCCTTTAGAGCTCATCCCCTGAATCTCAATCACAAAATTATAGACTTGAGCTCAATCGAGATATTACCCGACTCTCATGCATGGACGTTTGAAGCGAATAAGCACAGTTCATCCTGCGAAAGCCATATTCCTAATCTCGAATCAATCCCTATAATTGACCTGAACGATAAAAATGCAAAGGACCTCATCGGGCTTGCATGCAAGAATTGGGGCGTTTTCCAAGCCGTTAACCACAATGTACCCAAGAATTTGGTTGAGGAAGTGGAGTTGGCGGGGGAGAGGCTTTTCTCCCTCCCCATGCATCGGAAGCTCATGGTCGAGCGTACCTCTAACGGCTTGTCGGGATATGGGGTGGTGCGTATCTCTTCTTTCTTTCAAAAGAGCATGTGGTGTGAGGGCTTCACTATTGTCGGATCACCGCTTGAACATGCCGTCAAATTGTGGCCCCATGACTACCATAACTTCTGGTATGATAATTCCATACCCTTCAACACAATGCTTGTTAATCTGATTGATTAGTAATGTTCGAGTTTGTGTTGCTGATATTGCATGATTATAGTATGACTCAGTTGATCCATTTTATATTTATATACCACATAATGATAAGTATTTGTAAGTGACATTACATGTTTTGTACCGTTAACTAATATTTCAATACACAATAATCGATGCTGTGAAATTTTCTTTGTACTATTCTAGTCCATAAAAAATTTAAAATAATTTAGAAAAGATGTAAACTTATTTCATAGTCCGTAAGGCATATTGGCTGATTCGGTACAAAAAATAAATGAAAATATAATGAAGATAAGTGTAATGGGCTAGTTGCTGAATGTATGTTAAAATCAGGAGGTATTAGTAATTTTTTAAACAATGAGGAGTATTTAAAATTATGAACAACCTCATGAGAGCTCGCTATAATTTATTTTTTATTTTAATATATGCTAGTTTTTTACCTTGATAAATGTGACTCAAAATTCATTTATCCTATCGTTTTAGTGATACGATTGAAGAATATCAAAAGGAGATGAAAAACCTAGCAAGCCACCTTATGAGGCTCATGCTCGAGTCATTGAGTGTAACCGAACGTAAAGTGGGTCGGACTAAAAGGCGAATCCGAAGAGAGAGAGGTGTAGCTCTACACCTCAACTGATACCCGCCCTGTCCAGATCCAGATAGGGCCATGGGCATGGCTGCACACACAGACTCCACTATCCTGAACATTCTCCATCAAAGCAACACCAGTGGCCTGCAGGTGTTCCGAGGAGACGGTATTGGGTGGATCACGTTGCAGCCCCACCCCGGAGCCCCTCGTGGTCATGATAGGAGATCTCATGCACATATTGTCAAATGGGGCATACTTGAACCCGCTCCATCGGGCAGTTGTGAACCAGACCCGACAACGATTCTCCATAGTCTATCTCCATGGGCCACCATCAAATGTCAAAATCGGCCTACTTCAGCAACTAGTGGACAATGACCACCCCCCACTCTATAGGCCCATTACTTGGAGTGAGTATTTGGGCATTAAGGCCCAACATTTCGACAAGGCGCTCACAACAATCAGCCTAAGAAATGGATTCATGGAAGGCGATGATGATGATAGTGTGAAAATTGACTAGAAAAATGACAATAATATGAAATAAATAAATCCAAAGTGTATCTTTGGAGTAGCTCTTATTTAATAATATCATAATTTTGAACATTCTTTTCTTCTCAAACTTCTCATAAATAAAAATTGTAGTGGTTAGTTTGAATAAGATTATCATGCAAAATGAGGATTTATTTTATTCTATAATTTTCTTAATATAATTTGATCATTTTCTGTTTCATTTTTCTTTCAATAAAAACATCAAATATAATGTACATATATTTAAGAAAAATGTGATGGGATACTTTTTTACATGTACATTGTATTTTGATGTTTTTTCAGTAGAAAAATCGATAAGAAAATGATCATATAGGTCGCATTTCCAATTGCTTCAGCAAGCTAGTATGGGCCTTCCTACTTCCCGATGTTTCCTCATTCATCATCACCTCTGGCCCAAATTGGTCATGTGTAACGTTTTTTATGGCTCTATGCGTGGCTTTCCTCGCTCGAGCTGAATCTCCTCCTGCTGGTCAACCAAATATCACCCTGATAGCTTCGATGATTAGAAGGTTATATTGGTTCGATTTATTTTGCATTGCCTCTCTCTCATGCCCCTTTCGGAGAGGTCCCAAGCGCCTTCACGAGATTGCTTGTTACGATCTATGTACTCATTCAGATATCCTTGTTGGATCAACTTCTCTATCTTATCTTTCAGATGTAGCAATATTCGGTTCTGTGACCACGATCTTTATGAAAAAGACAATATTTGTCTGATTTCATCCTTTTAAGATTCTCCCTTATGTGGAATGGTCACTGGACTATCCCTTGTTGTTCTGCTACGGCAAGGATCTCCACGCGCGGAGCATTCAGTAGGGTATATCGGCTTATGTCGGAGGGCGGCACGCACCTTCAGTCTCTTTAGTTGCTTTGACTCATGTGTTGCTTGGTATGGACTTCGTCTTCAGCTCTCCTCTTAAAGGGGGTTGCAGTTCTTACGCTTAATGTTTTCTCAATTCGGATGCATTTCTCTGCATGTACTAAGAGTTCATCCAATGTGGTTGGGGTTTTTTCGGCTATAGATTCACAAAATCTTCCCTATTGCAAGTTTTGCTACATAATACTTTCCATAAGCTTTGGGTTGGCATGAGGGACCTCTAGGACGGCCTCGGTGAATCTCTACACGTAGTCTCATAGGCTCTCGTGCTCTCGATGGATCATAGTGAATAAGTATGAGGACGTTTTAGGGTATCTCTTGTTGATTGCGAAGTGGTGCAAAAAACATTGAAATAGTTGCTCAAAATTGTCTATCATTGAGCTAGGTAGTTGATTAACCAAGTCATGACTTTTCTAGCCAGGGTCGTCCAAAATATCTTACAGTATGCAATATCACTAATGTCTACCAAATATGCTTTTGCTAGGAATTGGTCTAAATGATCTTGAGGATACTCCGTCCCGTCATATTCGTTAATATTCGGAATCTTAATTCCAGGTTGAATAGCTTCTGCTAGGATATAAGGGCAAAGGGACTACGCCTAGGAGGGGGCCACGACCAGGGGGAATGGTTGAACATTTCCCGTCATTTCTATGTTGGCTTGTCTAGCCGCAATTTGGTCTCTCTTTGGAGGTTTGTACTTTTCTGGTGGTGCTTCCTTAGAAGGTGGCGGAGGCAATTTGTCTTCTAGTAGGGGGAGGAGGAGTTCGCTCTTGCTCCTCTTGCTTTCCAGGTCTTCTGTTGTCTTCCTCCCTCCCGGGGTCAAATGGTTGTTGGATTTCCTCTTGGAGCGGGTGTTCGGAGATCCCTTCAAGTTCTCCTACGCTTCTATTCTCGTTCCTCGCTCTTGATCTAGTGTGCATTTTCAAGTGTTGAGTCGTGATTTGCGACAGACGGCACCAAGTTTATGTCGTTAAAAAGCAAAATCGACTATATTTATATTATAGGAGTGCGATTCAACACACTTCATACTAGAATTCTTCTCTAAAAAATCATTCTCCTCCTTTTAATGAGAGGTATTTATGCTACTCCAAGTTTATGCTATTTAGGGTAGGTGAAGGCAAAATATTATTTCGTCCTTTACCTATCCCTTCTACACGGCTAGAATTTGTTTACTAATGGTGTTCCCCTAATTTGCTCAATTACAACAGTTTTGACAGATTTGACTTTGAATCTTTCTTTGGTGACGATATCTTTTTTTCCTTGTTGAAATAATTTTCCCTTTATGCCGAGATTTATTTCTCTTCCATTTTAAATTATTTACAAGTTGAATCATTTAATATTTAATAACACTAATATAGTTATGTCTTATTCAAAATATTAAAATGGAAAAGTGTATTAAATTCCTGGCTAACCCATTCTTAATTTCTTAATTACGTTCAGTAAACCCTTTTACATTAATCAATTACAATCCTTTCAAATTAATTAACTACGATGACAGTTATTAAAATTAGGAAAACAATTGGAAGCTAAAAATTGACACGTAGTATCATTACTCTTTTCATGACAATAATATTTATATCTCAATTCTAACATACACGATATATACAAGGGCAATCATTTAATATTGAATAACTCAAACATACCTTCCTTTATTTTATTCAAAAGTTTAGTAGGAAAATGTTATAAATTACTTGCTTTAACAAATTAAAGGCAAACAGCAATTAATTTTGTCACCCTATAAATTATAGCCAAAAAGAATAGAAAATTACACTACTTTCTTATGTAATCAGTACACAAAAACATCCCTCCTTCCAAGTTCAAGGCCATGTCCTCGTCAGTACTCTCCGATGCCTTTAGAACTCATCCTCTCAATCTCAATCACAAAGTTGTAGACCTGAGCTCAGTTGAGATATTACCCGACTCCCATGCATGGACGTCGGAAGCAAACAAGTACAGCTCCTCTTGCGGAGGCGATATATCTAGACTCGAATCAATTCCTATAATTAACCTGAAGGATGAAAACGCCATGGAGCTCATCAGGCTCGCATGCACGACTTGGGGCGTTTTCCAAATCGTTAACCACAATGTACCCAAGAATTTGGTTGATGAAGTGGAGTTGGCAGGGGAGAAACTTTTCTCCCTCCCCATGGATCGGAAGCTCATGGCAGAGCGTACCCCTAACGGCGTGTCAGGGTATGGGATGGCGCGCATCTCTTCTTTCTTTTCAAAGAGCATGTGGTCTGAGGGCTTCACTATTGTTGGATCACCGCTTGAACATGCTGCCAAACTGTGGCCCCATGACTACCATAACTTCTGGTATAATATTTCCATGCCTTTGAACAATGTGTGCTTGTTGATATGTGACTCAAAATTTATTTATCCTATCTTTTCAGTAATACGATTGAAGAATACCAAAAGGAGATGAAAAACCTAGCAAGCCGCCTTATGGGGCTCATACTCGGGTCATTAGGCGTAACTGAAGATGATGTAAAGTGGGTCGAACCAAAAGGCGAACTGAAAGAGAGAGGTGCAGCTCTACAACTCAACTCATACCCACCGTGCCCGGATCCTGATAAGGCCATGGGCATGGCGGCACACACAGACTCCACCATCCTGAACATTCTGCATCAAAGCAACACCAGTGGCCTACAGGTGTTCCGAGGAGACGGCATTGGGTGGGTTACGTTGCAACCTCACCCGGGAGCCCTCATAGTCGTGATAGGAGACCTCATGCACATATTGTCAAACGGGTCATACTTGAACGCGCTCCATCGGGCAGTTGTGAACCAGACCCAACACCGATTGTCTGTAGTCTATCTCCATGGACCACCATCAAGTGTCAAAATGGGCCCACTTCCACAACTAGTGGACAGCAACCACCCTCCTCTCTACAGGCCCATTACTTGGAATGAATATTTGGGCATCAAGGCCCAATATTTCGACAAGGCACTCACAACAATAAGCCTAGCAAATGGATTTATGAATGCCGATGATGATGATAGTGTGAAAATTGACTAAAAAATTATAATTATATAAAATAAATAAATGAAAGGTGTGCTTTTGGAGCATTGTTTTGCTCCTATTTTAATATTTATCATTTTCAAATTTGAATTAAACTATGGATTTTTTTTCGTATTTGAATGATATTAAGATATATAACTCTTCTCCACCCCATAAATTTTATTCTTAAATTTAATTATTCGTACTATAATTTTTGCATATTTATATAAGATCATCCCATTATTACAATTAAAAAAATTAATGTGACAACATTGACATAAAAAACTTATATGAAAAAATATTATAGTGGAAAATATCTCCTCTAAATAAATATATAGATTGTTTGTTTTTCATTCATTTTCATAATATCCTAAATAGGGCCGAGTGGAAAATGGGTGAGCTCATTGGGCCTAGTATAGTTAGGCCCAAAATATCGATCATGCAAAGCTCATAATTTTATAGCAGCCTATTTGTCGGCCCACACACTCGTCTTGCTTCTCTGATCAGGCAACTGTTGATTGATTTTCTTCGTTCTCGTTACGAACGCGAGAGAGAGGGGGGGGGAAAGAGTGGGAGAGTTGTTCAGCACGAAGCTGATGTTTTCTGGCTCACGGTAGCAGGATTTGGTTCGGATCACTCGTAACACCTTCTTCGCCATCGGAATTACCATCTGAATCGGCGTTTCCGTCCTCGGCGCCGCCCGGTATTTTTCAATCATCGTTTTGTTATAATATCGAGCTCTTTTCTGCCTCTTTCCACTTGAGTTTGTTGAATTTTTCATAATTTTATTGGGGGATTTATATGACCGGCAGTAGTTCAGTTGGTGCTGCCATGAAAGCTCCTTATATTACTTCCAAAACCTTAATAAGGTACTTGCAACTATCGGTGGATTTGGAGTTGTTATGGGAATGCCGATATTATTTCTTAGATGCTGATGTCTACTGTGTAAGAAATATAAAACATAAATTGAAGAAAGTACTAGCTACACATAATCCTATTTTGCAATGGAACATTCTTCCCCTTACCTATAGTAGTTGTAAGTGAGAAATCATTGCTCAATTTTCATCAAGTTTAATTTTTGAAATTTTGGAGGTGACTGAAATTCGATAATGAAACAAGAAGGGTGCTTGGAACTAGAATTTTAGCTTAAGAGATCTCAGCATTAGAAGACAAAGATGTATAGATCAAGAGCTATGGTTAGCTCTTGCTTGTTCAAATACAATAGTTGATTGGTCCCAGTGATGACTTTATTCTATAAAATGTACTCGATTATGAATTCAGATTTTTTTTCCATGTAGATAGACATGAAATAACTCTCTCTCTCTCTCTCTCTCTCTCTCTCTCTCTCTCTCTCTCTCTCTCTCTCTCTCTCTCTCTCTCTCTCTCAGCGGGAAGAAGAAAGCAGATCATTCGCTCGATCGCAGACGGCTCCGGCTCCGGCTCCATCGGCACAACTTCTCTCCGACGACATTAACAAGTAATTTTTGTTCTTTGTAATTTTTTTTACAGTTTGTAGGAGAAATTTTAATTGCTTTCAAGGATTTTGTTAAAATGCCTGATTGAACACCCAATGTTCTTCTCGCCAGAATATTTATTTTTTTTGCTGAAATATGTTGAAAATTGAAAGACTTGGCTGATTGACATGTGAAACTTTTGTAATTTGTTAAGTTGTCATCAGTTTTCTCAATTTGTATGAAATTTTACACTTAAATCAACTACTATGCATTTTGTATATGGGGGAAGAATGTTGACAATTCTTCTTTGTTTAGCATGATTTGACTGACAAAATGGTAAATTGAAAATAACCTAAGATGATTCATCGATTTTGTACAGTTGATGGAGATGTCTAATGAGCACAACCTTGTGTTTTTCTTTTGGCTTCCTCTTTCTCTGTTCATGCTTTGAAGTAGAAAAATCGGGTCGGCATCTCCTATTAAGTAGTATGAGTACAATTAATATGCGTAAAATTTTGGTAAAGCTTGGGATCTGCAGAGCTGTTTGACTTTTTCTCCTTGTTGCTTATGTTTTTCATGTTGCAAGTAGATATACGGACATGTAATTCTTAATCCTTCCACTATGTTTTGGAGCTCTGCATGTAAATTAAATGAGTATTCTTGAAAATTGGGGATACCTATCAGTTGTATTGATAATGCAGATACTAAATTGGATGTTGAAAAACAGACAACAAAGACTCAAACTACTTGAGACATGCTATTTGATGTGGGACTAGATGTTGAGTTTAAAGGCAATCATTTAACTAGAAAATTGTTGAACAAGTGAATAAAAATCTGCCAGCACTATTTCTATTTGATATAGTCAGAACAAGAATTTAGTATGAATCAGGCATAATTGAAGGAGAAAACTAAATATATATATTCAGCTGGCTTGGAAATTATTTGGTTTAGATCCTTATTATTTAATTTGGGTTGAAGATATTGTGCATGAACTATACAATTGTTCGGTTGGATCCAGTCCACTACATAGTATTTTTCCGAATCCTCTCTGTTCTTTCACCTGATTAAAGATTTGAAAAGAAACAATTACTGATCATTTTTAGGTTTTTGATGGTGTTGATCAGAAATTCAATGGAAGAAAAAGAGGAGAACAAGTACAGCATAATTGTTCCCACCTACAATGAGCGCCTCAACATTGCGCTCATTGTTTACCTTATATTTAAGCACCTCCAGTGAGTATTGCTCTCTGTTTCTCTCTGTCTGTGTCACAATAATACACACAAACACTCACACTCACACTCACATATACATATATATATATATATATAAATGTGTGTGTGTGTGTATATTAACTTTTTATGTTTTTTATTCTGCAATTTCCTTAGATTTCCAGAGGCTGCTCATTGTTCGTTAGATATTAGAATCTGTTTTGTTCCCAACTATTGTGAAGAGAGAGAAAGGAGGAAAAGAAAGAATAAAGTAAAATAAAATTGTATTGATGTTAGGGGGATAGATTCACATAATACTGAAGAGGAAATTTGACACCAAATTGCTTAGGGGGGATAGATCTTTTATATTATTGTTTGGGGGGATGGGGTGAAGTGGTCTTCATGTCTTATAAAGTATGCATGGTAGAGGGAATTTCACACAACATGCAGTTAGGGGGTCAAAATGTATTTTACAATTTTTTTTGTGTGGCTGAAATGGATCGAGAGTTTGAAATAATCATTTTGGTTCTCTCCTTTGCACATGTTGGACTTCCTCACTTTTTATGACTCTTTTCTTCTTTTGGATCAGGAATGTCAATTTTGAAATAATAGTAGTGGATGATGGGAGTCCAGATGGAACCCAGGAGATTGTCAAACAACTGCAGCAAGCATATGGGGAAGCCTGTATTGTAAGCTTTTAGGACTTAATTTACTCATTTTTGTAGTTTATGACATCAAATCTCTAGCTCTTATTGCTGTATGTTTTACTCATGGTGCTGTGGTAATGCAGTTGTTGAGACCTAGACCTAAGAAGCTTGGCTTGGGTATGTTTTCAGTCATCCTCTACTTTGAAAGATCATGGTGAAATATCTTAAGGTTTTACATTGCAGGTACGGCTTACATGCATGGTCTGAAGCATGCGACTGGAAATTTTGTTGTGATAATGGATGCTGACTTATCCCACCATGTAAGTTTCTGGCTTCAAATGCATAAAAACACAGAATTTGTTCATATCATCTTACTTTTTAGATTGTGAGAACCTATGATTTCCATACTCTCTGAAAGTATTGCACCCAATCCTCTTTAATGTTCTAATTTATAAAAGAAGCAAAATATTTTTGTAGTATGAAATTCAGATCCTAAGGGCCAAGGCTGACAGCTTTACGGATCTTGTTAATAATGTGAAGAAAACCAAAAAGGAAAGAAGAAAAGGATATTTCATCAGATTTTTCTAATCAAGATGACTTGGAAAATGATGGTCACTTTTATTCAAACGTCATGACTACTTGTACTGAAGTTTCCCTCTTCATTTATTTACTCTTTTAAATATGCAATACTTCTTTTCTTCATTCCCATTTGAGCTGAGTTCTCTTTTTCATGTTCTGTCACAGCCGAAATACCTACCGAGCTTTATAAAGTAAGTATATTTTTATTGAAGTGCTGGATTTTCATGAACTTGGTGCTTGACTACTCATACTAGGTGAAAACTGTTTTTGAGTTCAGGAAACAGAGAGAGACAGGTGCAAGCATAGTTACTGGAACTCGATATGTTAAAGGGGGTGGGGTGCATGGGTGGAATCTGATGCGTAAATTGACAAGCAGGGGAGCAAATGTCCTTGCGCAAACACTTCTTTGGCCAGGTGTATCAGACTTAACAGGATCATTCCGGTATTGCTCAACTCTGCACCTGCCATAATAGTTTCTCCCTTTCAGATACCACCTTAAGTTTGATATTCCCTTCTGATTTGAAGGCTTTACAAGAAATCTGTGCTTGAAGATGTTATAAGCTCATGTGTGAGCAAGGGGTATGTTTTCCAGATGGAGATGATTGTTAGAGCCTCAAGAAAGGGTTACCACATTGAAGAGGTAACTACAATTTCCTATATCTACTTAGGAAGGTGATACGAATGAGTATGAACGTAACGGTGCAAATTTTATCACAGAAGAAACGGAAATATTGATTCATGGTAAACATCAAGTCCACTAGAATGAAGAGCATGTAACGTACCAACTTTGGAAAACTGACCCTAGAAGTCGATTTCAGGACTACCTAATACTTGTTAGTAGACTCCAAATTATAACTCAGAAATCCAAATAACAACAAATCCAACAAATTCCAGATTTGTTAGACCTGAAAGTACTTGAAGCTTGGATTTGGGACTCATTGGTAAAGACTCTTGACAAGCTCTGTTAGAAACAAGTTAAGGTTATATAGATTCTAACATCTAAACCTAAACCATGAAATTTTTCGAATGTTTAAACTGGTTTCTGATGTTGCTTTCCACGTTTTCATAGGTTCCAATAACTTTTGTCGATAGAGTATATGGAAGCTCAAAGCTGGGAGGATCGGAAATAGTAGAGTATCTGAAGGGACTTGTATACCTTCTGGTGACAACTTAAAATGGAGCCTAAGCAGTTGATCATGATAACCTCTTCACGTTTTGCAGAGACCTTTGATTATAGAAATTTCAAATGATCAGATGACCTATTTTCTTCAATCTCACAGAAAATTGGCTTCAGCGAGCATTTTATCTTTACCTGTATCTGAACTATCGCATGACATATTGAATACAGTGTTGAAGACATATCATGTTGTATTTGACATGATATCTGACCAATGCAGGACATTATATGCATGACTTTTTGAAATATTGAATTTAGTTTCACTCCTCGTAACATGGAGCTAACCCAGCAAATACAGGTAAGGATTTTCTACTCACCCAGTAATCTATATCCAGATGCAACCCAGAATCCTCATTACTAGAATCAGATAAGCCATAATAGCCTTAATCCCATAAATACTAATTTAGAGAATTTAGGTTAATTAACATTTAGATACGGAATAAGTAGCAGCCTTGGAGTCTTCTGTGTCAACCTCATCTCAACTGCATCATCACATCGTCTTTTCTTCATCCTGCAGAAGAAGAAGAACAACAGTCTGAAGGGCCAATGTCTTATGACATGCCTGCTCAAATCTTGTGAAGTGTTAATATAGCTAAGAGTATACTTCTCTTACAGTAAGGTCCCATGTGTCAAACGTGGTAGATAAGAATCTTATGGATTTATAAGGGATTCATCTTCAGCAGTCGGCTCAGACTTTGATCTAAAGAAGGGAAGACCGGAGAAACCCATCTCCCTTAGTTTCAACACCAAGTACAGCACAATCCCGCATCCGAACCCCAAGGCAGCACTCGACCCCGTCAACGACACAGCAGCGCAAACCAGCATCACAAAAGACTCTTCCTTGGAATTCATATCCCTTGATGCCATTGCCAATTCAATCCCAGCAAAAAGCAACAGCACTCCAAGAATCCCCACTGGGAACGAACTCAGAATCCGCACAAATGAGTTCCCAAACAGCAAGCCAAGAACTAGTTTCCCCAATCCAAGAAACACCACAGATAGACCACTCCTCCCCCCAAAACGGTACTGCCCTGCCAGCCCTCCCGCGCCATGGCACACTGGCATTGCCCCAAACCAGCAGCCGACCAAGTTCATCAAACCTACACTAACCGAAACTTTGGTTGCGGATAGTTCTGTACCAGGAAACAGATCACCAGACAGCTTACATACTGCAATAACTGAGTTCAGCACTGATAGAGGGATCTGAGGCACTGCTCCTCGTACAAATCCGACTTTGAAATCATCCCATGTGATTTTCAACACATGAAACCTCGACGGGCCAAGCTTTATGTCGCTGAATATTGTCGGGTCTCTGATAAAACACAAGATCAAGCCAAGCAAGAAGACAATGAGGGCAGATGGGATTGATGATAAAATCCTGAGCCTTCTCTGAACTCTTCTTCGTCGGGTTGTTGAGACCAAATGGGCATCACTCTCATTGCCGCTGCCGTCCCCTGTTGCAAGGATTAGGAAGAGGAGGCAAACTAGCGCAAGAACAAGGCCGTCAAGGCCGAGCCAGGGGCGGGGGTCGCTGGTTTTTGTTGCTGTTGTTTTGGTGAAATCTTGATTGTAACGAATGTACTTGATAGCAGAGAAGGCAAATGCCAGGCCCTGTCAACATAGTAAAGAATGTCTTTCAGGAATCAAGGGAGTTTTTCCTTCACATCAAGATTCATTTTTGAAAGCTTCATCCACTAACTCAAGAACTGTGGAAAACAAACTAGTATTATTAGTGTTAGAGAAACAAGGACAAATCTTATTACATAGTGACAGTATGTGTAATTAATTCTTTCGTAATAGTCATATCGTATATAGTTGTCCAGCTTCCATTACATTAATTCTAGTGAAATTCATGCAAATTCAAGAATCAAATACCATGCTCATGAAAAATGAGAGAAATTGCAGATTCATACTAAACAATCCATCAAAATGAACTTTCAATCCTTTAGCAATAAATTTGAGCCATTTCCTAATAATTTATCAATAAAAAATCACAACTTTGATTGCAGCACGTCATATATACTCATTGTCTCTGTGATGTTGGAAAATGTTGGGGCAATATATCAAAAAGTGTGGAATTTCAGTACACCTGTGAGAGCTGGACGCCGCGGACGACAGGGAGGGGGAGGAAGCGATAGAGGATGGACATGAGGCCGGTGACCCCCAGGAAGAAGAGGACGGCAGCGGTGGATATGCCGGCGGCGGCGATCTGGGAGACCGTCAGATGGGGTGTCTCCGACACGGCGACGGCGGCGATAGACTTCATGGGCTGGACGGGCATGGGGGTGCCGAAGAGGACTCCAGTTGCGATGTTGTAGAGAGCGGTGAAGATAAGGGTGGTGGAGAGGTCAAGGTGGGAGACCAGTGTGAGGGCCAGTACTATGGGGATGTAGGTGCCGAGGTCGCCGACGGCCCCGCTCAGCTCGGAGAGGAGGGTGGTCTTGAGGCGGAGTGAGGTGGCGAGATGGTGGCGCCACCCGTCAAGATGGTGGCGGAGGAGGGGGTTGTTAGGTTCCGGCGAGTCACCGGACATCTTGACGGTGCGAGAGAGTCTTAAGTGAGGAGTGTAACTACCCCAAAAGCCGCTACTAAATTATCAACCCTTTGGTTTTCCTGTTTTTATGATTACATGTTTGGTCAGATTCATTACAATTTTTAGAGATGATTTATGAATTTGGACAGCGACCTGCGGAAAGAATATCTCATTATTAAAGGCCCTTCAGTTGCATGGTGAGTCGGAGAAAGATGACTAGCCAAGAAATGGCTCTTCGCGGATTAGTTGAGGAAGTCCTGCCGTGTCAGCATTTCCCACCATTCTTGCATCTCTAAACTTGTCAAGTCTTGTGCTGCAGCTGAGACTTTGCACGCAGATTACTTTTTATTACTAGATTAGATAGTCTGCTTAATATATTTTTATAAAGTGTTTATTTTATATTATAAATTCAACCTATTTATTTAATTGGATTGAGTTATTCAATCTAAACAGTCTAACAAAACATAATATAATTAATATAGAATTGTTTTTCTCCCGTACTTAAATAATTTATATCATAAAATAAATGGGCATTTTAAGTTTCGGGGATAACTATATTGTCTTCTTCCGAAATTTGTTATAATTGCATTTAATTTTTCTATGATTTGAAAAATTACATTTGTTTCTTTCTAACAAATAAACCCTTTCATTGGTTAGAATTTATCAAATTTGTTAATATTAACAAAAAGGTTGAATGGAAATCTATATTTATCTCTAATTGACTTATTACTGAATCATTTCAGATCAAATAAATCTGCATACATCTTCACATGCTAATGCGTGTGAGGTATATCTTCACCTATATAAGAATATTTTGATCAGAAAATCTTTGTTTAACCTACAATAAGTGAGTAGTAAATAAATGTGGATTTTCATTAATTTTTGTGCTAAATATCTACAAATTTAGTGCATTTTCACTAATGGAATGATCTTATTTGTTTTACAGAAAAAAAATATTGTCGGTATTTGATACAATTCTTCAAACCACATGATGTATATGTAATTATACCAAATCTCAAAAGTGGACTACGTAATTATCCCTCTGTTTTATAAATAAGTATGGTATTGTGAGTTGAAAATTTGTATGATGTGCAGATAACTTTATTGTCATTTATTTGTTTTAGATGACTTATTCTTTTATAATTTTCTAAAAAGAAATTATGGACTAAAAGGGCAAGAAGAAAATTTCATCTCGTCAGCAACTTTTTATATTTTTCAATTTTTATTTTTTTTTAAAAAAAGGGCAAAATTGATATTTTAGGCTTTCGTTCAAAGATTACATATTTCATTCAATATTAGAAGTATGGATAATTTCTCAACAATAAAAGAATATTTATAATTATGTCAAAAATCAGAAAAACTCATTGTAATTCACTCTATTTTTTATAATTTAATGGTTGTTAAAAAATATATTAATATGTTAATCATCTTTTTATTTTAACAAAAATAAAAACAGTAGCAAAATTGTAATCTAATATTCTAATGGCTAAATGGATGGAAGGTATATACATAAGTCCACTATGGGTTACTGGTAGCCCATGTGCATCATGGACTGAAGCTGTATTACATAGAGTATATTATGTGTTATTAATAGTGGATTTGATTCAATTTGAAATTAAAATTGTAACATTAAATGTGTCAGTCTGATGAGTATAACATAATGAAGTAGCATATTAAATTACTTAGTTTCCCAATACATATAAAAATAAACAGCATTGGATTTGATTAGGAGCATGAGAGAATGGGAATATTGGATATAAGCAAGTGATGATTTGATCAGGACAATGATTTCCTCCTGTTGGAGGAATTCCTTCCTCGTAGAAGCCTTGTCTTAATCTCCAACGGCGATTTCAGCCCCAACCCAACCTCGTTCTCTCCGCCCACCTCTCCCACTCTATTGGCCTTAAACCCCAGCTTCTTCCAGCTGAAATACGACCCTGCTGATCTCTTCTTCTCCACCAGCTTCTCAATCTGCCTCTCCATCGCCATGCACTGGCTCTGCAGCCTCAGCACATCCTCCTTCAGCCTCTTGATTTCCATTTGTTGCACGCTCGTTTCCCTTTTCGAGAAGCACCGCCCCGGCAGCTCAAGCCCCACTCCCGCAGGGCTACGGGCGCCACTCAACGATCCGCTCCAGTCCACGTGCTTGATGAGCTTAGTTTGCTCCGAGAGCAGCACTTGGATCACTGCCCGAACTGGCAGCCTCTCGTTCTGGGCTGCATGGACGGACGCCTCCTGCGACAGCTTCCTGCTGTCGATTAAACTGCATAACGTCTTTCTCTCTTGCTTCGACAAGCTCGGATGCGCCTACTCGACAAGAAAACACGTTAGCGTGGGAAATTCGGGCCTTTTACCGCAACTTATGATGTCGTGTTTTACATTAAATATTCCCCTACCAAATGAACAGCTGGAGCAAATCTGTAACGTAAAACATGTCTGCAGGAGGGTCAGTGTAATTTTTCAAACTCATGAACTTTTTATAATGTTTCAGAACCTCCAAGAATGTCTATTCTATTTGCAGGGGAATGTTTCATTAATCTTTTAGTGGAAGTGCAGCATTGCCTGAATCCTAAACTTTTTAAGTTAATGCAATGTCTCATTAAAGGACAGAAGAAAAGCCAATTTCAGGCAATCTTTGTGTCAGGATAAGAGGTATGTATCATATGCAATGACAGTGCCTAAAGATTAACCTATCTGCTTAACTCTCTTTAGCGGAAGAATCTTGTTGTGGTCACAATACCAAAAAGGCCTCCACTTTTATCCCACTTTCGAAGATGTCACTAAATTTGGGGCTGGCAAAAAAAAAAACACACATAGAGAATCTAATCCGGCAGCTGGCTGCATATGATCCAACACCCCTAATCACCACCAGGCTATAGTTGTCCCCGGGCTGACCAAGAATTTTAGCCATTTTCACAGAGCAAAGACAAGCGTAGAACAGAACATATACACTAAAAACAATAGAACATAAGCACAACAAACGCTTACTTACTTTGAGGTACGTGTCGATGGCACGATAAAGTCCATCGTCTGAAGACCGTGCGTGGCTTGGGAGGGCGCTAGCAAGATCGACAAAATCAGGCAATGACAGATGCGAATCAACGGCTGCTTCAGCAAGGTAAGAGTCCACAAGCTTTGCCACCTTCATGACAGCAGCCCCACTCCTAGCAACATCTTCCATACTCGCAAACCTCTTTACTAGACGAAGAACAAGCTCAAAATCAAGCAATGCGGTAGACGTGTGGCTAAAAGACGGTATCATCAATTCTTTCAAAGAAGCCTGATCGAGCTGCCAAGAGACTCGTTTCTCAAGCTCGGCCCGATAGGATGGCCCAACGTGAACCATGTTGGCGACTCTTAGGAGCCTCAAGAGGAAGTTGCAAGGGATGGACTCCTTCTCTGGAGGCAGAATTGCGACAAGAGCTTGTATGAAGAACCTTTTCTTTGTCCATGAAGCTGTCACACTTTCTTGGGAGTCCTCATAATGGGCCACAGCCCGATCGCCCTCGTCATCAGCCAGCTCAGGCAGCCATTTGGAGGCATAATGTGTTATGGTTGAGGCAATCAGGTCTGGCTTGGTTTCCTTCACCTTGATGTCTGATAGGGTGTTGATGAAATAATCCATGTCTGATGATGTGATGAATTCTGGCAGTTCCATGTTCTGCATTTTTGGGCTAATTCTTCTCAAGTGAAAATATGGTAGTGAAGTATGGGCGCATTCACTCAGCTATAGCTGCATAAGTAGTGGAAATTAACAAGTGGGGAAAAGTATGCAAAAAGGTCACCTTTCTGTGTGAAAATTCTAGCACTGCTGCCTGTGCTGTCTGTGAGCCCATTATTTGGAAGTTCTCAAGTCAGGCCTGTGATATATCAATCATGTAATCACTTGGCATTTTTTGTTGTTGATAAGGTGCAAAGTTGCAAAAGAAGCGCGACGCTAATTTCCCTTCATTTTTGCGACGTTATATGAATTTTCACTGTCACACTAAGTTATAGTTACATTCAAAAGGGCAAGTCAATCACCCCAACCCCATAAAGGGCCAATTACTACAGGCCGAAGGCATAGAGTCACTTGACAAATTACTCAGTAATAAGGAAAACAGGCTAACATATGCTGGTTCAGTTGGTAAAAATGGATCACTTCATATAAAAAAGTCGTGCACCTTTTGCCAAGACAAGAATGCCGTTGGGAGAAAAAGTGTCTGTAGTAATTTGGCAGTACTAAAATGATAAGTCCTGACAATATTGATTGTGGTTGTTTACCACTGAGTTGTGCAAATATGTGGTTAGAAAATGAGGATAAGATGGTAAAAGAAGAGGTGAGAGAAGGAGAGATCCAATCCCTTCAAGTCTCTATCCCCATTTTGTTGTGTGGTGTCTTAATGAATTTTGTTCATGGAATAGAGAATAAGGCATTGTGTGTCATAGGATGGAATATTTGCATTAACTTTTCTTTGTCTTATTTCTCTGTCACTTTTCTTTCTCAACTGCTGCTCAAATTGTGACATCAAACTTTCAGAGAACAGCAAGAGAATACTTATGCAGGGAACTTTGCAGCTCTGCCCGTTAACTACTGTCTGGTAGCTTGATAGTTCAAGTGAAACAGAATGTGTGTTCCCATAAAGTAAATCATGATATTAAATCAATTAAACACGACCCAGGTTGCAGTAATCGATCCATAACTTGATTATAAGTGATTCTAATGCACTATATTTTGATGGGACTGCAATTATGGGCTTATACAGTCGGACATTGTTGGGACTCCTGCTGTCACACCCAATAAAGAGGGAAAAAACGTGTAATGAATTGACAAATGTACTGCTGACGTCAAGATTCTTGATTTTTTTGTCCCCAACCAAAACCCAGCATCGTCTGCTTTGTTGCAGCAATTAATGGGCAAACTGAAGCTCATTTGGTGGAGTTTGTATCTTGTAAGGAGTCGGGCCGCTTCAGTACACAAAAGAATACCAGAAATGCAAAAGTTTACGGCATTCGATAGCCAAAGAATGTCGGAATAAAAAGCTCTATTAATCGGACAATTTAACCTTAAATTGGTACCTTAAGGATCAAATGTCTTGCTGTTATATCCTCTTTTACATGCAAGTAAGAATTTGCTGTAGCAGTGAGCTTCTATCTATCGTTGTCTTAAAAGTTGTAAGTTAGCCCGTAACTGATAACAACATTAAACAACACTCCAAGCAACAATTCTCAACTGTAGCCCAACCACAACAGCAATTCTTACCATGCAGAACTAGAAGACATAACGGTACTCAAATGCACAACAGTGATTGCAAAATCTTGCATAATTACAGCAAACTTGAAGTGATCTTCACTGCTTCTCATGTACACTCTGTCCAACACAAATACCATAAAGAGAAAATTTTGGTACTCCATATCACCTGATTGTCGAGCCCTGATCTTTTCACCCCAGCGAGGTTTTCTTGGCTCGGTCATGTGCAGCAACCATGGGCCACTGTCTGAAGCAGCATTCGCGAATTTTCCATGAAGCAAAAACCCTGCACTTTTCGAGACAAGAGAAACTCAAGTTCGTAGCTTTATTGTAAACATAGGTGTATAGGATGCCAAACCCAAATTCAAGAGCCATGATTGGAATAATAGGATAGACACTTTCGACTACAGAGGTAAAATATGCTAAATTTAAGTAAATAAACGATAATGAATCACATGACTGTCTTGGTTCTAATTATTTCTGCCTAAAAGAAAATCTTACAAGGAATGAAATCCAAGAATATCTGGGAACTAAATCTTAAGAACTAGGCTCAACCTTATGAATCTTTGTAATATATATTCTTATTCCTCTAGCGGATAGTATGATCAGATGTTCCTAGGAGATGAGGATTCGGATGAAGCATTTGATGAGTCGCCTCCCGTTGGATTTAGCGTCGAGCCACTACCAAGAGAGCCATTGCCACTTTCATTCGATGACACAATGGGAATTTTCACGGCTGCTCTTTCCATCTCCTTTTCAAGTTCTTCTTCTCGCCTCAATGCAGTGAACTGACCGTCTAAAGACTTGGCAGCTCCTAGCCATGCAAGAACAATTACGAGAAGAATACCTCCGAGATAGGGAGTCGAATTTGCGAGGGACCCAAAGGTTAAAATCATGAACTGCTGAATAAGAGCACCTCCTGATTTGCCCAATGGATTACAGACAACGTCAATTGCTGCTTTCCCTTTAACCTGAGAACAGAAACAATTGCATTATTAACACAAGAAAGAGACAGTGGTGATCGTTGAATATCTAACATCATCATTCGTCGACTTCTCAACATGGAAACTTAAATGCTATGCAGGGATAATTCCTGCCTAGAAATCGATCTTTGGGGAAAAAGTGATAAAAATAAGTTTAGAAAAATGAGTAATGATCTGAGACATGTGCTTGAATGGGTTGTTTCTAGGAGAAAAAGTTATATAATGATAACCTAAAACATTCTTGCTCTATAAATTATTATCACTTTGAAAGAAATAAGTTGAGATATGATAGTAAAGTCAACGGCCAACCTTAGTGTCCTCGTCCAAAGGAATGTAAGCCATTTCCTTGCATGGATCGAACAAGCTATACTTTGCACTTTTACTAAAAATGTTCTGCATTGCTCCGACATAAACAGCTGCTAAGAGTGGAGTCAGTCCAAACTTGGCAAGAGCTGGAGCAAGAGGGTCGCCGAACAAAATCAGGGAGAAGAAGCCAACTCCGGTCAGAAGCAGGACTGTAGGTGTGATCTTTGCTGCAACTCCCCAACCATATTTGTTAAAGATCCATTGGCTCAAAAGCATCATTGTGAAAGTTGCTATTCCAGTAGCAGTCGAGAAGTCGCCCATAAAGGATGAATACTCGTTTGGCGTTGGAAACTGTGCAATTTAGAGAGAGAGAGAGAGAGAGAGAAAGGATGAAATAATATAACTTGGTATGGATGTTGCAAGAAGGGAAGGTTTGGAGTCATTTTACCTGAGCTTTGAGCTTCGATTTCCATGTAACCTCAACGAGGTTGATACTAATACCATATGCCACAACCAAAGTGGCAAGATCTCTAATATATCTTGATGATACCAAGAATTTTAAGCTCTCCATTGTCCCCATTTTTGGCTTCTCCTGGACAAGAAAAAACCACCAAGTTTAGTGAAGATTGAGAACAGAAATTCAGTTAACAAACCATTAACCTCCTAACAGTAGAAAACTAAAGCTATTGAAAATCTCAAGAACTCCAGCAATAATTTTTTCGAAAATTGTATCGTAATATCGGCTGTGCAAGCATAAGCCACCAAGCTTCCCACGAGCTTGGAGTTGATTGGCTTGGCATTCAATTTTTCAAATACTAGGATTCCTAAACACAGTAATTAATACTGAGAAAGACTCGAAGAAAGGCTTGCATCAAACCAAGTGGATAGAAACATATACTAGCTGCAAAATAACATCAACAGAATATTACTCGGAACAACATAATCTTGCAGCAAATATACCTTCTTCTTCTGACTACGGGTGGGAAGAGGAACATTATGATTCACCCACCAGTAAAGGAAACAAATTGCAAGCCCCATCCCCACCACGATACTCATCATTCCCTTCAGGGATATGGCCCAACCATCGACTCCAGGACCAAGGTTTTCTCTCAATTGAGAGAAGTATTTCACAGTTCGACCAGAGAAAACAAGGGCAACGTTTGCTCCAAGACCAAAAAGGGGATAGAATTTCTTGGCTTCCTCGACAGTAGTGATCTGCGAGATAATGCATTATAATACTGTTAAAACATCCACTTTTCTGTCCTCATGAATTGAGTAATGTCAACAACTTTATAACATCAGGGAAAGCATGATAGCTTACAACGTTTGGTATAATGATATGTTCATACTAGTTACTTGTCTACTCCTTTAGTGAGAAATGTAAGGGAATGACACATGATAACCCATAAATTTTGTTCGTATAGACACCAATCAGTGAGAATGCAATCAACTGAGCACCAGGCATCCACCTAACTTTATGCAGAAATCTATAAATATATACTGAATACTCCAAACAGAAAATAAAAGTACACCAAATAATCGTTATAAGAAAAACCATGGAGATAACTATAACAAGAATGATCATTGCCTAATCATCATTTAACAAACTTTTATCTAGCACCGAGCTAATTTACATAGCGTGGAAACCCCAGAACCAGAAGTAGTAGGATCAATTCTCATAATAATAATAAATAAATAAAAATATGTCGAAATTTTTTTGTGAAAATTATCAAATTCAAAATAAATGTCCGATAGCACATCGATCAGTTAATTCAATAAGAAATGGGAGTTAGCACTCGATTTCGTTCGTGCCGTTCAATCGAATCCAATTTAATTGTTTACTTATTCAATGAGTGAATTTGCAAGCTTAACCAAGCTATTTTGAAAATTTCAAGTGGATGAATAAGGATCTTGAGTACACCTGCCTAATCACAGATAACCAGGAATCTCAAACACCAGACAGATGAAAAGGATCGAATAAGTTTTGTTAACTCGTGAAATCATTTGTATGTATCAAAAGGAAAAATCCGGAATTACTTCTGAGAGCAAACCATAGTAAAAAAGACACATCCAAACACATATTTGTAATACTGCACTGAGACCATTACCTGATTAGCAAACCCCCAAAACAGAACCGAGATAACCACGCTTCCCCAGAGTTCAGCCATGACATAGAACAAGCAGAAACTCCAGATTCTCATGATTGCAAGAGGTCCAAGAAATCTTGGACCCAAAATGTTCAGAAGCTTATCAGCAAGAGCTGTGGGGTGGAAATAGTGGCTGAGAGGATATAAAACAAACCCAAATGCTCCAAAAAAGGCTATAAATGGAAGAATAACAGAGTAGAAAAGAGCCTCTTTTGACAACACATTAGCCAGTTGTGTGTACAAGAGCATAAACCCAACAGCCATCGGCAAATTCACCCAAGTTTTTAAGAAAGGTATGATTTCAGCACTAGACCCTTTGGCTGTAACCACCAAAACATCCTTAGTGTCCCTGAGAATTGTGTAGTTAAACAGAATACAGAAAAACATCATTCCAAGTGGTATGATTTTCTTGAGAGTCACCAGCTCCATGCCCATAAACTTGGGTGATTCTTTCTCTCCATACAAAGGCTGCCCATCACCTGATGCAGCAGCAGCCTCAGCTCTACATATGGGATAGTTTCCATTCTTTTGGCCTACTAATTGAGGTTTTGTCACAAATCCGTGGAATTTTGAGAACCCATTAAGAGTTAAAGAGGACCCATTGAGTGTTCTTGATTTTAACGGAGGATTTATAGGGTTGAATCTATACCTCAAATCACATGAGGGTTGTGCAAGAAAAGCTCTGGTTCTGGGGTTTGAAGGTAAGGACAGAAGCCCTTTTGACTGTAAAACACCTTGCATTTCTCCAACCCCTCTCTTTCTCCCTACTTTTCCTTATTCCCCCACACACTTCCCTATATAAAGATTTGATTTTTATCAAGTGAACACAAGAGAAAGAGAGATGGGTGATGAAGATAAGGTGAGGTGATGGAGCCGAAGATAGTTTTTTTTGCTCAGAGAGGTTCTGAGGAAGATACACAAATATCTATATACTACCTCACACAGAAACCAAACCCTTGTTCTTGAA
This sequence comes from Sesamum indicum, assembly GCF_026168435.1. Lineage (NCBI taxonomy): Eukaryota > Viridiplantae > Streptophyta > Magnoliopsida > Lamiales > Pedaliaceae > Sesamum > Sesamum indicum. The sequence continues at coordinate 16,491,757 of NC_142657.1, forward strand.
TCAAGACAAAATATTTGAAAGTATATAAAAAAATACAAGTTTTTCCCTGAAATTCTTGGATTAAGAAGAATCAAAAACCTTGATGTCAGGGATTTGCAGTAAACTGTGATTTCTTAGCCTAAGCAGCGTATGAACAATTCTTCCACTTGCAGTTTCTTGCAATAAAAAAAACAAAAAATAAAGGGACAAGAATGAATACCTAAATTTAAAAAAAAAAAAAAAAAAAAAAAGAAACTCTAAGAGGAGAGAGAAGTGTGCGGAGAGAGAAAGAGAGTAAAGGGTAGCAATCAAAATAGGATCTTTACTTGAATCACAACTAAAAAGTGCAAGAGAATCATGTGAATAAAGCGCATATGTAGCCAAGAGTGAGTCCTAAATTTGACCAAGTGAAGTGATGTACAATTTCCCCCTCAAACTCAAACATACGTTGTTGGAATTATTACAAAATTTTCTGGCCATTTAATTTTTTTTTGTGCCTTTATTTTTTTTAAAGTGAACTGAACAAATTAATAATAATATATAATTTATATAAAAAAAATGAGACTAAGTAAGATTGACGTATCGATAATTATATGCAAAATCATCCTATTAAAAAATAAATAGATATATGTATTCTTGCAAAGTTTTAGGATGATTTAATATTTTGAAATCTTAACTTTATCTATTTATTGATTTTTTTCTTCTCTTCACAAAACTATCGAATATTCGTATTGAGTGTACGAGTTGCATATCATACTATATTTAACAAATTCGACCAAAGTCGAACTCGCACTATAATAATAATAATATTGTTGTATTAAAATATCAATTAATAGCTCTACATATTCTTAGATAATTAGTAAACTCATATAATTATAAACAATAAATTTATTTTAAAAAAATTACATACACATTCACTAAAATCTAAATTACAAAAATTATATTTTATGATCTGAATTTTAGGTAATATAGGTGTTGCATGAATGTCAATAAATCCTAAATATTTAATTATTTTTTTAAGTTTTATATAAAACTTTTTTTTAGGTTCGAGGCCATAGGTATTGGGAGTATTTGTTTCGCTTTATGTGAATTACTGTAATTTATGTATAATAAATAAATATATTAATTGTATCAAGATTTATTATAATTTATTATTAATTATTATTAGTATATTAATGTATTGATCAAATATTTAATTTATTTATGCACTATGAATTATATGAACCAATAATGAGGGAGAAATGTGGGAAATATTTCCAAGAAGGTGGGCCACGTCCTTAACTAAAATTCCGTAATGGTGTGTGCTACTTCTACCATACAAATACTACAAGAGAAATATCTATTCAATCCCACTACACTTAAACACGTCTCTACTCTTTTAATTATACATATTGCTATTGACAAAAAGCGTGTTCACAGACTTATTTAAAGTATATTTACAAAAAAGGTTAAAATTTATAGAACAATTAATTTTATTTTAATTTTTTTTTTAAAAAAGTTTTAAAGGGTTATAATAAAACAAAAGGTGGAATATTTTTAAAAATTATAATTACTTTGAAATAACTTATTAAAATTTTAAAATTACAATACTCGATGATCAAAAAAATTTGCGCAAAAAACACGAGGGGAAGAATAAGAAAAGTCGGATGTTGTTGTGTTGTATGTTTTGAAGTGAAATTGAGCTCTGGCTACGCGTATGAGGTTCTCACAAATTTACTCCGGCCCCCCGTGACACTTCAAACGCCAATTGATATTTGGACTTAATACACGGAGATTCTTTTCTCATAACTACTTAGAGTTATTACAACTCGTACAACCCCGATTTCAATACATACTTCCGAAAATTCATATCAGTCTCTCATTTTTTATCTAATGTGGTATACACAATATTCCTCAGTTACAATTTAATTTATGGATTAATCTTGTGATCGGTATCTGTCTTATTAGATTAAAATATTATTTCAATTAACATATTAAAGTATCAATTACGATATATTAATGTATTAAATTAATATTTAAATTTAAATAGAGTAGATAATATAGGAATGAAGCAAAATGCTGAGAAAAATAATGTGAGAGCATGAAAGAGAAACCAAATTGATCAAGGCAAGTCAGTTGTGACATTTGTGTTTGAAGTTTCATGGCCAACCCATTCTTACCAAGTCAGAAGTCACAACAATACCACCCTACTCCTCATAACCTTCCTTACTTTGAAATGATTAATAAATAATAATACAAGCATTTTATTTGTTTTAAATAAATATTATTATTATAAATAAATAAATATTCTTGTTAATATGAAGAGAAATTCACATATTTATGGAATTCAAATATATGACTTTTTTTTAAAATAGAAAGGGAAAAAGAAAAGTCGTTCAACACTCACAAATGACGGTTGATGACAACGGTGCACCAATATTTTGTGAAGTTAAAGATGCCCTTCATAATAAAATAACTAAGTTATTTAACTTTTTAAAATTTATATTATTGATAAGTTATTATTTTTCTTTCTTTATATTTTAAAACGTGAAACATTATTTATTATATGCGCGTAGGAACAACGTGCCACAACGGCTAGCATAAAAAATAAAAAATAAAAATCCCTCCACACTCACAAACAGCGGTTGACGACATCGCCACATCAAATTTTTGTGAAGACGAAAATGCTCTTCATGATAAAATAATTAACTCATTCAACTTTTCAAAATTTACAATAATTGATAAATTATTATTTTTTCTATTAATGCAATGTACTGATTTATATATTTTAATCTAATTTATAATATATTTTAAATTATAAAAAATTATTTATTATATACACAGAGAAACGACGTGCCATACAACTAATTTTTAGAAGTTAAAACTTTAGTTCAATCTTTTTTTAAACATTATAAATCAACCATCTTAATTCATAATATACACATAAAATAATATTTGTTACACAACATTCAAATTCATTATTATTTAAACAAAATAATAAAGTTAAACAACTGTACTAATCGTATAGGTGGAGAATTTAAGGGTAAATTACAACGGACACTCATAAAACTTGTCATAATTATAATTACTCTCTTGTTATTTAAAAAATTAATAAATACTTTTGTGATATTAACGTTTATATAACAAATACACCATTGTGACAATTCATTATAGAGGATATTTATAAGACAGTTATTAATTTTAAAAAAAAGAATATTTATAATTTTTATACCATAATAAGATATTTATAATTATATTAATTTTTATAAAAATCTATTGTAAATTACCTGAAATTTTAATGGGAACGCGAATTTGAGGATAAGTTGGGTAGAAGCGTAAAAGGGTCCAAGAATTGAGGGATGGGCGAGTTGGGCACATATCCCCCATTCCCATTTCCGTTTCCAAGTTCCGAGTTCCAACCATAATCACCGGTTTGATGGATAATGGACCCCGCACTCTACGGTGTCTAATCGTCCACGTGGAAAGCAGGCAGGAGTTTTTAGGTGAAAATATCATCTGCCTAGGAACACTAAAAGCCCATCTCCCACGTGATCTCATTTCCCGCCGGTTAACCAACGCCGTTGCTCGTGTATTTATGGTTTTTTTTCTTTTTGTATATAAAAATTTAAGTGATTTTATATGGTTTGAAAAATTATATTTAGTATACTTAATATTTATTTTTATTTAACAAATAGATCCTTAAGTAAATCAAAATTGATGGAATTTGCTATATTTAACCCAAAAAAATTAAAATAAAAATTCATATTTATTCAAAATAATTTATGACTAATTTATTGCAGGTCAAACAAACATTTCATAATCAAACTATACTTATACATCTTTCACATACTAATACATATGAGGTGGTACATCTTCATTCTTATAAGGATAGTTTGATTATAAAAGATTTATTTAGCCTGCAGTAAGACAGTGATAATGTATATAAGGAGGTATATATTCATCCTTATAAAGAATTTGATTTGAAAAAGATTTATTTGACATGTAATAAGACAATGATATTGTATCTGATGATGTGTATCTTCATCTTACACGGGTAGTTTGATTAGAAAAAATTTGTTTGACTTACATCAACTCAGTAGTAAGTATATCAAAGTAAATATCGATTTTTCATTTCAATATTTTTGCTAGTATAAGAAATTTTGTGAATTTTGACTAATGGAGAAATCTATTTGTTCGACAAATATAATTATCAAGAATAGTAAATATAATTTTTTTAATTGTAAAAAATTTATATGTAATTATATTAAATTTCTGGATAGCCGTGTAATTATCCTTTTTTTTTTTTTCTTGAGAAAATGATGACTATAGAAAAAATTAAAATTTTGGCGAGAAGCAAAAGAGTAAGGGTATGTTTATTGGGCTTTACAGTTTGAGCCCAACTCACTACATCCAGAACCAAAGCCCAGACTCAAATACAACCAATTCCAGAACTCGTCTTCTCCTCATTTGACTCTTCTCTGATCAGGAAAACTATTAATTGATTTTCTCCGATCTCCTGACGATATATACATATATATAGAGAGAGAGAGAGAGACAGAGAAAGAGAGTTGTTCGGCACGATGGTGACGTCGTCGAGCTCATGGTGGCAGGCCTTGGTTCGGATCTCTCCCTACACCTTCTCCGCCATCGGAATTGCCATATCAATCGGCGTTTCCGTCCTAGGCGCTGCCTGGTATTTTTAAATTCTCGTCTTTTTTTCGCTATATCTAAGATTTTTTTCTGCCTCTTTCCCTCTGAATTTGGTGGTTTTTCCTAAATGTGTAGGGGAATTTATATAACGGGGAGTAGTTTAATTGGCGCTGCCATAAAAGCTCCTCGCATTACTTCCAAAAACCTAATCAGGTACTTCTGTTGTGAGAATGCCTTATGATGCTGGTATAGTACTAATTGAAGTCAAAGGCAGTAGACAATGGAGGCTATTGAATATGTTATGCACTTCCCCCTCAACTTATAATGTGCATAACAAACACTGAGCTCCTATATAATGTCGATTGTATTGCATTCAATCATTATTCATTAACTAAATGAGCAAATAATTGAATGAATGAGAATTTGATCCGGAGTGATGTGGACTGGTCTTTCGTGCGATCCTAAGGGCCAAGTGATTAATTCTAACAGCCAGACTGGAATTTTTCTGCCTCAGTGTATCATTTAGATTGGACAGTCCGTGCGATGGCTAAATTTGTATTCTACATTGAAGTACAAATTACACTAGCTATTGATGTGTTCCTATTGAGGATAAGCTTCCTGTGAACTGTAATATTAAATGGCTTTGACACTCAGAAAGTTGTTAAATTAAGATGGTTGTCGTAACTGCGCCATCCAGAATCTGAGCTTTAGAAGAATATAGGATTTTCTCAATAGATGCTAGCAATATAAGACCCAGAGATATCAACATCAACACTGTTGCATGCCCATTATTGTGTAGGATTTTCAAGTCTTACTTAGAAACTTGAGTTGGGTGATGGGCATGAATTCTTGCCATCATCACCATTACCTTCTTTGTTCCCTTCCAACTTATTGTGGGATAATGTTCAACATCCTTCATGGAGAAGAGTAAATAACAGTGCAGAATAGCGTGATATGTGATTTGGAATAGGATTAGCTGCACCTATTTAATTATATGCTTATAGGACACATGATTAAATAATGAAATCCATGTGTTTCAAGCTATATCATTAAACCAATTAGATGTCAGCAAGTGTCTTCTCTTATCTTGAAAGACTTCAAAATTTCTGGGCACATTCAAGCTAATTGTTTCTTTAGCAGTTCGGAAATTAAATTTGATCATACTGAGGATCTATATGGAGAATTATGTTAAATTCTTTATGAAAATGATAATTAGAGCAATTGAGAGATCCAGCTGCTTGTATCCAGATGATTGATGAACAGAGACTATCTCCACTCGAGTACTTATGTCAGCTGTTTAACATGATCTCATAATCGGTGGTCTATATTTTTCTTGCTAAGATCATCTACTCATTGTTTTCACTAACAATGCAGTTGAATACAAAATACATTGCGCACCAGTTTTCCTTGGGATAGAGAACTGTTGCTAAACTTTTTCAACTTTATCATTCAGTGTAATTTTCTGTGAGGCTGTTGCTATATACGGAGTTATTGTGGCTATCATTCTTCAGACGAAGCTTGAGAGTGTGCCTTCTTCAAAGATGTACGAGCCCGAGTCCCTGAGAGCTGGTTATGCTATATTTGCATCTGGAATAATTGTGGGCTTTGCTAACCTTGTTTGTGGGTGAGTTTTAACTTCTCTGTTTGTGGACAGTTTAATGAGATGATCCTGGACTTAAAAGCAATTTCCACTGATGTCTTCCCTTTTTTCATGTTTCCTTTGTTTGCTTTCGCGAAGGCTATGTGTTGGTATCATAGGAAGCAGTTGTGCATTATCAGATGCCCAAAACTCATCACTCTTTGTTAAGATTCTTGTGATTGAGATATTTGGCAGTGCACTTGGGTTGTTCGGCGTCATTGTAGGCATTATCATGTCGGCTCAAGCAACATGGCCATCTAAAGCATGAGTTCCTATTCGTACCACGAGTTATTAGTACCAGGTACTTGTAATGTTTTGCAATTTCTTTATCTTTCAATTTATATATTTTTTCAAAAATTTTGTTGGTACATGTAACCTCGGTGAGAATGAGAGAGGTCCAGAAACAAACTTGGATCATACAACCATTGAGTCCTGTATGTAGTTTACTCCCATTTAATGAAACTGCCCAGTCGATGTTCTTTTCAGGTTTGATTTGCAAAAGCATGCTGCACATTTTAGACATATATATAAGAAACCCATTTTAAGGCAAAGTAAAAGCAAGGAAATAAAAGAGATGAAATTGGTCCCCATTTGCCCCGCAAAAGTAAAGTGGTCCGTATTATTCCATTTGAGATTCAGGATGATGAATATTACTAGGACTGACTGACTGTTTCTCTGAATCCCCCAATGCCCATTTTCCACACTACACGTTTTTCAGTCGTGCTATAACTCGTTACTCCAAGGCGCCAATAACATTCAAAAGCTAAACAAGACGTGATTGCAGGAATAAAGGTTGAACATTGTTGTGGGGTCCCTATTCCTTTTCCTTTGGTTGTCCAATCCAAATACAGAGAGAGTTCACAACGACTTACATTTAAAATGCGGTTTGTTGTCAGATTCATATCATATAATAAAGTCTTCTGTAGGGGGACCACTCTCTGTTGTTTTCCAACTCCAAATTCCACCCCATCACCATGCCTCTGACTATATTACAGGCTACTCATTTCTCACGCCACTAAATGTACATTTTAAACATAACAATCAAAATGATATTCATCTTATCAATCAATGAGATGCAGATACAGTCTAAAATTTAGTTCGAATGAGAATTTTCATAAGGTGGACATATGTCATTTCTTTGGAGAAATTTATTTCGGAATGATACACCAATTTCTTGTAATTTGTTGGCTCGAGAGAAATGTTCTAAACACAAAAATACAATAATGAAAAAAAAAAATATCATACTCTTTGATGTTTTAAATAATGATACTGTCTCATAATATTATAATATTATAAAAATTTTGTTATTGCCATAATTAAAATTATATTTTTTATTGTGTGCATATTATCATGACAACAGGTAGGTTGCATTAACTAGAAAATATATAACAAAATTGTTAGTATAAAATTTGAAAATACTGAATTAAAATTCATCAATTCAAACTAAGGGTTGAAAACTAAATAGAAAAATGACAAAATATTCTTTTCTATGGAATATATATATATATATATATCAGACCGTTACGATCCAGCTTCAACCGGCGGATTATTTTATCAGCCGCCGCGAATACAGGCTGTAGAGGATGGACACGTGGCTACAATTAGCGGTGGGGAGTTAATGGGGTATGCATAAGTGGGTCCCACGCGAAAGCCGCAAAATTCATTGTCTTGGGTTTCTGCACCCGACCGCGATCTCTGCCGTTAACATCGATGATCTGTTGATGTGTTTACATAATGGTCAAGTTTCTCTCTCAATTTTCACCCCTCGCCGTCCTCCGGTAAAAGTATAAAAACATTTCCACCCTGGTTATTATTATTACTTTTCTCTTTACTGCCTATTTTATCACCATGATTGCCCCTCTCTTTCCTTCTTCACTAATTTGGCAATTCATTGCCTCATAAATCTACTAATAAATTCTAGTAGCATAAAATTTTATTTCAGAAAAATATTCATAATGTTTGGATTTGTTTTCTGAGTGTTTTGTGAAAGTATAAAGAGAAAAATAAAGATAAATAAGTGTGTATTAGAGATAATATGTATGTTTGGATTTGTTTTTAAAGATAATTTAAAATAAGTATTGTATGTTTAATATTGTGTTTTATGAGACAAAAGTAACTATTCATTGGCAAATTATTATCAAATTATGTCTTGTTTATATATATTTATGTGTATATATGTGTGTGTTTATATATATGTATGTATTTATGCTAAAACAATTAAAAACAACTTATTGAATTATGACAAAAATTGAGTATATTTTGACTCATTCTGGATATAACTTGAAAATGAAAACAAACATAGTGATTGTTTTTTAAGATAGTCTAGTCTTAGACTAAAAGGGATTAGAGTGTGCAGGGGTGAAACCGAGCCTTGTCGAGTCCTAGCGGCTGATAGGGCTTGGCTTCAACTCTGTTCTATTAATTTATTAAATTTATGTGTCTAAATTTATTTTGTCTATTAATAAAAATAACAATTAAATTTTACATTAATGTGTTTAAAAAGAATTCCACATTCTCATTTTTACTCTCTCTATTGGTTAGAACCACACAGTTTCGATTTAGTCAAGAAGAACAATTTATTATCTTAGAATTTTCGTCAATCTTAAATTATATTTTTTTACTAAAATTCATATTGCTTGTAAATTTCAACCCGTCCACATTGTGGGAATAATAATTTATAAAAAAAAATTATACTTATGTTATTGTATTTATTTTATTTATAATGATTATTATAATAAATTATTTTTTTTATGAATTGATTATTTTTATTTACCATCTAATTAATTAAATTTGATAGGGTTAAACCAAATTTCTGATTTCGCCACTATGTATGTGGCACACATGAATGTCCATATATAATTAATAAAAAAAATTAAAAAATCAGTATCTTAATTGGAGAAACAAAATATATATATCTAAGAATATTTTAATCAAATCACATTTTATCCATTAAAATTAATTACCCTAACTCATTGAGTTTTAATAAATAGTACAGATTCTTGGCTGTATTTTCGTAAATTGAAAATTTGGAGCATATCTTTCTAGAGAAGTGCACTTGGGCATGCCCAAATCTTTTCAAAATTTTGTGGGTTGAATTAGGTCTTGTACCATTTAAAAATTGGTCAAGTGCCTAATTGTTTGTCTACTCTTGTAGTGTAGTGTTGTTTTAACATCTCGAGGTTAGTGGTTATTTCACAATCTTTAGCTCATATCCCATCATTAACAATTTCTTGTTATTAATAAATCATAGACTATATTGTTGTCAAAGCATGTGAATATAATCTAATATTTTCTTTTATTTGGAAAAATAATACTTCTTAAAAATATATGTTGCTGCTTTTTATTTTATCAAGGTCATAAATACCAATTTTTATTGCGTATCGAGGTATGATGATTATTTCTTTATGTATATATTATCATTCATGTTGCAACTCGTTATGCTATTAAAATATTTTATAAAATATTAAAAAAAAATGTATCTAAAAATAATTTGATCAATAAAAAAAAGTTGCAACGATCATGCTCATAGTTTTCTAAAAAATGTTGTGGGATAAGAAAGATGGGAGGGGCAGAAGGGAAAAAGCTGACAGGTAGGCAAAAGGTCAGCATATTAGGGAGGGAATCAAGTGTTTGTCAGATTAGTTTAATTACTATTAATTAACCTAATTTCCTCCACTAATCACTCATTAATATGCATTATTCATAATATTAAATTAAATATTATATTTCCTAATTTCAAAATTTTGAAGGAATTCCCAATTTTAGACTGTTTTTATTATTTATTTTTATTTTTGATTCGATGAAAGCAACACGCACTGGCTCTGTCTTTCTCTCTCACACATCGCAACAGAATAGAGAGAGAGAGAGAGGGAATAAAGACTACGGCGAGAGGAGATTCATTCTCTCTCCTTCTCAGGGTTTTCCTTTTTTTGATAAACAGGGGATCGGAGGAATTGAATGAATTGATTAAACCCTATAGCGACGGCGTCGTGTTTGGTGGTAACGGGGGATCGCCGCCGGTCGACGTGGCGTCCGGGGATGGGGGTTGCGGAGCCGAGTCGTTCGGTTGCCTGTTATTGTTGTTGTGCTGCTAGTGTTTTGGTTGCTTACCGATCTCGCATTTCCATTGGTCCTACTTGAGTTTGTTTGTTGTTTTTGTTTTTCTGGGAATAAGGTATTCGATTTTGGAGTTGGTTTCTGGCGAAAAATGGTGGTCAAGGGTGGGTGGTGGTGGGAGAAGGTGCGGAGGAGTGTGAGGACGGTATATTTCATGGTGGCTATGGTGTCGTCGCTGGTGGTGGTGTCTTTGCCGGTGGTGGTGGCAATTGCGGACGCCGTTTTGCCTTGCTTGCTAATTCCTAGCTTTACGTGCGTTAAATGTTACAGTTTCCGAGAGCATGTGGAGAGATATGCTTTCAAGAGCTCGCTTATGGATATTCCTCTTGTTTCCATCGTCAGATCTCTCATCATTACCTGTATGTTCTCTGCTCCCTGTGATATTTCTATATAGAATTATTTTTTCATTCTTTTCGTTTTATTCCTTTTTTTCTTTTTTTTAATAGAATAAGTGACTGATACGGCTAATGCAGTAGATTAGATTTTGATGCTCTTGTGTAGCCGCCCAGTAGTGTAATTTTACGCTCTTAAATCGGATAATAGAGTGTGGATGCTGACTCTTGATGTTATGAAAATCTTTTGTATAAGAGGTTAGTTTCTTTAGTTGAGATAAAAATCACAAAAACATGAAAAATTGATTTCATTCTTGGCGTCTAATCTTTCTTTCATTTTATTTCATTTCATTTTTGTGCATTATTATTTCAAGATATTATGCTCCTGTTTTTCATTTGCTGCTGGGTTAAAGCCACGAATATACGTTTTTTGCTTTTTAGATAAACCTTATCAGGATTTAATATAAAATTAATATATCACTTCTAAGTGATCTTTCTAAAACAAATATGACTCCCTGAAATATGTGAATTTGTAGAGTATTTCGCATCTATAACTATGGAAAAAAGCTGAAGTTTTGAGGACTTGTTGTTTTATTGAAAGTTAATCTGGTTGTTATGTATTTGCGAATGCAAACAGGTGTATATATAATGTGCGATGGCGCAGCCCTATCGCACGGGTCCTATGTAGGAAGTGTAACATTCTGTTCCTTCGTTTCAATACTTCTTCTTTCAATCAAGGCTTGTGTCTTCACTGTTAATTCTCAACTCGAGGCTGAAGCTTCAATTTCTCTTTCAAGGAAGAGGCTCCATCTGAAGAAATCCTGGGGAATGCCTGTCTTGTTTCTCTCATCTGTTGTCTTTGCTCTTGGCCACATTGTTGTGGCCTATCGAACAAGTTGCAAAGCAAGGAGGAAGCTCATTTTGCACCGTGTTGACCCAGAATCTGTAAGTTCATGAAATTTCTAATATCTTCAGCTTTAATCCATTTGCATATATATGTTATGCTGTATTTTTTGTTTATATTTTGTCTTAGAAGAATTTATTAGGTCAATCTGGATGGTAGTCAATGGAAGTTCAATCTCATGTTTAATCATGTTTGCTTCACCTAAGGTTTTAGCTAATCTTCTAACCTGATTATCAGGTTCTTTCTGGCAAAATGGTCTTCTCTGGTTTCCAGAAGGTTCCACGATCACCGACTCCATCTGCAGGCAAATCTTTCCGCAGTGATAGTGAAACCAGGAAAAAAGCACCAGGTTTAGCCCATGACGTTGGGGAACTTCCAATTAGTTTACTTGCCGACATAGACAGCTTGTTCTTTTCTTGTCAAGGGCTAACAATTCATTACAAGCTAAGCATGCCGGGATCACCTTCGCGCACCTTGTCCTCTACACTTTTTGATCGGCCATCATTAAGCATTCCTCTGAAAACCCAATATAGTATTCACAGGAGCATCAGTAACCAATTATACAGCAGCAGCAGCACTCCTCTCTTTACTCCCCTCTTGGCCAGTTCACCGGCATCTCCAATATCTGAAGATATGCCCATTTTGAGCTTAAATGAAACTTGTGAGGAAGATGAAGTTAGCAAAATGGGATATCTAATGGACCAGATTGATGGAGCTACTGAACAATTTGGAATTATTTTAGTCCACGGCTTTGGGGGGGGTGTCTTCTCATGGAGAAAGGTAATGAGCGATCTGGCTAGGCAAACAGGTTGTGCAGTTGCTGCTTTTGACCGGCCGGGATGGGGTTTGACGTCAAGGCCACGGCAGAAGGATTGGGAGGAAAATCAATTACCTAATCCCTACAAGCTTGACAATCAGGTGATTGATCTAATTTATGCATGCTGTTCATTCTGCTCTGATGCATTGCAAATTCAAGAGGAAAAGATGATATATGCAAAAGGTAGTTCAAATGTGGTTATGATGAACTGAGATAAAAGAATTGTTGATGTCTTCTGCAAATTTGCGGATGAGATCACCTATTTGTTTTTTGTGATCCTGAATCCACTAGTAAGGAAGATTATCGAGATTCACTACATTATGCACCTCTTACACTTTGGAATGTGGCCCCATTCTCGTTGTGTTATTATTTTTTATGGAGCCTCTGTGTCAGCATCTAACACAATTTTAAATTCTCAGGTGGACCTACTTCTTTCATTTTGCTTGGAGATGAAGTTTTCCTCGATTGTGCTTGTGGGCCACGATGATGGAGGACTGCTTGCCCTGAAAGCTGTTCAGAAACTTCAGTCATCCATAAATCCTGTGAATGTAAGTCTACTATTGGTGTAGACTTAATTAATTGCTCTGAATGGGTATATCACATGCATTCCATTTGTTGAAAATTTGAAACCTGAAATGCTACTTTGTAATGCCCAATATTGTATCGAAGAATATATCTTTGTCTATCTTATAGTTTTAGCTTTTCCATACGAGGATAAGTTCTAGTGTAAGAGCAATTTGCAGAGGATTAGCTATCAGTGCTCTAGCCACAAAAACTTCTATATATACTTAGCTGGATCATTTAGAGGAAGTCTAGAAACTGATCTATATTATTCAAATAACTGTGATTCTTGAAAATGTCCCTATAAATGCATGTATGAACTAGAGTTCTTAATTTTGAAATAAAATAGTATTTCTTATCATTCATAATACTGTTGTGAAAGTATGTGCTACTTTCCCGATCAAAATACTTGAGACATTGTCACTGACTTGAGGATCAACTCTATATGGCATGTTCCTCAGCTTGAAATAAAGGGAGTCATATTACTAAACGTAAGCTTGTCAAGAGAATTGGTTCCAGCCTTCGCTAGAATACTTTTACGCACTTCCTTAGGCAAAAAGCACTTGGTTCGTCCTCTTCTTCGGACGGAAGTTACTCAAGTGGTGAATCGGCGAGCTTGGTATGATGCCACCAAACTAACAACCGAAGTCTTAAGCCTATACAAGGTACTATTTAATGCATCTAATAATTTGGTAGTCTCTCTCTGCCAACGACCAACAATGATTTTATGATAGCTCTCTGTGTTTGATGTGCGATTCATGTGATGTATCGACTTTTTGGTGAAATATCACTGTATATATTGTTCAGCAGCTGGTTCATATAAAAATCTTTGGTGTTTCTGTTTGCTTGTAAGTGTTTTTGCACGAACCACATGCATGAGTATCTACTCAAGTACATTTGTTTCTGGAGTGTTAGATCCACTAACGAAAACAATTAGAAGGATTTGGTAGTTATTCTTACTGTCTTTAATTGTTGCTGGCATTATTCTTTGTAATTTTCCTCCTAAGATTCTAGTGATCATATGGATGTATTCTAGTCCAGAATTCAGCAAACTGGGTGTAATTACCAATTTTACCTGTCACCCCATTCCCTGCATGGGAAATGACCACATTTAAAAGTTCTCCACTTTGGAGTTGGAACTTAGATATTGGTTGTTAAAATTTTTAGGTTCTCTATTACTGTTTCTGGGTAAACTATTAAGACAAAGAAAACAAGCATAAATTATCTTGATTAATATTTGTTATTGACCATTTATTTCAAAAATAGCTTTCTCCATATGGGATGTACGCTTGTCATATAGTTGGTAAATCCTTAAATGTTCCGCATTTTTTATGTTTTCCTGCATTGAATTATGTCAGGCCCCATTACATGTAGAAGGTTGGGATGAGGCACTTCATGAAATTGGCAAACTTTCATATGAAACTGTCCTACCTCCACATGGCGCAGCATTGATTCTGAAAGCTGTTGAAACATTACCAGTTTTAGTCGTAGCAGGGGCTGAAGATGTCCTTGTCCCTTTGAAGTCTGTCCAAACTTTGGCTTCTAAACTTGTAAATTCAGTAAGTTCCTTGCTTCTCACTCACGGACTTGATGATGCTTTATTCTCTGATTCATTTATCTTTAGACAGGGGTCAGCCCAAAGGCTCTTTTAGTATGTCAACATTGAGAACATGGGACTCTGAAGATATAGAACATGGATGTTTGAAACAAAATGAAATCTTTAGAAGCATATATAGTTGTAGTTCTTGTTAACAGGACATATACTATAACATTGAGTATTTGTGGTTTCATCTTATACCAACATTTTTAGGTTAAGAGAGAAATTATGTTTTTCTATCCTCTAATAACATAATACATCTTGTATGTGCAGAGAATGGTTGCAATATCTGGTTGTGGCCATCTTCCACACGAGGAATGTCCCAAGGCGTTGCTTGCAGCTATATCACCGTTCATAAATAGGGTTTTATTAAAACCAGAATTGTAGAAACAATAGGGAGAGCTTCATCATCATGTTTTATAATATTAGGCTAGTTCGTTCTTATTTATTGGCCTGGCTGGCTGGCCTCTCTATTAAATCCCCGTCCCATCTTTTCTTGTAAATTCCCGAAGGAGGAAGAGCCCCAAGCAAAAAGCTCGCTCTCCTTTTGGGTGTGTCGGTTTTGAATTATAATAGTGTTTTTTCCTTTTAGGTGGTGGTTGTGGTGAAGGCTTGTTGTCTAAGGGCATAAGCAAGCTCCAATGAGGCGTTTATCAATGTGGTTGATTATTTCATCAATACTATCCTCTTCTATGTTTTTTGCAAGTACCCAACGAATTCTCTCAAAATTTACCGAAAATAAAATTTTTCATGTTCAAGAGGACAATCCACCCAATTCATTCATGCTGAATTGAAACAAAGCGCTCATTGAATGAAAATTAGCTTCAACTGGAAAATCATTTTGTTGACGACCACCAGAATCCCACATAAGACAAAAATATATTTGAAACCCAGGATCAAGGACAGGACAAGAGCAAATGATAAAAACTTACTTTTATTTCAAAGATAAAGTCCCTGAACATTTACGGCAACATTACAAGCAGCCAGGCAAAACTCTAACAAACACAAGACATAACCTAGTCAGTCTCTGTTGACTTTTTCATTCAGCGCCAGTTTTCTCTTCTTCTGCAATAAGCACATTCCGCATCTGGTTAGTTACCTCGTTTACCACATCCTTAATATTCTGAGAGGGTCCATTGGCAGCACAACTGTCTTGCTCCGGACCAGTTTGCCATATTCTAATAGTTCCATCTTCAGAACCAGAGGCGTAAGATTCACCTCCAGGTGAGAAACGCACACAGTGTACTGGACCATGGTGTCCCTTGTTGCACCCTATACAATGATCCAACAAAAGGTCAAAAAACAAACCCCAAAATGAAAAAAGGAATTGCGTGTAATGATACATTAAAGCAAAAGGAAAGCCATAGAAATAAATGTGTGAGAATCAGCCACAGACAAACAATAGTACCAATGGTGATTTAAGAGCAGAAGCTGATTACAGCTGCAATTAGCGCAAGTAGGATAAATGCGAGGCCGTCCAAAGATAAACTAAAGAATCGCAAAATATCCACTGGCAGTGGGGTGGGGGTGAGGGGGTTGAGAAAGGAAGTAAAAGAAACATCCACAACGACTGCAGAAATGAACAAAGAAACTCTCCAATGTAAAAAAAGAACTTGACTATTGGAGAAACACAAACTTACCAATTTCTGCTCCAGTGTGAAAATCAAAGACATGTATCCACATGTCTTCTCCTCCAGCAATGAACTTATTACCAAACTTTGGCTCCAAAGAAGCCGATTCCATAATGCAGGGCATATCGTATCTCTTTACCAAACCAAAGCTGTAAAAAGAAAGTTCAGACGTTAAGCTCTTGGAACTCCAATCTAACAAGTTTGCCTATGCACTTAATCACAGAAGTGGAGATTCCGAGACATTGACAAAGATATTGAATGAAAAAAGGAGCAACATACTGATTTGCATCCCAAAACTTAACGGTTGACCCATCTGCAGTTGTGATATAGCGGCCGTCTTGACTGACTTCGGCACTTGTTACAGAAGACTTTGTCTCAAGTGTTCGAACAATCGTGCCGGTTCTCACATCCCATAATCTAGGGCCATCAACCATAAACCAGTACATTAATTTGATTCGTTATAATATTTAATCCAAATAATCTGCCAAGATGAAGCAGGTCTAAAAACCTATTCCAACCATAGATAAGAGAAGGAAACAAATTGAGGATCAATTAAATTCTGATGTGAGTAAATTTTTATAGTTTATAGGAATTCTCAAATAATAATTTTGGGAACCAATAACACCATTGTCCCATTTTATCCACATACCTTACCCCGCCCATATCAGTACAGGAACCTAAAATTGTTTGATCACTATGGAGCCAAGCAAGAGTTCTGACTGAACCAGGAGATTTTTCAATTTCCCTAGGAGGTGCATCAGGACGGTTCAAATCAAATATGCGAAGAACTTTTTCCATCCCTCCAGTTAGGAGCAGGTGCGTATCCTGACATTGATGGGAAAACTTCAATCATCACAATTGTGATATCATAATAACCATTTCAACCCTATGTTATCAAGGCAAACAAGAGTATGTATGTATTGGATCCAATGGCTATATTTGATACGCATTCATCACCAACTCGAAACATCTCGAGGAGAACTGTGAAAGGTACTAAAAACATCTTTCAGTATGTGAGAGAAAAAAAATTTGCTCGTAGATCACTCTGAATTAGAAGGACTGAATGCGTCAGCACGAGGCAAAGTGGGTCCTATCCAAATAGCACGAGCCTGTCCAGCTAAGTACCAGTGACTCAATAAAAGACACATCACATTTACAATGGACTACCTCATTACCTGTAAAAGAGTATGGATAAGTCGAGCTATATCAAAGTTTGCATAGTACAAAATTGAAGACAATTAATATTAGTAATAAACGCCAATCAACAATCAGAAATCACTATGCATCAACATCTTCAACCAATATAATCCAAAAGTAGCAAACTGAAATTAAGCGGCAAACTTCCCAACTCAAGGAGAAAAAGTTTCTCCAGCTCAAGTTTAAAAATAAAGATTCGCTACTTAATATGCCAAGTTAGTAAGCGCAATATCAAACTTTATATATTGTTTGCAAAGCAAACCAAAGCCTACAAGGAGAAGTGTAATGTTGATCCAGTATTGCAGAGATGAAAGGTATAGACAGCAATGTAAAAGTTGTCAAGAATATCACCATAAAAACCAAATAGGAATTCATTACATATTTGAAGCGAGCATATATTGTCAAATAATACCTCCGAGAAGGCACAAGCACGAACAATGTGCTTGTGCTCAAAAGAATGCAACACATGCCCAGTTAATGCATCCCATAACTTCCTGCAGCCAATCAAAATTGGAGAACAGCCAAATTAGGTTGGCAAACAAACTTCCGAATATGCAGTTGACTCTACAATTGCTATTTGTTAAGAGTTAAATATTAATCCAAATAAGACAATGCAAAACATTCTGAAATTTGATTCTCTAGTCAGAAGAAATGCTATGAATTTGATGACATACGCAGAAAAGTCAGCTGACGCAGAGGCAGCACGTAAAGCATGTTTATCCAGGCAACAACTCCACACTGCACCTTTATGCCCTTGAAAGGTTCCAATCCAATCTCCAGTCTCTCCATTTCTCAACATTGGTGTGGAATCTGAGGAAAGGAAACCCAATATCCATAAATACTGAGCGAAAGCAACATTTACTGTACAAATTTCCATAGATAACATGTTGATTTTCACCCCAATTTGGAGAAATCATGGCTTACTGCACCCTTGTTTTATCTAAACAACACAACTCCAATATCAGCATGGAAATACAAACTAGTTAATACAGGGAACTAAATGATAATGAGATACAGTCAAATTACCCAAAAATTGAAAGAGGTACCATCAAATATGACAGCTTAGCAACAAATTTTTTTTATATTGACAAGCTGTCTTAATATAATTGATTTGTGTACATGATCATAGCATAAAAGCAAAGAAAGATCTGCTTGGATGAGATTGCATCTAACCAAACTATGTCTCCATTTGATGCATGATAACTAACTAGATATTGTGCTAAACATCATCTTTCAACAAAATCAAGAAACATACCGCTTAGGCATTCAGGTAAAAATGGATAATACAAGGTATAACTGCACCAAAGGCAATTAATAAATCAGACCACATTTACAAGAAGTACAGTGATGTATTCAGCAATGTTGTTAATTTCTTCATGAATTACAGGTTTTAAATAGGAGACCAACAATAACTTTGCAATATAGGACACAGAGATATAGCAAGACTGCTTCCAAGCCACAATACTTTACAGTACTAACATTTGAAGATACTCAACAAGAGACTCTTGAGCAAAAGTTGAGCATCCTCAGAACAAAATACATAATACTCAGACTAAAGCACCTTCCATCGTTGTTTTGGTCTAAACTCCGCCCCTTCCAATCAAAATGGAAAGGCAAAGCATCTGCACATGCTCCACTTGATATGACTTTCTTTTTCAAGTTCCAAAACAGTTCTTCCGAATGCTTATACCTTTTTTACATTAAACTAGGTGCCTTATACTTCACCCAAGATCTCTATTGCATTAAAATGCAGTATTCAGATTCTCAACGTTATCAAAGGCTGCCAGGCTAGTGGTATCTTCTTCCCTGGTGATAAATGCAATCAACTTAACTGAAACAAACTAGTCTAGTCACTAATTACATTTCTAAACAGAAAAACACGTTATACGCACCATTATCAATAAGTATCAAGATATAAGAATTTAGTGAATAATTCATGCAAACCTAAAGCTTAATCAAAATGCCGGAAACCAGAAAATAAATTCATCAAGTCCATTCGGGTTAAAGAAAACACACACACAATCATTGAACAAACATGCTTCAGCTAAATATGTAAAGCCTACCCTTGCTAGCACTAACAAGGAAGAAACCATCAGGTGTTATCGGACTGTAGTACAAGTCGACAACCGGACGTGAATGCCCATGGCAAACCAACGGAGCTACAACCTTCTTCTTATCCATTATTGAACTGTCCTAAATATAGCCCAAAGAGATTTTTCTTTCAAAAAAGACAAAACGGAGAAAAAACGCACTATCAAAACCAAAACCAAAAGAACCCAAGTCCCCGATCTCAATTTCCAGATTCAAGGAACCAAATCAAACCTTAAAACTCGACAATTGAATCCCAAAAAATACGGCCAATTGCCTGATAAAAAAGGAAAAAAGTGATTTCTAAGATCAACCAAAACTTTTTTTTTCTGCTTTTTGGTATATGAATTAGAATTACAGGCTAAAAACAACAAAATCTCTACAGATCAAGATGATAGGAAAGAAACAAAGTATGCTTAGATGTTTATAACTATGTATTGGCGGCAATGAACACAGGTCGGAAACCCTAGTCTTTCGATATTGATCGCTTGCAGTTCTGCGCGGATCCGCACCTCCTAACCCTAGATTGATCAAAATTTAATCGTGAAATTTGAGTAGAACTAGGGAGGGGGAAAAAGAGAAAAATCTAAGAAAGAAAAAACTCCATAGGTACAAAAATGGACTGACAGGGCTAGGCGCAAGTGCAACCACCTTATGCCTAAATCCCTTTATTTATAGGGATTCCATTCATCCATTTTCCGCTCTTTTTCTTTTTAGATTTACAAACAACTTTGAAAATTCTCACTTTCTTTTTTTTATGTGTGTGTTAAAAAAAAGAACAAAATTCAAATATCATAATATCATTTAAAATCCAACAAAAAACTGTTGCCAAAACCAAGTAACACGTCAACATCACTTTTAACTAACACGTCAACATCACTTACTATTTTGCATGATACATCAATTTAATGGCATATCAACAGAATACGACCACTCTTATTATAATTTCGGATAGTGAGAGGCCACAAGTAACAAATTTCCTCTTAAATAGGCGATTTTTCTACTAATATGACAGTTTTGATTCTCGCTCTTATAAAATATAAATAACGTGGCGTACAACTTTACTTATTCAGTCAATTAGAGCTAGTTGGCTAGGGCAGATAATGGTGGATTGCGGCTCAAATCCACCTTTATCACTCGTTTCCTTTTAATCGTTGGTGGTACCTTTCACATACGCATCTCTTTCTTTATTTGCATATCAATTATTAGCCTACTTATTTTCATTGCTTATTGTTTGATTCTTGTACACTATAATACATTTTTCTTCAAATAGATAATATATTTTCATATAAGATACCATTCACTGTATTCAAATTGATTGGATATAAATGGAAAGATCTTAAATCCCTCATAGCATATCATTGTGATTTGTTTTGATAATTTCATTTTGTAAAACACTGTAAATTGTTTAATTTTTTGAACTATGATGTATAAAATATTGATAAATCTAAAATACTATTAATCAAATCGATAGTTGTTATATAAATAAAGGGCAAATTACAATTTACCTACCTATGATATAAAAAATAGGTAATTAGCCCCCTGTGAAAAATAAAACAGTAATTTACCACCCTCAATATTTAGAAAATGTGTAAAATACCCTTTTTATCTAGTGGTGTTTGCACGCGCTTTGAGTGGAATTTTGCTCTATTTTTAGCTATAAAATGATTGCTATATCCTTAATCATAAACTATTGGATCTTATTTATATAAATATATATATATATATCAATAGTCAAGGTCTAATAAATAAATCGATGGTCTATATTTGATATGAGATAAATAGATTGAGAATAAAAGACTGATTTTTGTCAAATTAACATATTTTCAATAAGAATAGTATTTTTATTTGAATTATTATTTTAAAAATTGAAAATTAGAAATGAAAATAGGTACAAAATTGGATGGATTATCACAAAAGAAAAGAAACAAATAAAAAAATAAAAAAGGGCAAATAGGCGGAGGGGTATTATTTATGAATAGAGAGCGCAAAACAGAAACATTGCACAGAATATAACTTGGCCGAGAGGAAACCAACTTATTCTCTGATCTGCTCAACGTATCACATAGAATGGCGACGGCAGCGATAGAAACCCGACAGGCGGATGAATCAAAGCAGCAGCCGCAGCAAGGCGCCGGGGCTGGCGGTGGCGAAGGGCTCCGGCAATACTATCAGCAGCGGATACAGGATATGCAGCTATTGGTCCGTCAGAAAGTCCACGATCTCCAGCGCCTAGAAGCACAGCGCAACGACCTCAATGCCCGAGGTTCCTCCCCTCTCACTTAGGGATTCAATTGATGATGTGTGCTTTAATTGTTGCCGCTTCTTAAACCCTAGGTATTGGGAAGCAATTTCACACTCCCTCGCCTAAATGGGGTAGTCGGTGTTGCTTTGATTTTCCTTACCGATTTTACTTAGTTTGTAGAGGAGGCCAGTAAGATCTTTTGTTTTCGGAGACTCTATATTGCTGAGTTTGCGCTCGGGGAACATTTTAGGAATTTGATTTGTGGTCTGGCAAGAAAATTTTGTGGCGGGGTATGCAAGGGGGGTTTAGAATTATGAAAGATTATTTCCATAAATGATACAGGGACTCATCTCCCCCTGGAAGGTCGAGGTCCTCTTTCCATTAAGCAATGAGACTTTCGGGTTACCCTGGGGCTTTTTTGGTGTTAATGTGAAGAGTTTTACTGCATATTGTGTATTATGTTTTGTGTGGATACAGAAAATAAGTGGTTCATCCTTATCAATGTGAATGGAGATGTTTCAACAGTGTTATCTTATTGGTGGATTGCCTAGTTTTATTCGATTGATGAGGGAAATTTGAAAACAAGCTAGAGTATAACACATTACTGAATAGAAAGTCATTTCCTACTGGAATTTGAGGTCTTTTGTTGACTTACAAAAGCTTTTTTTCATGTGTAGGGTCACTGTGACTGGATTTTTCCATATCTCCGTGTTTTATATGCATGTTAGTCATTAGGCAACTCCTCTCTTCCGCATAATTTTCTATATATGGATGTTTTTGTGGATGCAATCAATATAAAAATAGCTTGGCAAAGATGGATATAAGCTTTAGCTTAAAAAACTGATGGTTAAGCACAAGAAGTTTGTCTTGGTGCAAAATGCCCCCAATGAAATATTTGTTTCCCTAATGGCAGTGCGATCACTGAAGGAAGAGTTGCAGCTTCTTCAGGAGCCTGGATCTTATGTTGGTGAAGTTGTCAAAGTTATGGGAAAATCAAAGGTCCTCGTCAAGGTTAGTTGACATTTCTGCTGTTAACAGCATTTCTTATCTTTGTGGCTGAATTGCCCGTGTTGTCTATTACTCTCTTTCCTTCCTCCTTTGTGCCATCCTAACATTGTATGTAGCAATCAAATAAGAGTAGAAATGGAGTGGTTCATGTTTGTTTCATTCTTAATTTGGTTAGGTTTTGCCATTGTCCTTACTTTTGCTTTTCTTTTTGATGAGAAAACAGTGATATTCATCATTCCATGTGGTTAGAATATCCAATCACTTTTGATGATCTAGGAGAACTTTTGTCATGAATCTGGATAACTTAAGAAGTGGTTCAAAAGGTAAGTTTTCTCAAGGCGGAGACCATTACAGAAACTCCTGATATCATTCCACATCACTGCGATAGCCAATTTAAAAAGTGAACAAAATCATCTGTGAGTATCTGCTTCATGGATCTGCATACCACAAGTGGTTTGAAAGGTATTTTTCCAAGAAGGAGAGCAGGGAACTGTGTTTATAGAAACTTCCTCTCCCCCTTCTTCTTTTCTTGTTCTTTCTTTTTGGGTGGTGGATGGGGTTGGGCTTAAAATTCATCCACTAAACCGTAATAAGCGCGCTCTACCACTGAGCTAATAGCCCGTCGTGCGAGATTTTAGTTAAGTTCATAACTTTGAATTGAAAAGGTAGGGAAGAGGACAATGGATTTTGGTAAGTCTCTTTATAATCAGAGAGGATATCAAGAATGGAAGCAATTTGTTTCAGCTGTTGGATTTTCTCCCTGCATCAGGTTCTGATAAGTTTGGTGGCAACAGTGTAACAAATTCTTTGAAGATAATGCCTTTTTTTTTTTTTTTAAAAGATTTTATTTTTCAGCTCTATGGACATTTTAGTAATGATGTTTTCTGTCATCTTTTGCTTAGGTCCATCCTGAGGGAAAATATGTAGTTGACATTGACAAGAGTATTGACATCACTAAGATTACACCTTCAACAAGGGTTGCTTTGCGTAATGATAGCTATGTGCTCCACTTGATCCTACCTAGTAAAGTTGATCCACTGGTGAACCTTATGAAAGTTGAAAAAGTTCCAGACTCTACTTATGACATGATTGGTGGTCTTGACCAGCAAATTAAAGAGATAAAGGAGGTATATATATTCGAATTTCTATGTTTCTTGCAGCTTTGAATTATTTTGTATTATTTGTATGGATAATCTGGCAATATGTGCTGTTTGTTATGTTTCTTAATTCCTACACATTCCGAACATATTTTTTTATTCTTCTCTTTCCAATTCTACCTTACAGAGAATTATTCGAAGGATCCTTCATTTTCTCAGTTGCAATTGTTCCACATTTGCTATTTATTCTCCTTATGGTTACTGCCACTTATTTTTCATGATCTCCAAATAGATGACATAGATAACATGAAGTCTTCCTATGAAATTTCAGTAGGACATCTAATTAGTCTTCTCTGTTATGAAGTTGAGCTGGTATGTCATCATTAGCTTTAATACATTTCTGAGGAAGAAGTGGATTAAAAATGATGCAGTTATTTCTTCTAAGGTAATGGAATTCATTAGGTTGGCATCGAAGGCTGAAACAGAGTTATAGTATAAGGAGGTTACCAGCTCTCTTAAAGTAACATTCAAGTTTTGCTATCTTTAGTACTTCCTCCTTTCCACAACAGATGTACTGTTTTGACTTTTACAGGAATTAAGTAAACTATGTCGCTTTCTCCTATATTGCTCTTAATTGAAACTTCCCATACAAAATGACTTAATCTATGAACTTTTACTTTGTTGAAGAAAGACTGAAGTACGGAATGAACTCCATAAAACATGGATCATGTGTGAAAGTTATAGCTGGTCCCAAAAAGAAAACAATATGATTGCATTGCATTGTACATCAGGATTTATTTCATTTGTTTTTGTTGGCTTCTATCCATGCAGAAAACTAATTGATTTAAGTAAGACGATGTTGCTATGGAAAGAATTATTTAATTCAATCTTTTTGAGTTTAAGTAGAAGGGTGGTAAAACCACATCTAAGTGAACCCCTATTTCTATAGTAGATGGCAAATATTATGGGACAGAGAAAAATGGAATATGGATATTCTTTGCAGGATGGTTGGAGTATTAGAAAAGGCTCTCTGACTGAATGAGCTTGTTAAGAGAGAGGATGCAAAATGCGCACTCTATTAAGTTAAAATGGCATTAACAGATATAAAGTCTGGGTATGCTGTCAAATGTGTGCATAGCTGTAAACTTCTATGCAAAGTATGTCTTTTCCATAGAGAACTGGTTAATTTTAAATTTAGATACTTTTGAATTTTATATCATTCCTGTAATCTCAGACTGTTTCTTCCCCACAAAATCTATCATTCATTTCCCTGCTTTCTTGTATTATAGGTGATTGAACTTCCAATCAAACATCCTGAATTATTTGAAAGTCTTGGAATAGCTCAACCTAAGGTAATACTGTCAATTTGGTAACAGTTATTTCTTGAACTTGTGGAAGTGCTTCTAATCTTTTTACATACTTATCAAATTGCTCAAGGGTGTTTTGCTGTATGGTCCTCCTGGAACCGGGAAAACTTTGCTTGCAAGGGCGGTTGCTCACCATACTGACTGCACTTTTATCCGAGTTTCGGGTTCTGAATTAGTTCAGAAGTATATTGGAGAAGGCTCTAGGATGGTGAGAGAACTTTTTGTCATGGCCAGGTGAGTTTCTTTGAGTATTTAGGTACAACTGATCGAGAATGTGTTTTCTGCCATTCACTTACTGATGCTCTTTTTAACAGAGAGCATGCTCCATCCATCATCTTCATGGATGAAATTGATAGCATTGGATCCGCTCGTATGGAATCTGGAAGTGGAAATGGGGATAGTGAAGTTCAGCGAACTATGCTGGAGCTTCTCAATCAGCTTGATGGTTTTGAAGCGTCTAATAAGATAAAAGTGTGTATGGGTTACCAATTTTATACCTAACCTCTTGCTTTCCTGGTTCTGCTTGAGGAACCAGTAAACTTATGATAGAGTCCTGTGTTTGGAAATTTGAAATGCTGATTTTGTTTTTTACCACTACTCTACACAGGTATTGATGGCTACTAATAGAATTGATATTCTAGACCAAGCTCTTCTTAGGCCTGGAAGAATTGATAGGAAAATTGAGTTCCCAAATCCCAATGAAGAGGTTAGCTGTTCATGCTTGGCAATACTTTTTATGAATCTTGTTTATAATACATTCTCTCGATTTGACTTGCTGCTCTAAAATATTTATTAGTGTCATTGCTGCCAAAATCTTCACAAACCCTTGGCGTTGTTACTTGATAATTTTCATCTTCCAGTATAATTTGGTTGGTCTTGGCAGTGCTACTCCCTCTTCCAAGTAGCTAATTGTGTCAAAAAAAATTTCAGTCTCGGTTTGACATCTTGAAGATACACTCAAGGAAAATGAATTTAATGCGAGGGATTGATCTGAAAAAGATTGCTGAGAAGATGAATGGTGCATCTGGTGCAGAACTTAAGGTATGTTGGAGTTTTTGGTGACCTAACCAATTAAAAATCATTATGTTGTGGAAGCTTGATGAACCTTTTTCTGCCAATGAACGACCTAGAAGTTCTTTAATGTATATAATGTATTTAACACATTCTGGCACTGGTCACGAATATTAGTCTTGATTGAAATATCATATGCTTTAGTTATTTTCCTTGGAGGAAAGGTGGAGATGTTTAACTTTTCTATGTGTGTTATGGATTTTAAATTACTTGACTCAATTTGGATGGTTAAACTGAGTAACCGTATCTATCGTTTGTTTGCTGAGTTCTTGAGAATTTGATTAAAATATTCAGATTATACTCTTACATAATTCCATGATAAAAGCACTAATTTAATTTAATCATTATTTGGTTGCATAGTCCATCGGGATCTCTTATATATTAGTATTCGGAATTTGAACTAGAAGACTAAGAACAGTCTGCCTGTGTTTCTCCCTGCAGTTTCGTTCTTTTTCCTGAAAGAAAGAAATAGGTTATAAGCCATTACCATAAAACACACATTGAATTTATGGTTTTCTTGGCAGGCCGTGTGCACTGAAGCTGGAATGTTTGCTCTGAGAGAGAGGAGAGTTCATGTTACTCAGGAGGACTTTGAGATGGCTGTTGCCAAGGTCATGAAGAAGGAAACCGAGAAAAATATGTCTTTGAGGAAGCTCTGGAAGTAGATTATAACTAAACTTTACATTTCCATCGCACAATGTAGTACCCATTTGTATCATGAGCACACGTCGAATTGGTTTTGATTTCATATATCTCTACTGTGAGTTATTTGGTGGACACCTTTATGCATAAAATTCCTATAGTTCACTGTTTCCAGCTAGCTACATTAAGTAATGTTTGGTTCTTGCTCTTTCTGGATCATAGTTGTTTGCAGGGCCAGGAGGGCAGAGAGGCTAATGTCTTTGTCTGTTGCTGTTTTGGTTTTTCTATTTGTTGCAATGATGTCATACACTGGAGATCCATGTAAATTGCCAACATCTTGACAGAGTGGGATGGATGAGTGAGTGACACTTGCTATGTTCTTGAGCTTTACTTGTGGATTAGTGTTAATTTTTCTTGAATTCTACCTAATCCCCTAATTTTCTACTGGTTTAGATTGCTCCCCAATGACCAAATAATAGTTGATTGCCTTGTTCATCAAGGAACAATTGGTCAAAAAAATATGATTATTGGGCGTCACTGAGTGAATAAAATTCTGTGCACACATGAAGTAGTTTGATTAAATTTATGGCTATCTGAGGTTGTTTTATATTATTATTGATAATTTAGTAATTATTAAAAGTATGTATCACTGAACTTTAAAAAATCACCCACATCGTTTTCGAGCTGAAAAATTCATGTACCAGCCATTCTTACAACCACAAATGCAACAGAAGAGTTCAATAAACAAAACAAATATAAAATAATTAGTATCTTTATTAAACCATAAATTAAGGTCGTCCAAACTGTTGATCAAATTAAAGTAAATAGATGTAATATTCAAAATAATTGGCTCATTGTCATCCTAAAGTTCTCTAGCGTGATCTTTCCTTCTTTTCTTTTAAATATATCATTGTTTATTGATTAATCAACCTATTTGTTGGGCACGATTTTTCCTCATCAAATCTTTGCTTCATATGTGAAATAATCTTGGTGTTAACAACTTTTGTAGAATTAAATGCTTAATTGTGTTAAAAGTTACAGTTGTTATTAATTATGAGTTTTAACATTTACTTCAATAAAAACACCATGCTTGCTTCAGTTGAAACCCCTAAAACTTGTTCTCTATTAAGATTGTTAATTTTCAAAAGCTTTTAAGTAGCAAAATTAATATTATTCTTTATTTTATTTCAATAGATAACCAATTGTGTGTATCTTTTTAATATAAAATTCAAATAATTTTGGTTTCAATAAAACATACTCTCGATTTTGTAAGTCGTTTATAGGGATATTCTATCAACATAGACGACAGAGAAATTCGTATTCGTAATTTATCTTATTGTAAGTGATCAATTCTTATCGAATGAGCAAACAAATATCATGAAGGTGGCAAATTCTAGCTTGGACTCAGTTTGGCCAAACCTGATCAATTATATGAAAAACGCAATACACTTATCGTGTATAGTTCAAGAAAAGTGACCAATCACATAATAAACGTAATGTACTTGCTTTATAATTAATTTGATTGGATGGAATCTAATTTAAACAAAAATTTCACCAAGCAGCTGCGTAATAGATGTATAATCCAAAATGATGGTATAAATATATTGTGTGGATAGCAACAGCCACCTCTAATTAACCTGCAATGCAATATTCTTCCCCTCAACTTTTGATACTGCCCCACCCTTAATTAACAAATCAACGTCATC
The DNA here is from genome assembly GCF_026168435.1 of Sesamum indicum. NCBI lineage: Eukaryota > Viridiplantae > Streptophyta > Magnoliopsida > Lamiales > Pedaliaceae > Sesamum > Sesamum indicum. Next base: position 16,520,383 of record NC_142657.1, read on the forward strand.
CATGACACAACTATTTCTTCACTCTTCTGCATTTTAATATTCTATCTAAAATTCTATTATCCTCCAACATCAAAATAAACATACCAAAAGAAAAAAAAAATATTATCAATATTCAATTTTCTTGTTCTGATTTGAGGCCACATAGGTCCGCTTCAAAATTTTTCAAAATCTTTTGATTATTCCTAACTGAAACATTGAGCCCACCTTCAGACACTCACACAGAATATTACAAACAAAAACACACACACACATGATTATATGTATGTATATATGTGAACATTAAGGGAGCTGATGAATAGAACAGACAAGAAGCAGGAGGGGTGGTTTCAGTTTCATAATTACATTGATACAATACAGTACACTGATACAGGCATCAGGTGATGTTTCATTAACTCCATTTCTTCTCTTGCTTTTGTTAGGAAATGAATCGGGTTAAGATGGATAACAGGTGGAATATGAAGGCGATAAAAGACACACGAATTTGTTAACCCAGTTTGGATATAAATCCTACGTCTGGGGGCGATACCAAGCCAGGAGAAAATACTCAAAGAGGAGGAAAATTGAGGAGTACAACACACACACACTTGTATGCAAGTCTTCACCACACGTGAAAGACAACACTCACCCTCGTCTCAACTCTTTCTTTTCTCTCTACTCTATTCTACTTTTCTCTATAAAACAATGCTAATAAGAGTAGTATATATAGCCATGACTTATCCTTTTTCCAACTCAATTTGGGATTTCTAAGTTGAATGAGGTTATCCTTCTCCAACTCAACTTTGAATCGGGTTATCCTTCTCCAACTCAACTTGGGAATTCTAAGTTGAATCAGGTTATCCTTTTCTTCTTCAAATCAATCTTCACAACTTAACAATCTCCCACTTGAAGATTGATTAGCTTTTCTCCACTTCTTTCTTGGTACCGCCGGGTTTGTCCACTCTAGTCATCAAGGCCAGTCGAAGCCGTACACAGCTTCAACTTCGCCATCGCAACCGCCTTGGTCAGCATGTCCGCAGGATTCTTTTCTCCTTGGATCTTCTCCAGCTGCAGTGCCTTCTTCTCCAGAAGTTGTCGGATGAAATGGTACTTGATCTCGATGTGCTTTGTCCGCGAATGGAACGCGGGATTCTTTGCCAGATGGATCGCACTCTGGCTATCGCTATGAAGAATCACATCTGCCTGAGGTTTCCCTAATTCACCCAACAAGTGTTGCAGCCAAATGAGCTCCTTAGCTGCCTCAGTAACTGCCACGTACTCAGCTTCCGTCGTGGACAGTGTGACAACCTTCTGCAACTTTGAGACCCAGGATACGGCTGTACCGCCATATGTGAACACGTACCCTGTAGTGCTCCTCCTTTTGTCATAGTCACTCCCTGCAAAATCAGCGTCAACAAACCCAAACAAGGTAAGCTTGCCCTTACCAAACACCAATGCTCGGTCCTTAGTACCCCTCAGGTACCTAAGAATCCATTTCACAGCTTCCCAGTGCATCACTCCTGGATTGCTCATAAAACGGCTAACTACTCCCACTGCATGTGCTATATCCGGTCGAGTACAGATCATAGCATACATCAGGCTCCCAATTGCTGAGGCATACGGTGTGACTCTCATCTTTGCACGTTCGGAGTCAGTCTGGGGCGAATCACTGTTGGATAGTTTGAACTGATTTCCCAATGGCGTTCCAACCGGTTTTGCATTTTCCATCTTGAATCTGCATAATACCTTCTCAATATAATCAGATTGAGATAACCATAATTTACCAATACCTTTGTCCCTTGTGATTTTCATGCCCAATATCTGTCTTGCTTCGCCAAGATCTTTCATGTCAAACTTCCTCGATAACTGATCCTTGAGCCTATTGATCTCCTTGACATTTGATCCTGCTATCAACATGTCATCAACATACAGGAGTAGAATGATAAAAAACTCATCGAACCTCTTCACGTAGCAGCAATGATCAGCATTGCATCTAGAGAAACCTATCTCTAGCATGAAGTTGTCAAACTTCCTGTACCACTGCCGCGGAGCCTGTTTCAATCCATACAGGCTTTTCTTCAGGCGACACACCTGCTGATCATCTCCATTATACCCCTCTGGTTGTACCATGTATATCTCCTCCTCAAGATCCCCGTGTAGGAAGGCTGTCTTTACATCCATCTGTTGTAACTCCAAGTTCTCTGCCGCTACCATGCTCAACACAAGACGAATAGTAGTTAACTTGACAACAGGTGTAAAAACATCAGTAAAGTCAATACCGTATCTTTGTTGGAATCCCTTTACTACGAGTCTGGCCTTGTACCGCTTCTTCCCGTCTGATTCTTCCTTAACCCGATAGACCCATCTGTTCTGTAGGGCCTTCTTTCCTTTTGGGAGCTGACACAATTCCCATGTGTTGTTTTTCTTCAACGAGTTCATCTCGTCGTTCATCGCAAGCTCCCACTTGCTCTTGTGGACATCATTGACTGCCTCTGCGTAACATTCGGGTTCTCCACAATCAGACAAAAGCAAGTAATAAAGAGAGGGGGAGTACCTATCTGGGGCCCTTCTCAGCCTCGGTTCTCGACCTAGTGCCAAGGGTGTGCTGCTTTCAGTAATCGGTTCCTCCGATACTGGTTCTGGCTCTATCTCCGTTTGTTCGGTTTCGTCCGTCTGAACTCCCACTGAATCCGTATCTGCTGGTCTCATGATCCCGGAATTTGAAATATCGAGATCAACAAATTCCCTTTCCTTCTTGTCATCGTCCGGGCTTACCTTCCTGTCGTTGTACATTACATCCTCATTGAATATAACATTCCTGCTACGAATTATTTTCCGGTTTTGATCATCCCAGAATCTATACCCAAATTCGTCAGTCCCATACCCAATGAATGTACATTTAATCGACTTAGCATCCAGCTTAGTCCGATCATCGTTCAAAATATAGGCTGAACAACCAAACGTACGTAAGAAAGAAAGATCCACTTTCTTACCACTCCATACCTCTTCTGGTATCCTGTTGTTCAACGGGACAGAAGGCCCTCGATTGATCAAGAAAGCAGCCGTGTTGACTGCATCTGCCCAAAACATCTTTGGTAGTCCGCTCTTCAATCGCATGCATCTCGCACGCTCATTCAGTGTTCTGTTCATCCTCTCAGCAACGCCATTTTGCTGAGGTGTCCCCGGGATTGTTTTCTGCATTCGGATTCCATGGTCGGCGCAGTAATTCTTGATACCTTCACTGTTGTACTCGCCACCGTTATCCGATCTGAGACATTTCACTTGTAGACCTGTCTCATTTTCCACTAGTGCCCTCCATCTCCTGAATGTATCAAAGGCATCAGATTTTCTTTTTAAGAAATACACCCATACCTTTCTAGTGGAATCATCGACGAATGTCATGTAGTACGTTGATCCACCAAGAGATGACACTGGTGCTGGCCCCCACAAATCGGTGTGAACAAGCTCCAACTTTTCTTTCCTCGGAGTTCTTCCTGTGGTCAAGAAGCTCACCCGCTTCTGCTTTCCGAACACGCAGTGTTCACAATGACCCACCTCCACCGATTTTAACTCGGGCAACCGTCCTTTCGACTTCAGCACGTTCATTCCTTTCTCGCTCATGTGGCCCAAGCGATTGTGCCACAGGTTAGCCTGCGATACAGTTCCTGCAAAGGGAATGTTTGAACTAGATCCTCCCGCCATGTAGAGCGTTCCCGACTTTAGTCCTCGAGCCAAAGTCATTGCTCCCCGACTGATCTTCCACTTCGCGTCTCCAAACGTCGTGTGGAATCCATCACTATCCAGCTGTCCGACTGAGATCAAGTTCCTTTTCAGTCCTGGTATGTGTCTCACATCATGTAGGGTCCAGCATGACCCATTCGTTGATTTGATCCGCACATCTCCCTTTCCTACAATCTTGAGGGGTTTGTTATCTGCAAGATAAACTAAGCCAAAATCACCTGAGGTGTATGGCTCCATGATGTCTTTGTTGCTGCATGAGTGGAATGAGGCCCCTGAATCCACAACCCAATCATCGGAAGAACTGCTCACACTCAACAAGAGTGCATCCGTGATCTCCTCCGTCGCGGCATTCGCTGTTCGGCCCTCCTTTTCCTTCTTTGGCGCCCGACATTCGCTTTTCATGTGTCCGGGCTTCTCGCAGTTCCAGCACACCATCTCCTTCTTGCCCTTGTTCTTCCCCCTGGACCTTGACCTTGACCTTCCACGGTATTTACCCCGTGTGTCAGGTCTCCCTCTGGACTCTGTATGTAGCGCAGAGCCAGATGATCCACCCGTTTGCTTTCTACGGGTTTCCTCGTTCAACATCATGTCTCTGATGTTGTCGAACTTCATCTTCTCCTTCCCAGACGAAGTGCTCACTGAAGTAACAACCACATCCCAACTGTCAGGTAAAGATGAAAGCAAAATTAACGCTTTTACCTCATCGTCAAACACGATATCCACAGACGCCAGCTGTGTCGTGAGTTGGTTGAAGTCATTGAGGTGATCGGCCACCGACTTCCTCTCCTCCATCTGCAACCTGAATAGTTTTTTCATCAGCATAACCTTGTTCATTGCTGAGGGTTTCTCGTACATATCGGCAAGAGTCTGTAGAACTTCCTTCGTGCTCTTTGCTCCCTTCACATGATAGGCGACATTCCGAGAGAGCGACAGGATTATTGCGCTCATCGCCTTTCGATCGAGCACCTTCCATTCTTCATCACTCGTCTTCTCGGACTTCTCTGCAAGTGGTTCGTACAGGTCCTTCCCGTACAGGTAGGCCTCCATCTGCATACGCCAAAACCCAAAGTCGGAACCATTGAACCGTTCGACTGGAAACTTTCCCTCCATCTTAACTCCTTGAACCAGGCTCTGATACCAGTTGTTAGGAAATGAATCGGGTTAAGATGGATAACAGGTGGAATATGAAGGCGATAAAAGACACACGAATTTGTTAACCCAGTTTGGATATAAATCCTACGTCTGGGGGCGATACCAAGCCAGGAGAAAATACTCAAAGAGGAGGAAAATTGAGGAGTACAACACACACACACTTGTATGCAAGTCTTCACCACACGTGAAAGACAACACTCACCCTCGTCTCAACTCTTTCTTTTCTCTCTACTCTATTCTACTTTTCTCTATAAAACAATGCTAATAAGAGTAGTATATATAGCCATGACTTATCCTTTTTCCAACTCAATTTGGGATTTCTAAGTTGAATGAGGTTATCCTTCTCCAACTCAACTTTGAATCGGGTTATCCTTCTCCAACTCAACTTGGGAATTCTAAGTTGAATCAGGTTATCCTTTTCTTCTTCAAATCAATCTTCACAACTTAACAGCTTTTGTACTATGAGTGCTCAGTGCTGTATTTTTCTACGTTTAGACAAAGAATGTATTGACTTTTTATCCCTTTTAATCAATGCATGTCTTTATACTTCAATCTTGGAAATGAAATTCCTCTGACTTTCGTAGTCCCATGAAACTGATGGTCTGGATTTCATCAATATGGCTTCTATTTCTTCATGCAATAAATTGCTAGCTGCAGTTACACTCTTTTGCCAAGCACTTTTCCTTCCACTCCCTATTAACTACTTTTTTGCCTTTAAGATCTTCTTTTTTCTTTTGTATATAAATAGGAAAATTGGATGCTGCCCATGTGGGTACACTGTGAGCGGTTGGATCAACACATGATGACACGACCATATATGATCCAATAGCTTACAGCTCATGTGGGTACTAACACACTCTGGGCGATTAGCTTGTTTTCTTGGACTTGTTGAAGAACAGAAGTGTTCGCTTACACTAATGTAAGAAAACAGTTTTGATCTTGATCTGTTGATGTTTCCTGTGGGACGATTGTGTGTAGGTTGTTCCAATCACCGGCCTAAGAGTTTGATTTTTTACCATACTATGTCCAATCCAAGTGGGCGTCGGGCTATTTAGTAACAGACGAGACGACAGGAAACTAGCCGTGGTCTCATGCATGATTAGCCTCGGCTAGGACAATAACTGATCAATGATGTGAATTTATTACAACTAGTGATAGTACTCTACTGATGGACTCTATATAAGTCATCAGATGTCCTATCTGCCTAATCACTTAGTTCATAATGAACTAATCATGTGTTTTTGCTTGTTTTGACAATCAGAAACAATGGAGAGCGTAAAAGCTCCGTTCCGAGGAATCAGAAAGGATCTTACAGGCAGATTACTTTGTTATAAGCAGGATTGGGTTGCCGGGATTCGTTCAGGATTTGGGTACACATTTTCTTACATTCGAAAAATTTTCAGTTCTGAACAACCTAAACTTATGCTGAAGTGATCACTCAACTCATGTTTGTACTAGGATTCTTGCTCCAACTACCTATATCTTCTTTGCATCAGCTCTTCCTGTCATTGCCTTTGGAGAGCAAATAAGCCGAGAGACTGGTAAAAAACACTCGTTTGTACTTGCTCGTTTGCCCTTTTGGTGATTCTTGTATTCCACAAATAAACACTTTGTGATCGAAAGTGAAAAATCATGGTGAATAGTAATTAACCATGGCTACTGCACGACCACTGCTTGTTATTTCAGGTTGCCAGGCAAAAAGGCTGGCCTTAATTAAAAACCATGACAAGTGCGCGAAGAGCCACGCAAATGCTTTGACCATAGCTAAAAAATCATGAGCTATTTGTTACTGGATTTTCTTTTGTTGTTTCATGTAGATGGGAGCTTGAGCACCGTGGAAACTCTAGCTTCAACTGCTCTTTGTGGCATCATTCACTCGGTGGTAGGCGGACAACCTCTGATGATACTAGGAGTAGCTGAACCAACTATAATCATGTACTCTTACTTGTACAAATTTGCCAAAGGGAGAGAGGACTTAGGACAAAAGCTCTACTTGGCTTGGGCTGGATGGTACAATGAAGAACTGATTAGTGTTCTTGTTTCTTTATTTCTTTAATTAGATTTAGCTGTAGATTATGATGAGGTTGTAATGTTCTTGATCCTATTGTTGCTGCTGGCAGGGTCTGTGTTTGGACAGCTCTGTTGTTGTTCCTCATCGCGATCTTTAATGTTTGCGCCATCATCAACAGATTCACCAGGATTGCTGGTGAAACCTTCGGCATGCTGATTGCCGTGCTGTTCATTCAAGAGGCAATCAAGGTACACTAGACGTGGAAATACTAGATAGTTTAAGCATGTAATTCTTCGTATGGTAAATGTCATAAACACAAATTTAAGGAATCGTCTGCCGTGTGTACTCTTTTTCATGCATATTCTGTAATAGGGAATGGCGAGCGAGTTTGAAGTTCCAAAAGCCGAGGATCATAGTATGCAAAAGTATCAGTTCCAGTGGCTTTACACAAATGGTTTGCTTGGGATTATATTCTCATTCGGCCTTCTTTACACTGCTTTAAAGAGCAGACGAGCACGTGCATGGCGTTATGGCACAGGTCTGTGGGCTGTCTGTTTTTTATGTTTGCTCTTACATTTGATTCATTCAGAATACAAACTTATGCAACCATGTCTTAAAAAATATAGGCTGGATCAGAAGCTTCATTGCGGACTATGGGGTGCCGTTGATGGTCTTAGTTTGGACAGCATTGTCGTATGGCGTACCAGGCCGAGTTCCGTCTGGAGTTCCCAGAAGGCTCTTTAGCCCTCTTCCGTGGGAATCTGTGTCATTATACCATTGGACTGTCATCAAGGTACATCAAATTGTGAATATATGAGGGATCCTTAAACTCAGATAGCAACTGCGTTTAAGGTTTCGATGGAGCGGAAGCGATAAAATTTTGAAGGAATTTGAAGAACTCGTTTGTATTTGCACTAAATAAGAAACTTATGAACTTGGAAAAAATAAAAAATAACCCTAACATAGGTAACAATATGATAAAATTTAGGCCCCAAAGGCCACAGGATAACTACAGAAAATATTAGAAATAAACAAGAATTACTAAAAATGTCTGGACAATAGTGAAAACAATAGAATTTGTGACAAATGATGGTTCCTCCTCTCCTAAAAAAGATGGCCACGTGCATACAATGAATCAAAAGTTACAAACATTTGAGGTTCCGTCAGAAAATCACGCTTAAATCACTAAAGTTTGTACTTGTGTCCTCCAGACGCTCTAGAATGCATTAGCCTCGTGTTCTACTTCACGTTTATCTTACAATAAGCACTTTTGAAATGACAAAATACAGGATATGACAAAGGTTCCTCCAGTATACATCTTTGCTGCCTTCATCCCGGCCCTGATGATAGCCGGGCTTTACTTCTTCGACCACAGCGTTGCTTCGCAGCTGGCACAGCAAAAGGAGTTCAATCTCAAGAACCCATCGGCCTATCATTACGACATCTTCCTGCTCGGAATAATGGTATAGACGACCAATTTGTCTAAGATCGATTGACTCTCTACATTCCTATATTATCAGCAAGATTGCTAATTAGGGACATGCATGTTTCTGCAGACTTTGCTCTGTGGATTGCTCGGACTGCCTCCTTCAAACGGAGTCTTGCCGCAATCTCCTATGCATACTAAGAGCTTAGCTGTGCTCAGAAGACAGGTTGGTCCAACTGAGGACAAAATAGACATAGTTTTTCTCTACATTCTTGCAACGAAAACAGCTCTGCATGTGTAAGAATCTGTTCTTGGTTGGCAGTTCATCCGGAGGAAAATGGTTAAAACAGCGAAAGAAAGCATAAAGCGTAAGGCCAGCACTTCCGAGATCTACGGACAAATGCAGGCTGTTTTCATAGAAATAGACAAATCTCCTGTTGTGAGTCTTTGCATACTGATCATGTTGGAATGCTGAGAATCTGTTTCCTTAGAGACAGCTCTCATTGTTGTCTGAAAATGATCGATGTTTAACGTTAATAACGCAGACGACATTGGTGGTCAAGGAGCTGCAGAACTTGAAAGACGCGGTGATGAAAACGGAGAATGAAGGAGAAAAACCGGAGGGCGCCACTTTTGATCCGGAGAAGTACATCGATGCATACTTGCCGGTGCGCGTGAACGAGCAGAGAGTGAGCAATTTGCTGCAGTCAGTGCTAGTGGCAGCAGCGGTGTGCGCCGTGCCGTTGCTCAAGTTGATACCGACGTCGGTTCTTTGGGGGTATTTTGCATATATGGCCATCGACAGTCTCCCGGGAAATCAACTGTGGGAGAGGATCTTGTTCCTCTTCGTTGCACCAAGCCGAAGATACAAGTAAGTTTTGCAGAATTCCAATTCAATTACAACATATAGTCAGTCGGTGGGTCACCCGCCAACTATTTATACTAATACAATCATTTAAATATGGGTAATGTTGTCAATATATTAAAAAACACACCAATAGCCCTTTGAAACTTTGTTATAGTACAGATGTAATAGAGCAAGAGTGTCATTAAAGTATAGTAAAATTTAAGGGCAGATGTAACGTTAGATCAGGCTGCATAGTCAAGCACGAGCTCTACTCAGACTGAACTGTGTGTGGCAGAGTTCTGGAGGGAGATCATGCTTCCTTCGTGGAGACAGTGCCATTCAAGTACATCGCGGCCTTCACAATATTCCAGTTCATGTACTTGCTCTTATGCTTCGGAGTGACTTGGATTCCCATAGCCGGAATCCTCTTTCCGGTGCCCTTTTTCCTGCTCATAAGCATACGGCAACACCTTCTCCCCAAGGTGTTGAAGGCCACCTACCTCCGGGAGCTGGATGCAGCCGGGTACGAGGAAATTGCTGGAACGCCACAACGGTGTCTTAGTCTTACCACCAGAGTACAACTTTTTGCCAAAGCCTCAACTTTCCACTTGATCCATCTTGTCTGATTTTCTCTGCATATGTACTAAGTTTTGCAAATCTTGATTGTATGTGTTTGTAGGAACAAGAAGGGCCTTATCTTGGAATAAGGGAAGGTGAAGTAGAAATCAGTGATGCTGAGATTTTGGATGAACTAACAACCAACAGAGGAGAGCTTAAGGTCCGGGCAATGAGCTTCAGCGAGGATCGACGCCCTCAGGTTCGACTTCAATTACTCGTCATTTTGAATCTTTTATTACACTTTTGTACCGCATATAGGTGTCACACATCGACACATGTTCTCTTTCAAATTAAAGAATATGATTCAATAGATTATTATTTACAAGTACAATCGTATACAATACATGCGTGAATGTGAAACTGATGTGTAATATGAAAGTGTGACGGATGACCATTTGCCCTAATATTCATGCATCACATGAGTGAAGCATCACTGGTTAAAATCTCCTTCAACCATTTATCATATTATATTTAATCAAGGGTACAATTTATATTAAAAAATTTGGGATTGTTGTGTTAACAAACTGCCGATTATGTGTGAGAAACAAGTTTCTTTCTTTATATTAGTATATCAATGAGGATCAGTTCAAGTTAACAAGCTCGATAATGATTTCTTGAGTATTTTTTAACCGAATGAGAATTTCCAAAAGTTAATATTGTTGTTTTCAGGGTTTGCAGGTTCATCCGGAGGAGAATATACTATCAGAATGATAGTAGAAACTGGGGTACAAAAATCGTGCGTACAAAATATATATATATATATATAAGATGTATAAGTTTGTGATGGAGAAGATTAATCTCCCTTGTTTTCTGGAGAGAGAGAGAGAGAAAGTGGTTGCAATTTCTCTAGATAAGTTGGTTAGGACATCAGTGTACCATTGCACAAGAAGGAGCAGATGTTGTTAAGTGGTTCAAGCATGAAAGCTTTTGTTGCCCTTTTCACTCTTTATTTACATTTCCAGGTTTCAATTTAGCTAAATTATAACCGCCCTCTTAAACTTCCATACAATTGCAAATATATTTTTATTTTTCGAAAAATTACAAATACTATTCTGATTTTAATGTTCGTCTAACAATGAGTCATTCCTTTAACTTTCATTAGACTTTTATCTAATTTTTTTGATGAACTAACAAAGTTGTTTTTTTAAATTATGAATTATAATTTTTAGAATTTTTTAAAATATTTGTAGGAAATAATATCCCTATGAATTATTTACTTTACCCATTTTCATTTTTTTTTTGTTTTTTATACATTCTTAAAGAAATAATTAGCAAGGGTAAAATAGTAAATTTTATATCACTACCTAATAGCTACATAATTATTTTTTAAAAAAATATTTATAATTATATCAGAATTCCAAACATAGCTATCATTCACCCTTTGAGTTTTGATTTGTCGTCAAAAAGCGGAAAACGGATTGTTTAAATGCATTTCTGGATAATGATCTGAGTTCGGATTTGGTTGTCTCTTAAGTCTGATTAATTTGAAATCAGGTCCAAATTATATACCTGCAGTTTGGTCAGTCTGTTGAACTTAGGTGTTTATTAATTTTTTTTAAAAAAATAAAATAAAATACATATGTTTAATTTCTAATTTATATTTTCCAATAACTTATATTAAATTTATTTAAATCAAGAGTTATAAACTTTCTCCATAAATTTCAAAACTTACATAAATATCAGTACATATTTTTCTCACACTTTTCAAATTTTAACTTTTTCTCACTTCACTTTTATTTTCAAAGGTACCAACTTTCTCTACAATTCAATTTACAATTTATTACCACAGTAAAATAAAAATTATTACATATACCTTTTAGATTGATTTTAAATTTCACTTAATTTCAATTTCAATAAGATAATACGATTCGTCCGTTTATCGGTTACCACCCATAAAATTTTCGAGATAACAACAGAATCAGGGCAGGTGGAGGGCGGATTTGGTACCCGTTTTGGCGGGTTCGGATTCAAGTCCAACAAAACAAATTTGTTGCGGACCCATTAGATTTTTTAAATATTTTTTTATGTTATGTATTTATATATAATACTAGTTTTAAGCAAATTATGATGTTAAATGTAAATCCTTTCACAATTTTGTATACATATCCAACTCTATATAAGAAATACAAAAAATAAAAAATTAGATGAATGTAATAATATATTTTTGTATTATAAATTTATTTTAGATCCAAGATTATATTAAATTGTCTACATAAAAAATGGTATTACTTATTAAAAATGCAAGCAACCCCCTTATGATATTGTAAAATGAGCAAATTACCCTCCTTATAAAAAAAATAAATAACGATTTACCTCTCTGTATTTTTCAAATACAACAATTTATTCCCCTATGATTTAAAAAATGAAGCAATTTATCTCTCTATATAAGAAGGTAAATTGCTTCATTTAAAAAGTACAAGAAGATAAATTACTACATTTTTTTCATAAAATGGTAATATATTCATTTTTAATATCACAGGGAATAAATTACTATTCACCTTGTTAAAAAGCAAAGGAAAACAAAGGGCAACATTACTTTAAAATGTGCAAAAAGATAAAAAAAAATACGAATTGAAGTGGTTTTAAGAGTGTTAAAATTTTAGGCAAGTTGAGGCGGGACGGCTACAGAGCGGGCCTGGAAATTTGATGTGGACAGGGCCAATGTTAGGTTCGGACAGACCCGCCCGATGCCATTACTAAGACCCAACTCTTAATCCCGTGTGCGCGCCCACATATGACAAATAAGGTCTCCACCGCCCACGGGAAGGTCCCCTCCAGATCTGACGTCCTTCTCAGTAAACTAATCAGAAAGCAAAAGCATCAAAAAGCGTAGAAAAGTGAGAACATCATTTAAATATATTCTTGCCACGTACACAATCTTATCCGTTCCCCCAAATCCAACCTCACCCTCACCCCCATCTCTTTAATATCTTCTCCTCTCTCTCACTGTCATCAGAAATCAGTGATCGATTCATCAACAATGGCCGCCACATTTTCCTCCTTCCGCACTCCGATAGCCTCCGCCGCCCCCATCCCCCGGAAAACCGACCAGAACCGCAGATCGAACAATTGGTGGGCTCCCATCTTCGGCTGGCCGGCGGAGCCGGACTACATTGGTACCCGCAGCTCCGACGCCAGGACTGAAGAGGCTTTGGCTCGGCCTGAGACAGAAACGGGCCGGATCAGGCCCGAGAAGAGCTTCTTCAAGGGATGCTTCACCGAGGAGAAGGCGAGGGAGCTGCGGAAAAGAATGATAGAGACGTCGAATTTCCACGATGTTATGTACCACTCGGCGATCGCCTCCAGGCTCGCGTCCGATGTATCGCGACGCTCCGATCCTTGACTTTTGACTCCTCCGCTGGTGTATACCGTCCGCTAGTAAGATCCAATCCGTCGACTTGGAAATTTTGTTTTTGTTTCTTTTTTTTTTTTTGGTTGTAATAATAGAGCTATGTTTGAGTGTAATTACCAAGGCCGCTGGTTCGGTGCTATATTAGTTTTGTACCGTTGGATGCGTGGATCTGTGTACGATGACTGGATGGATGGTTAGCTGATGTATTTGGACTTTTGGCTGTAGTGGATCTGATTTTCCCCATCTGTATCATGATCTGGTTTTAATAGATCTGATTAGTGATGAATGGAGGTGTTTTGTATACTGATACGAACTTGTATGCATGATTTATACGTATCCTGATCCCTAAATACATTTGATTTACAACATTTTGGGTTATTTTGATACTCGAGTAATAATAAATAACTCAATTAAATATCGAATTTCATCATTAAGTATCTAATTAATATATTGTAAAAATAATAAATATAGTAAATAAACTTTTGCATAAATATCAATCCATATATTTGTCTTTGTTCTACCCATTTTTACTTTCATTTCATATTTATTTATTAATACTTTTTTTTAGAAAAAAAGAAAAATTCATTTGTAAATAACAAACATTAATAGTTAAGTAAGTCAGGCAATGAGTATATCTAGAGTAGCAATATTGTTCCAAATGAAGTAAGTATTTATTCATCATTAAAGGTATTTGTTTGAATTTAACCCACATACTAAAATTTAAATATTAAAAACTTCAATTTAGATTTAAGAGTCTAAATTTAGTTTATAATTTTTCAAAAGTTAAACTGAAATTTGAGTTTTTTTCGAGATTGTAATGCATATTGGATTTTATTATTAATTATTAAATAATGTGTTACGTTATGAATATTCAGATATAAAGTTAGTAAAAATAATAAAATAATCAAAGTGATATTTATGATGAAACTCGAGTACCAATTAAATTAATTTTAATTATTTAAATATCAAAATAATATTAATAATAAAACTCGAGTACCAAAATAAATTTACTCAGTTATGTACATGTTCTGTATTTTAGTACTAGATAAATATTTAGGTTAATTGTACTTAGACTCAGTCTAAAAATACGAAATTATACTTTTTTTCAAAAAAATATTGAAATTATACTTATACTTTGTACAAAAATTCACTGTTTATACCTGATCCCTTTTATTAGAATTTGAAGAAAACATGCTGACGTTAATAAATAAAATTGCATAAAAAAAATTAATTTTATCCCTCATTTAATGTTTTCATGTAATAATTTTGTACTTATGAAGAAAAAAATGTAACAATATTAACCTCACTCCACATATATATATATTACATTGATTCCTTTATAAGTACATAAATATATATAGGGGCAAACTTGTATTTTTATATTTATTATTTACGTCAGTATTCTCCATCCAAATCCTAAAGAAAGTGGGTTCGGTATAAATTGAGAATTTTCAAAAAAGAAATATAATTATAATTTCTTATTTTTTTTTGAGAAAAAAGTATAATTTGATATTTTTAAAGAGATCTAGGTGTAATTGCCCAAAAATATTTTATCAAAGTTCCAATTCCTTTCTAAATATGGAGGAAAATTAATTAAAATTTCTGAAAAATAAATAAATATCCACACCTCAATGATGAGTCATAGGTACATTAGAAGCGTAATGGATTTCTGTTTTCAAATCAAGTTGTATTTTGTATATATCATTTAATTCATGTATGCTACGTGTACAATGTATTTTCTTGAATTAATGTGAATATATTAAATAAAATAAAAATATAATATAATTTGAAATAAAATATCCAATCTCAAACAAACAAACAAACAATTCAATTAGATAAGCTACATCACTATAATGTAGTTCCCAAGGATAAGATAACTTATTCTTTACACGTAAATTCCTTATAATTTGAGAAATTATATCTAATATTTTTAAAGTTTATTTTCGTCTAATAAATAAGTTTATCTATAAGTCAAAATTCATTGAATTTGCTGATATTTAAATATATATATATATATATATATATTTATTCATTGATTGACTTATTACTGATTTATTACGTTAATGAATGTAAGGAGGCATACTGTCACTGTTATAAGGTTAGTTTAGTCGAAAGAAAATTATGACTTGCAATAAGTCAATCGATGGTAAATATCAATTTTTATTTTATCCTTTTTTGGTTAATATAAGCAAATTCAGTGAATTTTGATTAAAACTAACAGAGAGTCGATCTGTTAGACGACATCAAATATTAGGGGCACTAGATATAATTTTTCATATTATAAGAGGTTTGCGTATAATTAGACAAAAATTTATAAAAAAAGAGTATAATTATCCCCCTTTTTTTTATATTTATATACTCGACGTAGATACAAATTTTCTTATATGTGGCTCAACTGTAATCCAAAATTGTTGATATTTCTGATAGAATTATATTGTTTAACATTTAAGTGCAAAAAAAGGAAAAAAAAAAAACAAATACTGATTAATATTTTTCCCAGCAAATTAGTAAAAATTATACTATGTTCAATAATTATCAATCAATATATGTTAATTATCAATATTAAATATATATAATTAATTAATAACTACTATTATAGTGAATCAATAATTACTATTAAAGTAGATCAATAATACCTTCATATTGATGGGACTCAAACTCATGAATTCTCGAAGGTGACTCTTCTTGAAGTTTTGTGTAATTACATCTTTGTTTTTATCTAATATATAAATCACTTTATAAGTCAAAATTCAATGAATTTGTTAATATTAATAAAAAAAAATTGAATGAGAATTCATATGTACTGCCCATTGATTTATTACTAACTTATTGCATAATAAACTTTACTTGTTACCATTATAAATTTTTACATATTAATGCATGTGAAGAGGTATATTTGTACCCTTATAAGTGTAGTCTGATCGTAAAAGATATGTTTGGTTTTGCAATAAGTCAGTTGGGGTAAATATGAATTTTCATTCAACTTTTTTGTTATATCAGCAAATTCAGTGATTTTTTATTTTACTTATAGAAGGACGTATATGTTAGATAGAAACAAACGCCAATAGTACTATATGTAATTTTTTAAACTTACATCAAACTTGATGAGAAAATGAAATAATTATTTATATAAATATATAGAGAGAGGGAGAGGGGAGAGTTAATGGCACATGTAACGAAATTAAATAGTGAATTATTGCCGACAAAAAGGGAACAAAAGCACAAGCTCAAATATACAAAAAATTAAATGATTTGTGTGATGAAATTTAGTAAAATATTATTTAATTCCACAATGAATATGTTTGAGTGGCACATGGCCTGCAGATCTTGATTGCTCTTAAGTCCTACCTATTATTCTTCCTTCCTTTCTTTTTATTTTAATATATTTTATCTTTTTGTGACTTCACATCCCCAGGTATTTTTGTAAAATTAATTTTTATGAATATTTGTTGACGAAAATACCCTCACAATTGAAAGGGTCATATTTCTTAGCAAAATCTTGGACTCCCCATCACTTTCTTGGAACCAATCAAAATAATAATGATGTGATAGGATGCATGTGCATTTGCAGAAGAAAGATCTCCTGGGTATTTTCGTCATTTCCTTTTCCTTTTTTCTTTGTAAGTGGTCTAGCTAATACAATACATTAAATTTTAGGCGCGTTTGAAAATAAAAATATTTTTTTACAAAGAATTTTACTTGTAAAGATTATTTTAACCGTATATATTAAAATTATTATTATAAGAAGGGCAAAAATGTCAAGATTTTGTTAGAAAAATTCATTAAATAAGATTTTTAACCAATAAAGAATCCATAATAATTAATCAACAAAGCAACAATAAGTACTATAATTTTTTTTTTAAAAAAAATACCCACATCCAGTAAAATTTAAATTCAAAACCTCGATTTTCTTTTTTGCTTCTGAATTTCACCACTTAAATTGGGCCTCGTCACTAAAATCCACAATAAAAAAAAAAGCAATAATTGAGTAAAATAAAAAATATATACAAAATGACCAAAATATCCCCGAACACAAGACAGTTGCCCTGTGTGAGCATGTGTTGTTGAGATGGGTATGTTTTGGACCTACCCCTCATATACCTAATCATAATAATTGCAAAACATTAAATGTTTTGCTTAAAACATGTTTCCAAAATTATTAGGGATAATTTATTTTTGTAAATAATAATTAATCTAACAACAATAGTCTTATTATTCCATCCCTAGGATCATGCTTGTGATTCAATCAAGGTTTCTCACTATTTATTATTTATTTATTTATTTGTTGTCCAGACAACGATAGGGACTGCACGTGCATGTTGGTTTTATCCGATGAATTAGATAAATTTGTTTGATTATTTTAAATATGTGTTTACAAGATTGATACTGATAATTCAATTTTTTTTTATAATTATTTCAAAAAAATTACTGAATAATAAATTAATAATGTTGCAATTATTCACTTCTTGTGCTGATAACTTTGTTCTTATTTTTAATCCACAAAAAATAAAAATAAATAAGACTTACTCTAGATCCGATTTTTTCTTCTTGTTAGAAAATAATAAGTTATTACATTTTAAATTTTGATTATTAACAATTATAATAATTTACAATTAACTATCATCAATATTTTTTATTAAAATAAATAAATAATTGTAGTATATAAAAATCTACATCGTTAGTAGAACTAAAACACATAATGATAATGTCGTGAAGTCTCGACTTTACCATTGAAATTAACTCGATATGATTTGGTAATAACCGACATCGAGAATAATGGTCAAAAGCTTGTCAACTGCATGAAATGACCAAAATGACCCAAACTTTCACTTAAATTCCCAATAAGTAAGGCATGGATTGTAATTTCCTGCAAACTCAGGGGCATTTTCATTGAGAGAAAGGCATAAATACCCTCCCAATCCTCCTCCATTTTAATTCAAAACCGGCATCTCTCTTCCCCTCCCTACCCAAGAAAACACACACAAATTCCAGAGAGAGAAAGACTAACAGAGAGAGAGAGTCATGAAGAAATTGATAGTAGTGCTACTCTGTGCCACTTTTCATATTGCATTTTCTTTAATTGATGGTAAGCTTTTCCAATTCTTGCTTTTTTTTTTTTTTTTTTTGGTTAAAAATCCAAATTACATCTGCTTGATCGAACAAATCACACCACAAATATAATGTACTTATTCCTGAATTGTATATCAAATAAGTATATCATATTTGTTATATAATTAATTTAAATCTAATTATGTGCTGACAGTTTCAATATTGTGCGTCAGTCGGGCATTATGTGTTTCATTATATTCTCGTTGAATGGTTTAATTTTGTAACATATGAACATTCATAGCAATTACTTGAAATAATGTAGAATAATATCCAAAAAATTTAAATGACTATAAATTTTAAATCTTTATAATTGAGTAATATGGAGGGCAATATTATTTAATTTGTTTCCCCCTTGAGATTGAAACTTGAGAATTGAACTTATAATGTGCCGGATTATATATATGTTAATTTTGAACTTGATAATTTTCAATTATTTTTTATTTATCCTTTTGAAATAATAGAATTTAATATATGCAAACCGTTTAATATTTACAGGCCATGTGTACATAACAAAACAGATGATGTAATTTTTATATACATAATATGTATATATAAATAAAATATAATTTGAGAATATAATTTGAAATTGTTTGAATAAATAAAAAATATGTTAGGACAGAGTATGGCAAGACAGGGAAGCATGGGTGCGTAAGCCATGTTGGATGAGTTAAATCTCAAAATCATAGTTTTATTTTTAACTATGAATCGGTGGACATAGCATGTGATAGCATGGTGTGTACAGTTGGTACATCACACTACCCATCCAAATCATATTACAAATTGTTCTTAATCTTACAAAAGAGAAACAATATATTGTCCTAACACGTGATAACAAATGTCATTGTCAAATTTACAATTCTTTGTGTATTAAAATTTAATTGTGGAGTTCCATCCTGTTGGCAGGACAACTGCCCAATGGCAACTTTGAATTTGGGCCGAAGCCCTCGCAAATGAAGGGCACGAAGGTGATGGACCCCCACAGCATACCGCACTGGGAGACGTCCGGTTTCGTGGAGTACATAAAGTCGGGGCAAAAACAAGGCGACATGCTGCTGGTGGTGCCAGAGGGTGCCTCGGCTGTTCGGCTAGGAGACGAGGCATCCATCAAGACCAAGGTTAAGGTGAAGAATGGGTTGTTTTACTCAGTTTCTTTCAGTGCAGCAAGGACTTGTGCACAAGAAGAGAAGCTGAATGTGTCCGTTTCACCCAATTCAGAGTCCATGGATTGGGGGATTTTGCCTATGCAGACAGTGTATAGTAGTGATGGATGGGACTCTTATTGTTGGGGTTTCTTGGCCCAATCCAATGAGATTGAGATTGTGATCCATAATCCAGGAGTTGAGAAGGACAAAGCTTGTGGCCCACTAATTGATTCTGTTGCACTCAAGGCCTTGTACACTCCTAAGAGACAAAGAGGTAAAGTTTTACAATAGAGCAAACAATCAAATAAGATGTATACTGCGTTTGTTATCAATTGATTCAGCTCGATCCAACGGCAGGACTTTTCCTACTTGCTATAGTCTAACTAATGTTTGTTGTAATAAATGGTGCAGGTAACATGTTGAAAAATGGGAACTTTGAAGAGGGTCCATACATCTTCCCTAACACTAGTTGGGGTGTTTTGATTCCTCCCAACATTGAGGATGATCACTCTCCACTGCCTGGATGGATGATTGAGTCCCTCAAAGCCGTGAAGTATATAGATTCTGATCACTTTGGGGTGCCAGAAGGAAAACGGGCAGTAGAGTTGGTGGCAGGTAGGGAAAGTGCGTTAGCACAAACTGTGAGAACCGTGCCTGGAAAAACATACGACCTCATATTTTCAATAGGTGATGCTAAGAATTCTTGTGAAGGATCCATGATGGTTGAGGCAACTGCAGGAAAAGTCATCCTCCAAGTTCCTTACGAATCAAAGGGAGCTGGAGGGTTTAAACGTGCTAAGCTGAGGTTTAAAGCCATTTCAACTCGAACTAGGATCAGATTCTTGAGCACATATTACCACATGAAGAGCGATAATTCTGGGTCTCTATGTGGTCCGGTGATTGATGACGTGAAGTTGGTCGGTGTTCGACGTCCAGGACGTGTCTGATCGTGTTTAGAATATTATCATTATGCGATTTATATGATATTTATCTATGTTATTATCTAGCTTGAAAAATTTTTCCCTTCTTTCCCCTATGGAAAATGAGGTAAAACTTGTTTTACGGTGGTTTTACATGTAACTATGTTCATCTATCTTTTAGCATTTATATAATTCTATGTTAGTTCAATTTCTTTATCATCAATAGTTATTATCTCTTCATTATATTGAAGTCATACTGATTTATGATCGATTTATTAATTAATAAATTGCATTTCCCAATATCTTCAAAAGAATAAGAGTTAATTAGACTTATATCTCTTACAAAAATACAAAATTATACTTTTTTTTAAAAAGTTTTGGAATTATACATACACTAAATTTAAAAATTCACTGCTTACACCTAACCTCCTTTTATCAGGAATTAAATGAGAAAGACTGATGTTAGCAAAAGGAATTGCATAAATTTCTCATTTTACCCTTTATTTAATATTTTCATGTAATAATTTTGTATTTATGAAGGGAAAAATGAAATGATGTTAAATTCACCCCATATATATATATATTATATTTATCTCTTTCTAAGCAAAAAAATATACATGAGAATATTAAAATGAGATGAAAAATTAAAAATATTATGTATTTTTCTTTGCTTACATCAATATTTTCTGTCTGACCCTAATGGAATAAGGTCATGTGTAAAATGAGAAATTTTTGAACGGGTGTTAGTATAATTCTAATTTTTTTTAAAAATATATAATTTTATATTTTTAAAGGGGATCTAACTATAATTAATTCAAAAAAAAATAATACATAGAAAATATCCAAAAAACAGGATATATTAACCCGTGGGCCTATACGAACCCAAAGCCTTAATGAAAGCGCGCACACACAAGGTTTTTCTTTTTCTAATTTAAATTTAGATTTGATCGAACTAAAAATTTTTCATTTTTCGATCTAAATTTATGTATTGTCAAACTAAATTAATCACATATCAAACTTATTATATTTGTTGTGTAATAATTATTCCTTTAAAATTGTAGACACATTATACTTATTGTGTAATTAATTTAATTTTTATTAGACGCAATTTGAGCTAAAAATTCCGACAGGCATTCAGGCAATGGAAAAAGTAATCACAAAAACTTGTTTAAGCTACATTTAAATGGATAAATTTCAAATTCTCGATAATAAATCCTGTAAAATTTGTTCGGATATTTTGAAGTATTTCAATATTTCAACTCTTAACTTTTATTTTACGAAATATTAATATATTTAAAAATCTTTTGATATGAAGTTGTTTAAAATCTTTTTTCTAAATCATTTAGAAACAAAAATGCATCAACAAACATACCACATGCAAGTAAAATTTATTTTTCCTCAGAAGACGATACTCGTAGTCTGGGCAATGATATAGGTTGTGAAAGTGTATTGAATGACAACCCATGACCTATTACAAAATGCTAATGTTTATTAGCTCATTCTTTCATCTCAAACCCATTGTGCAATAAAAGTACAGAGGCTCAGTTGACTACATCAAGGACCAACTTCCGCGACTTGAGAACCGACCATCTCAAGCGTCTATAATACCCTGCTTGCAGAAGTGCAAGTGACAATACAAAAATCCACTTAAAACCCATCTGCAAGTGTATCAAGGGGAAGAAGATTAGACAACAAGGAAAAGTTAAGTTAGCTATGGCCAAGTATGTGGTGGTTCTAGAGAGATGGAGTACCAGCTTTCTTTCTTCCATTTCTGGTTCAGCAGCCCAAGACAAAAATGTTACGACGTCTTTTCCCATCTACAGCACGAGGAAATAAGAGTTGTACTTATGCACTCAAAAGGAAAAGATTACAGAACACAAAACTCAGAGACCAAATCACCTGTGCTTCAGTCGCAGGAGTACCATCTTCATACTCAACAGCACCATCGTTAAGCATTTTAGGCATGGCAATTGCTCCACCAGGGAAGTAAGGATTATAGTGGAGCCCTTCTCGAATCTGTGATAGTACTCAACAATGCAAAACAAAATTGATTTTCAATACTCAATAGAAACGGATAACTTGTTATAATTGATTTATCCATAACCATACACAGCATAAAGTGGAACATAAAAGCAGCGGAAAGAAGAACAAGAAAAGCAAAAGAAACATTTTATCTATATAAAGGGTACATTACATGGAATCTCAAATCAGGGCTCAACCGGCCCATGTCATTGCTCCAAGCTTGGACAAAAATATGAACAAGGATTTTATGTTTAAAGTGTATAATGGTAAATCAGTGCTCACACTGTAGCTCATATACTCCTCACAATAATGATATGAAATAAGAGAGCTCTTCATAAACCCTATATATTGGCTTTGCAAATTGAAAGAGAATACACTGCCGAGAAGCCGAGCAGGGTGTCAGAAGAAGAGTTATACTACTCTATAATCTTACAAATTAGCATAGCACACAGTATAAAAAATTTGCTAATTATGTTCTGATTCTTAGACAGAACGGTGGGAAAGAAAAGCCTGAGAAGCGGAAATTACCGAGACGCCAGCTGGAGGATCACGATACCCAGTTAGAAGAGCAAAAACATAATTCTGACCATTATGGCGGGCCTGAGGGATAATAACCACTTAGCAATCTAAGTCATGTATGCTTTTCAAAAAGTTTCCACCAGATATTGGAAGGTCTGAACTTACCTTAGTGATTAGACTTAAATCTGGAGGATAGGCCCCTCCATTTGCAAACCTTGCAGCTTGTTCATTCGCATAAGGCTGTGGGAAACGATCACTCAGCTTTCCTGGGCGAGTAAACATCTCACCCTCATCATTGGGGCCATCAACCACTTCAATCTCAGCAGCCATAGCTTTAGTTTCCTCCTCAGTGTAAGCCACACCAACAAGATCACGATAAGAAATAAGTGACATTGAGTGGCATGACGCACAAACTTGCTGATAAACCTGATGACCCCGTCGAATCCTGCTCAGGCAACTCAACTTTTCATAGCCAGAACAAATAACCATCAAACAGAAAGTAAAGTGCAGATTAGTACAGAACAAAGCAATACAAGTTATGGTATCACTCATTCCATAAATGTCAGTGACTAATTCAGTTTGAAGTACATTGACTGCAATTGATTGCCCTCACAGGATATTCTTTCTCCAAGCAAGTATCGGACAGACAGCTCAGCATAAACGTTCAAGAATTCAAATTGAACATGACAAAAATATCCTTCACTACAGTGTCATGAGACAATAATGCATGTACTTACGAAGCATGGTCATACGAACTAAGGATGCCTTTGTGAGGCCATGGATAGCTCGGACACTCTAAACCATGCTCGGCTTCATCAGAAGCATATGCTATTGTTGCACAGCTCAGAAGCCCTGAAGCTCCTGCACCAAAAAGTGCAAGTGCTCTGAAAAAATTTGAGCCAGCAGATCCAGATCCACCTTGACCATGCTTCAGACGATGTGTTTGCAACAGAGGAGCAGCCTGAAAATTATGCTAAAAATCAGTAACAAGATGTGGAACCTCCACCAATTAGCTTAGACCAGCATTACACTTCACATAATGCAGCTATATCATGTGAAAATTTTACAGACTCAAGGAACAGCTATTTTTCTGAAGCAGAGCAGGATACAAAATTTTGTATAAAAGATGAACAAATGATTTGGGATCATGATTTGTGAAATTCACATAGTAATCCAAATAAAAATGTGCTAACAATTGCCCATACTTGTTTGGATTTGGGTTTACCAATATGCTTCTTACATTTCTTAAAACCAATTATCAATATGTACTAAAATTAATTCGTATAATATGCCAAAATCTCACTAACTGGACCCAATTGAGGTACTCAAAACTCTTCAGCGAAAATAAGTCTATTTCTTTTACAATCACTATCTATGTTTAATCATCCTGTAACCATAATTATATGTTTGAATATACACACTTTAATAATCCTATATTTAGCACGTATTTCACAAGCTTATCTGGATATGTTTCACTGCACATCATATTTATATATACACTTCCATCAAACATTTAAATTCTGAAATCTGTGTGCTAAATAAATTACCAAATATTATCAATGTACAAAACAAAACTGAAAATAAATCGTAACATAAATTACTCAGAATTTACCTTAAATTCTATTAACCAATTAACAAGCTACTACTTTCTAGAAATTAAATGAAACAAAAGTAGTAATTCTTTCTACAAACTCACGCCATTCACTTCATATGAAGCTACATTTTACAAACATTTCAGTCAAAGAAGAAGAGGCTTTAAAGTTCACAAAAAAATGTAAAATATATCGCTCTGATTTAAAGTAACTGAAAACATAAAAAGCAGTTAATCAATTAGAGAAGCAAATTATCAAACTCAAATCTTTCCGCGAAAAAACGAATCAAATAATACAGCGAATAGCCATACCTTGAAATCAGAGGCTCCAAGCGGAGGCTCATTCGCAACACTTTGGCGAGCGAATTGCGCGAAAAATCTATTGACCTTTCCAAATCCTGATTCATAACAACAAAAAATTAATCACTCAAAAGTTAAACAACCATTCGTATTCTCATCCTCAAACCTCCACGATTGCATTCAACGGAGAAACATAGCATCCGTAACAATCATAACGAACAAAAAAAATCCATTACAAAATCGAAGGAAGGATGGGGAGAGAGAAGAGAAGCTTACTCATTTTTTTTTTCTTCTTATAAATTACAAGGAAAGAAAGAAAAGGAGAGAGGAAGAGGGAGGAAGGAAGAAGACGAGTGAAGGGGTGTCTGTGTACTTTAGGGATGAGCTTAGGCGAAGTTGCACATGAGCGGCTTACACGCAGTCGCTAATCCCGTTTGCTCGTGCCGATTGGCCGAATTACAATGTTACCCCTGAATTAATACTTGGACCGGAACACCCTTGATCAGAAAACAAGATGTAAGCATTGGCGTGACAAATAGGTATATATGCCTCACATTTCATTAATCTATAGAACAAGGGTATATCATAAATGACAAATTGTTAATTACCTAAATGCCCTTAAAAGATGTTTGTTCTTGATGAACCTATTCAATAAGAATCAAGGACAAAACCGTAATGCAACTCCACTTAATATATTAAAAACACTGTAAATATATATATATATATATATATTTCTAATTAAAACAATCAGTTATATCGTTCGGTACATCAATACCAAATATGAGTTAAATACATTAATAGTTTTGTACCACAACATACTTTGAGAGACAATAAATAAATTAAATCAGTATTTGCTGTATTAATGCCTTTAAGCATATATATTTACATAAATTTCGAATATGTAAAAAATAGTTATGAAATTGAAAAATATGGACAAAAATTAATAGGTTACAATCTCTAAAAATGAAAACTATCCCTTTGATCATTTTTTTCCAAACTATGGCCAAAGGACTCTAAACTTGTATAGGACGAGAATGTATAATTTCATCCAAACTTGTAAAAGTAACTTACATGTTACCTTGAAATTTAATATCAATGCTTTTGCGGTTTGTAGCTAGAAAAGATAAGAAATCTTGTGATTACAATACTTTGTCGTGACCGATAATTTTGAACTTGCTTTATATATAATTTGTTGTAGATTTTGGTGACTAATTTCTTAATGACATGCATGGGTCGAATTATTTAATTAAAAAAAGTATATTTTGGATCAATCTAGCAAAATGTAAAAAATTCAAATTTAGTATGCGCTTATCGTGAATCTATTAGTCTGAAAGTATATGAAATTAAAATTTATTATAAATTTTTAATTTGGAATTTAATTATTAATCAATTTATTAAACTTTTAATTGTTAATTTATCTAAAAAATAAAAAATTAAATCTGGACAATGTAGTTTAATCACATATATATATTTTATTACAATAGAAAAGTTATATATTAGCAAATTAGCTTTGAAATGCTCAAACCGTTGATCCGAAATTGATGTAGGAATGTAGATCACCACAAAAGAAAAAAACAAAAAAATAAATTAATAAAGGAAGATACTCAAAAAGGGTATGAGTTGGAAAAGAATTAGAAACACGCGTGAAAGGTCTTTCACACGCGCGAGTCAAGTGCAGAGCTCAGCTATTTCTCTACACAGTAAAGCCACCCTAGTCAGAAACCAATCCTCCCAACGCCTCCTCCTCTTCCTTCCCCTCTCTTTGTCTATTCAATCCGCCGCGAATTTTCTGGAGACACGAATTGATCGTTGTTTATCCAAGGGGCTACCTGAGATAACAATCGGAATCGGATCCGAATCATGTGGAGAAGGCTAGCTACCCAACTCCGAACACTCGCCCCGACCCGATCCGCGCTCAGGCCTACCAGGTGCACCGGGGGATCGTCGAGTGATTCGGTGAATGGCATCCGTTCATTTGCTGCTGTTTCTCGCCATTTCAGTACTGAATCTGGTGTGTGTCTCAGCTTGCTTAACCCTAATCTATTTCAATTTTTATTTTGAAATCTGTGGCTGTATTTATAAATGTGATTTGGATTGATGTATATTTTATTTGAGGTGATTTTGTTTTGATTATACTGATGAGTGATGATAAATGTTGCTTTCGGTTAATGAATGTGTTTAGTGGGGAATGTGACTGCAAAACGAGTTGAGGACGTAATGCCGATTGCTACTGGTCATGAGCGGGAAGAGCTCGAAGCGGAGCTGCAAGTTAGTATTTCATTGTCTTTGTTTTTATTGGGCTCTTGTTACCTTGTTTACTGAAGCGATATTTTGGTTGTTTTTAGTTAATTTTTTGTTTTGGTGCTCGTTTTTGTTGAATTATTTTGAATAGGGAAAGGACCTTCTGGAAATCAACTACCCAGCGGGTCCCTTTGGAACGAAGGTCAGTGTTATCTATTGTAATTTTCTTTGCTAATTGATTTCGGATTTTGAGTTGGTATTACTTGCCGTTGGCCAATGATAACGTGTTGAGTATCAATAAAAAGCTGCCATATTGCATGGGAATTGCATGGCTGTTTAAAAGTTAATGAAATCTTCAACGTTACGTACATGTACTGGGACTAAGTAGCAATTTAGACGGTATGGCACATTTCTCAATTGTAGTTATCTGCTACCTGAAACTAGAAATATCAAGTAGGGAGGAATAGAAATTACAGCGGTGATTAATAGCACGTATGTATTTATTTATGCCTGGATGTTGTTCCTTTCTAAAATTTTATATCTTCTATATTTGTTCATCATTCTCTCTGTTCTCTTTGTTCATAGAAGCCATTCTAGCTTAGGCACTGAACCTTTTACTGTTCGTATTTGCGAAATTTGTTTTCCTAGTATTAGAGCTATTTCATCGAGAGTTTGATGTTTTAAAGTGGTGATGTTCCAATTCTATGAAGATTCCATCATCAGCTACTTTTATGTGTGATTTGTCTAGTTTTGTGGGAGTAAAGGCCACATTGCCCTTGTTTATAAGGTGTTTGTGTTGGGAACATTGGTCAGAACACTGTATCGTGTGAATTTTGGATTCACAAAGTTCACATTCCTTCTGGCAATCAACATTTGCATTCGCCAAGCTGGAAAGGACTTGAGACATTCTTGTGAAAGCTGCTACTTCTCCTTTTAGGTTCACTTATTTCTTTTTGCTTAGAGATCTAATTCTTTGTGTCTTCATTGTGGCCTACAGCTCTGCTATGCTCGTCCGAATTTTCTTACCCGCTCTTTTACAAATGGATCTCTACGTTCTGCATAGTACCAATTTCTTCTGAAAAAATTGGTGCATGCATTTTGGTTAATGTATATAGCTGATGAATTATGTTCAGTTCCTTAATCTAGCTAGTGAGACAGGATAATCTGGTTTCAGGTTAAACTGCATATACACGGACCTTACACATGAAAAAACAAAATATTCGTACAATTGCTTTATGGTGTGAACTCTGCGACGTGAGTGCTTGAAATAGAGAAATGTGAGTGGAGAGGAGATTTATTTTACTTCAAATAAGAAGTGATGAACAAGGAGAAGGAATCTGAAATGAAGAAGGAAGTTG
Organism: Sesamum indicum; assembly: GCF_026168435.1. Classification (NCBI taxonomy): domain Eukaryota; kingdom Viridiplantae; phylum Streptophyta; class Magnoliopsida; order Lamiales; family Pedaliaceae; genus Sesamum; species Sesamum indicum. Next base: position 16,548,708 of record NC_142657.1, read on the forward strand.
TTAAGGATCCTTCTCAGTTTATATGATAACTGATATTTTGGGAGGTGCTATTACTGCTCATTTTTGTTTTTCTGTTAATACTTTTTGGAGTGTTCTACAATTTTATTATCATAAAGATTGAGATCGAGGAATAAGTGGTTAAACAACTAAATTTAGATGTCTATCTGACTACCAATCCGTAATGTTCAAGGGATAAACACTCTTGAGTATCATCTGAGAAATATTGTCGGTTACATTTCTTTTTCAATTCATGCCTGGTCTCATCCAAAGACTTCGGTTTTGACCTGCAGAAATCAATAGAAAGAGAATTCTCCTTCTGAGCAAATTTGTACTTTAACTTAGATCTCTCTTTTTAAATCTTTCAGTTAAGAATTCTGATAAACATATTACCTCGATCATACCGAATTGGTCACTGCTTCTTTGGATGCTGCTGGAATTTCACTGTCTTAGATTTTATTACAAAATCATCATCAGTATTGCTTTTCTTCATTTGAAATGCATGCATAGGAGAATTAACATTTTTGCTCCTGCTTATCTGCAGGAAGCACCTGCTGTGATCAAGTCTTATTATGACAAAAGAATTGTGGGATGCCCTGGAGCTGAAGGCGGTAAGGCTTTAGGTGTTTAGTTGTAAGACTCGCAAAATTTTCTTTTAGTTCCGTCCTACTGAATTTTGATCATTTGTGTCCCCACTCAATATTTAACAGAGGATGAGCATGATGTTGTTTGGTTCTGGCTAGAGAAGGGCAAGCCACATGAGTGCCCAGTGTGCTCACAGTACTTCATGGTAAGTACATTAGACATTTAATTGACTAGCATAGATTGGTGAAGATTTGGAGATTATATAATGAGTGTGGACTATACAACTTTTAATTGCATTGAGAGCTGGACATGAGAATCATGATTGCTTGAGAAAGCTATTTAGTAATCCATGTATGGTTCTTCCTTGTGATGCCTAGGGATTCTCATTTGCTTCGCTATACACCAAATCTACACTATTGCACACTCAGAAACGCAGATATTGTGAGCATGGTGGCAAACAGCTTCTTCTTTTTAAATTCTAGAGAGTAATAAAATAGTGTTGAAAACTGCCGAAGGTTGTGTATGTTGATAGCTGGCAGAATTGCTTTGCAGTGAAAACAAGTTGAAACCAGATTGCAATTTAGTTGGATAAGAAGCTGAATCAATCTTTCACCCCATAAGATTTAGTCGGTTGCCTTCTGCGTTTGTTTTGTTATGTTTAATCTGGGATGCAGTCAAAGGCATGGGTTAGGTTTGCTTCTAGCTTCAGCTTCTTTTTGCCTGTAAACCCTTAGAAATCATTTGTGAAAATCTACTGCATTAATCAATTATTTTGTGGATGGCATTTGTTATGTGATTAGTTTGGAAGTTCTGTTTTCTTGGTATATCTCTGTCTGCTTTGAGAATGCCCCTTGGTTATTTCCATCAAAATGCTTACAGCCTGTTCTTGGTTGACAGTTGGAAGTGGTTGGCCCAGGCGGACCTCCTGATGGACATGGAGACGATGAGGATGATCATCATCACTAAATATACTCGGCAATTTGCTGCCAGAATAAGATCTGGGGACAGGACAAGCGAACTTTGTAATATTCTTCAGGTTTTCCAAAAGCTTCTTTGTTTCGCAAATGCTTTGATGGGATCTATGGTTTTAGGTTGCTTTTGCAACAATTTAACCCGTTTCTCGATGGTGGTTTTTTGGATTTAAAGACATGGGGAGTCGTCCATTAGAAATATGGATTTCACCCTTAATCCTGTAGGATACAATAATGGATGGCAACATTCAGTTCATTCTAGCCACTTTGATTGTTTCTGCAAACACAGGGATCTTATTCTCCATCATTCTACCTTCCAAATACATCATTATGAAGTTAAGCAGTTTGTTGATGCATATTTCTTCAGTTAGCAATGAGGAGGTGAGATCTCAACGGTCTTTTAATGGCTTTCCCTGAATTCCTGCAGGGACTACAGGACATAGGAACTGGTAAATATTAGTATTGGTTAGTTTTGGGAAAGATCTGACTCAATCAGGAAGTAAAAAATGCTTACGGTGGTAGCCATTTTAGAGGTGTACTTATGTCCATTTATGATGTGTTTTGATCTTAAAAATTGCACTGACATCCAATTTGAGAATACTCCATTTACAACCATTAGAGAGCCTTGGACATAAAATACTGGTATGCTATAAACAAAAATTTAGAGTGAGTTTATAAGTTTACCTTACCTTCCATCCTACACACCACGACTTCAATATTCAGTACCCTGCTGCAAAAAGAGAGGTCTGGTTCCACTGGTGCTTTCCTCATTTCTTCCCCTTCCCCCACCCCTGCCCCTGTCTTTTTCCTCATCCACCAATTCCTGGCCGGTGGTTTTCACTGGCACTCTGTCCATCCACTCATGCCCTCAGGTGGTTTCAAGTGGCCTTTGTTTGGCCATCCATTCACCCGCCGATGCTTCCAGTGGCTTCAACTGGCCTCCACATAGGCCGTATGCCCTCAATGCCCTATACCGATTTCAAGTGGCCACCACATTGGCCATTTGCGCATCCTCCTTTCCCCTACCCTTGGTGGCCACATCACGGTCAAAAATGTGAACAGCGGTGCATAAGGAATTGAAGCGGCAACATCTCCTCCAACGGTCTGATCAGTTTCAGAGTCAAAGTTGCGATTACAGTTGATTTATGAATAGGGTAGTCTTGGTTTACAGTTGATTTATATTATACTATTTCTGTTTCGTTTTCATTGGATGGTTAGGAGAACTAATTAATGAATAAAAACTTTTAATTATTATCTTATTTATATGTTTGTTCTATTAGGATTAATGGGTTTAGCTCCGCAAGATTTGGGCTAAGTTCATCGGTTTCGAATCAATTCACTCAGACTGAAATTGAAATAGCATATGATCATTAACTATATAAACATTTTAATTTAGTTCCTTTCTGTCTTGGGTTTTACCGTTTTCAGTTTTCTTTTGCGATACTGGCCACCGCAGTATATACTATGGTACTTGCTTACATATAACCTAACAGATACGTCATAGATTTAAAAACAAAAATCAATATATGATTTGAAACATAGTAAATGATAAGGATGAATGAAAGTGAAAGATAAATATAATATCATAGTCGCGGTTAAAAGATACACTAGTCATTTGGTATAAATATAATTCACTATATTAGTACAAATATTTAAGAACATAACTAATATTGTGATGTCACAAATTGCCACTATTCTTTTTTATATTTGTGTTATGACAAGAAGCTACTTAACTATAATGTCAAGACCTAATTGACATTTATTGTAGTATGTGTAGTGTGTGGCGTGCTATTCCAGTTTGTGGTTGGGGGTGGGAAGTCTGTTGAACATTATGACCTGACTGCGCTGGTCTTTAACGAACCAGACTCTAGAATTCAAAGTTACAAAATGGAAAATTGAGCAGCCATCGTAGTTGAAGATTTGATTGGTGCTAACTTTTCTTTTTCCCTTCTAGCATCATGGTATGGTTAAACGTGGTAAACATCCAAATCTGAAAATCACCACTCAACAAATAAATACCAATAAATAAACAAAGACCGACCATGGAAGAGACAAAAAGATAGAAGCTTCACGAGTTCAAAAATGAAAAGAAAAGATCTTGACTCAAAAACTACCGTTTCCAGAAACAGACAAAGCATTGTACAACAATTGAAGATTCTTATTCTTCGCGGCCTCCAAAACTAGAACGAGGCTGCCTTGATGGGCCAGGTAAATATCTAGTAGCAGAGTGTCTCTCACGAGGTGCAACTTCCGTGCGATAGTACCTCGTGCTTGCCCTTGAAATTAAAGGGTCGTATTCTCTTTGATGGCGTGATCTTGTTCTTGAACTGGCTGGGGCATTTTCTCTATGATAACTTGATCTTGACCTTGAAATAGTTGAGCTGTATTCCCTGGGATAACTGGATCTTGCCCTTAGACTTGTCCGGGCATTTGCATTTCCCCTGTGATAACTCGATCTTGGACTTGAAATTATTGATCCATTTCCTTGGTGGTAACTCGATCTTGACCTTAAATTTGTCACATCATTTTCTCTGTGATAACCAACTGTCGACCTTGAAATGGTTGCACCATTTGCACTCTGATAACTTGATCTTGACCTTGTTTCACTCTGATAACTTGATCTTGACCTTGAGCTTGCCAATGGATTTCCTACTTCATTACTTGACCTTGGGCGTGAATTGGTGGACACAGCTATCCTCTGGGGCCTGTCACTACCTCTTGAGCTACCAGAATCCATCATCTCCTCCTCAGGAGATGCATACAAACTAAAGAAAGATAAAGAGAGCCCGCTAAACATTTCATCTATCAATTCGTCCTCAATGTCGGACATTCCACTTGGGAAGTCAAAAAAGCTTCCATCACTCCACAAATCATCTTCACCCCATTCATCCCAGCTAGGCCAACCATCCCAGTCATACTCAATATCTGATTGGTGTGCAAGTGCATCCTCAATTTCCCTTTGTTGCTCCAGCAATGCCCAATTTGATTGCCGGGTGGGGCTGGCCTCCGATGGTCGTTCGTAGGGGTGCTCGAGCCTAGCATGCTTCCTTAGCTCGGCATAATTTCCGGTGAAACCACATGTTTCTAGAGAACAGCTTCTCATTTTGGAATTCATGAAGGTCCGTGCTGGCTGTATGACATCCCATCCAGTTATTACCCCCCGGCAAAGGGGGCAGACAAGCTCAGATTGCTGTTCTCCAGGTAGACATGATGCAGCAGCTGACTTGCGGTACTGATCCAGACAATTGGAGTGTCGATAGCTTGTGTCACAGATGAAAGGACGACAACCTTTCTCCCGAGAAGAACAAAGTAACAAGACAGCATTGTGAGGGTGCTCCATGCAAATGGGGCATCGAGCCTCTTCCCATTCTCTTTCATCCCCGACTTGAGGGGAAGAGCTGTCGCAATTTTTGCGATCTGAAATCTTAGAGCTGCAAGAATAAGGAGACACGGTAGCCCTGTCAAAAGACGAGGAATTCACCCTTCTATCTTTTGGCATTTTGAGAAGCCAAGAAACTATTAGAACTATGTTTTCTTCTGCACGCCAAAACTGCTTTCAAATATCCAAATCAGATTTTAATGAAAATGGTTAGTCCCAATCTACTTGAATATAAAAGTGCAAGAAACAACCAATCTATAGTTTTTTTTCACTAATACGCAGACCACATAGCTAAAAAATGCTCCTACAATTAAAAAGAGTTAACATGACAAACACATTTAAGCAGACACCAACAGGAAGCCAACCACAAAAATAAATCCTTAAATAAGCATAAGACTGGCCACTTATAGTTTGTAAACAACTGCATGAGAGATTGCACAATTTTGTAATGCAAAGAGGTTTAAAAATGTGGGATTCTTTTAAAACACTGTAAAGATATCATTAAAAGAATGGGATTTCAAACAACACAAAACACACACAGAGAGAGAAAGAGGTAATTCCTCAGATTTAATAGCCAAACCCAAGTCAGCTGAGAGTTTGCATACAGGTAATTTGCTTTACCAGAAAATTAGAACCACCCCCATACCAACCCCCAAAAAGAAAAAATTACCCATGACCAAGTCAACCCCAAAAACTTCAACCTAATCTCACCATATGAACAGCCAAAATCTCCAATTCACGAAGGTAAATCCAACCACAGTACAAATAAAGAAGAAATACACGTCTAAAAACATAAAAACAAATACAAAAAAAGCCCCCCGGTTCATACGAAAAACACCAATCAATAAACCAGAAGATCAGAAAGAAACCAACAAATCAAGCACCTCAAACCCTAAACCCCACGTGATCCACCCCCAACAACAATAACCCCACCGTAATTCCCGTGAATCAAACATTTGAAAACTCACACACACAACAGAGACCACACACGAAGAAATTAAACCACCCCGGGGGTAAAAAGAAATAAAACGAGAAAAATGAGAAATTCGACGTACCAAAGGCCCGTTCAGGCCCGACTGGAGGTAGGTCTTCGATGATGGAAGACTCCAGAAATGGAGAAGAGAGAGATTTCAAGGAGAAGAGCAGCTGGATGAGAAAATAAGGTACAGCGGAAGAAGAGGTTATTTATAGCTAGTGTTGTCTGAAATTACTCTAACGCCCTTCCCCTTGGGAAATGCTCTGGGACCGTCAACATGACGTATACCTAATTTCATTAGGGTTCTAAAAATTTTTCTCTGAAAATTTTTCTTTTTCTTTTTTTTTTTGGGTCTAAAAAATAATTTAAATTTAAAATTATATGTTATTTTCATTTATAAAAATGTATTATTTTACTTAATTTTTTTAATTAATTTGAACTCGATTCCCGTCATATAATCTTCTAATGCAAAATCATAAATATTTACGATACATAAAACTCAATATTTCTGATAATTAATTAGTAAAAACCAACACATGTAGACTTAATTTGAACGAGTTATTATAATATAAATCATGTCTCTTTTTTCCCTATTATTATTATGAGCGTTGTGTTGATAAGTAATTTATAAATATTTCAGTAAAACAATTGTATGGTTTGTGGGATTTGTTCCAAACCCACTATATTGAATAGAACCGAAATCATCTAAATTTTTTTTATATGTTTAAAAATCAAAGAGAAAAAAGGTTGATATTTATTTTACGAAATAATGAATTTCAAATTTTATAATTTTTTTTTGGTAATTTACATATATAAGACCAACAAATATATAAGACATAAATATAAAAGAAATTTTAGTTTAAAGAGCTAAAAGGAGGGAGAAAAGAGAATTAAAATAAAAATTATTCTTCAAATCATATTATTTAAAATAAGTCTATTAATACTCCCTAATTAATTTTATCATACAATCCTCGCTCCCACAAGCCGCCGCCTATACAAAGCCGCGCATTTTGCCATTTAATTAAGGAAAATAAATAAAAATAATTGATACCGGCGCCTTAACCGGCTTCAGTAGCTTACGCACCACGCCTTTTCTTCATTTTTTCTTTTTTTTTTTTTTTAAATTTTGGTAACTTTGATATTTCATAATAATTGAAAGTAATTTGAATTGTTTAAGATTTGAAGAAATTAAAGTATATTATATTCTACTTTCAGCTCAAGCTGGACTCAGATAAGAAATGAGACAGACGAGCTTAGCTCGAGCTATACTCTCCTTTAGGCTTGAGTCAACCCTTATCAATAATTCAGTAATTAATTTTTTATTTAAATATTATGATCTAGAGTTTTTTTTTTTTAATTTAAAGTTCGTTATTTTATTTAGGTGTATTGTAAGTTTGCGGGGCCAAAATTTAAGAAATTTTTACAAATAGTTTAACTTAAGTATTTATCAACTTATAATGATATAGATGGTACTCAAGGTGTATAGTGAACTGGGTCGGTTGAAGACCGACGCGGACCAATTCGAAAAAGCCTGCCCAGACCTGCCAACTACTATTTATAACCGATCTTGGGGCAGTCCTAAATCTCTAGGTGGGCCCAATTGAATCAATTTTTAAATCCAAGACCCAGCCCATGGATTAGCACGGTTGAGACTCGAACCAAACCCAAATTTGGCCCGCATCAAGTCCGGATGTGTTTGTTTAATTATTTTTATAATATTGAGGTTTTCTTATATATAATTACTTAAATTTATAATATTTTTTTGAAATAAATAAATAATAAATTAAATCGCACAAAAATTTATATATAAAAAAATAATACTTAAAATATATATATATATAATGAATTTAAAAAAAAATAGTTTAGGACCAAGTGGTCCTAAACGACTGGGCTGGACTGGTCCTAAGTATTGATTCTTAGGACCGCCCCTGTTTCAAGTGGGCATAGTCCGAACGTACACATTTTTTTAATGGTTCAATCCAGTCTTAGATTAAATTAATTCAGTCCAACCCACTATGCATTTTGAAATGTCACACTTGATAAATAATACATAAATAGGTGGATAATAGAAATATACTCCCATTTCAAGATATGTATCATTTATCTATACATTGAGGCCTTGATTACTAAGAAGAATGGGATTAAGGGGGTCCAAGATTAACTTTGAACAACTTTATATGTATAGCAACAATATGATGTTTACTTATATATTGATAATCTTATGGATTAGAGTTAAATTTGTTTACTAGAATATAATAAGCATAAAGATTTGGAGGTAATATTACCTTGTTAACCATAAATAAGATGAATTGTCTAAGCGGGCAGCCATAAACTATGTAAATCAACCACTAACCAAGATAAGCCCATAAATCCACCTTTATACACAATAGGAAACACCGCCTCATTTTATATACCATTTACTTTGACCATAAACATAGATAAAAAAAACAAAATATAATGTTAATTAAGGGTAAATTACAACTATAATTTTTTATATTAATATAATTATGAATACATTCTCGTTGTTTAAAAAATTATAAAATCTTCTTCGAATAAAAAATAATTATATAATTCTTAGACGGTGAGGTAAAATTACTACTTTACTCTTACTGATATTTTTTAAAGAAAATATTTAAACAATATGTTAAAAAAATGATGATAGGTGAAGTAAATAAACCATTGAGTATATTAGTTTATAAAAATATTTTGTAAAATTCTAAAAGGTATATAAAATTATAATTTACAATCTAAAAGGGTATCTTGGACTGTTCACCTCACGAAATTGAATAAAAACTTAATAGATTGAGTACGTTATTATCCAAATATTTAAATTAAAAGAGTATTTATAATTTTTTAAATAATAAAAAAATTTATAATTATGTCAAATTTATAAAAAATGAATATATTGAAGAAACCATCGGAATTTCACCGCCCACGTGTTAATTGACGCTCATAGTTGGGTAGATATTGTGGGGGTGGGGGGGGGTTACCAATTCACCTACAGTACACTATAGTAAAATCAAAACCTTCATATATTTTATTTCAATTATTTAAATATTTTCAACTATATAGTCAACACATACAATGCTGGAGGAGACTCAGCACAACTCGGGTACTTTTTCATTTTCATTAGAGGGAATTGGAAAATGAAAAGATGGGCCCACCATCACATATGCAAAGTCAAGGCTGGACAACAAAAGTCACACACACACGTATACATACATATATATATATATATGTCCCTTAATAGGTTACATAATATAGTTTTAAGGAAAATATATATCCCACTCTTGTTTCCACTTTGACCCCTTGAAGATAGCCCATTTTTTATCATATTTCAGGAGTAGTAGTCCGTTTTAACAGTGTAATTATGCAGTTTTAGAGGGGGCAAAATATAATTATGCTAATTCAAGGGAGTAAGAAAGAAAAAATCTGATTTGAATATAGGATTTGGGAACAATGAACAGTGCATATCCCATGATCCACCAGTATGTCTCTATTCAGACACCACTCTTTATATACCCAAACCTGATCAGGAATGCAAGTATAAATCTTGATCACCATATACAACTTCTCTCAGGGGGAAGACAAAAGGATTCGTCGAGCATACAGACCAAGATCGAAACAGACGGGGCATCATGAACATCAGCAAGATTCAACAGCTGAGGGAACAACAGAACAGAGAGTCGAGCTGATACATAGACTAAGCTTCCATTTGATCTTATTGAGTGCAAGACTATGCTCCTCTTCTGATTCGGCTACCGCTGGCGTTTTTCAGATGGCTGAAGTCGGTAGGGTACAAGTCTCGGTGGCCACCGCTTCGGAGCGATTGAGATGGAGACTGTGGAGAGGAGTTTGAAGGGCTTCCTCTTAAAAGCTCCGACTCCAGAAGGTTGGCTTCTTCCGCAAGCAATTTTAGCTGTTACAGGAAAGGCGAACACGAGGGTGTAACATCCAGGTATATGGAAGTTGAGCGAATGAAATGATCAGAAAGTTTCAGGTGTTTCCAAGTTGAGAATGTCTAGTTAATTATCATATCATGCTTAAGGACAAAAGTCGAAAGGGAGGAAAATACTGTGCATGAAAGAGAAAATAAGAATGAAGAAAGTAGAGTAAAATTTGGTTGTGTGTTTCAGAGATCATGCAAGGGAACAGATAATAAAAGTTCAATGCCGATGATCATTACCTGAATTTCATTTTCTCTCAAGCGATCTTGAAGAGCGTTCATAGCAGGGCTCAAGCTTGCATTGGATGAACATAGCAAATGTCAACAAAACACCAAGCCAAAGTCGCTAAACGAAATACTTTTGTTGCTTCTTACCAATATTCAATCATTTTGCACATGGAAGCCTTGTACGTCGATGTGTGATGAATGAAAGAAAGAGGGTGAACTTTGCCATTGCTAAAGATGCACCAAAAGAGGGTGGTTAATAAAGAAAAATATGAAATGTGGACTGTAAAAAGGAAAATGCAGTGTGCCCGTCAGGAAAACCTGGTATTTTGAGCCATTGCTTGGTTATACGCAGTCCTCTCCTCTTCATACAGTACGCGTTGAAGATTTGTAAAGGATGACAAAGGAGAATCAAGATTAAGAAGGGACGACGTAGGCAGAACATGCAGCGGAATTTCCTTTCTAACAAATTCTGCCCCACTGCCACAAAACAAATACCCTTTAAAGATTCATTCAGAAAAATACATTATATGTCAATTACAATTATGCTAATATAATGGCCCCCTATTGAGACAGTACAAGGAAATAAGATAATGGGAAAGCATATAAGGTTCTGCAGTAAGCAAATGAAACTTTTGAATGGAATGTAACAGCAAGAAGATGCCATAAATTTAGAACTCGGTCCAGCGATCATGAAAGCAATTACATAACTCACTGTTCTTCACCGTTGTATTTCTATGCAATGATATTATCTTTTCAGATTCAATTTGCAAACCACAATATACATTAATGAAGTGATAAGAGTACATACTCATGTTACCTCATCTCCAAATTTGACAGATGCATCGCTTCTTGCATACCTTCTGACATATCCATGGGATCCAAATCATGAATTACATTGTTCAAACTGTTGGCATTGTAATTATTTCCTGTTTTGGCATCAGCATTAGCAAAAAAACCTCCCAATCGTGGCGATTTGCCCGCGCCCTAGTCAATAAATGGGAGTAAATATACATCAAAAGTCAATCCAGACAATCCAATGTATTGTCATTCTATGAGGACCAGTTGTGCAGTTAATGAACTGAGCATATTCAATTAATGTTAGTTTATCAAGAACCATAATCCCAACAGTTCAATAGATTTCACCTCTCAGGACCACTAAGCATGGCTTATTGCTGACTAAAGTCATCAAAGACTTGGTGAACATCAGAACTGCATGGGAAATGACTCAACAGATGCATTTATAGAAACTACAGAAGTGAGCAAAGAAATCAAGAAGCCATGTCAATCCAGGCGTACCTTGGAAGCTATAGAAGTTGCCGCTGAATCTCCAGTGTCTTGTTCCATACTTTCTCCTCTGGAAGAACCAAACACGGGCATAGTATTGTCTGAGGAACTTATAGATGATTCTATGTCTATAACAGAACTTTTTTGTACAGGGACAAGAGAAACAGGTTTCATTGTGTGATTATGCTTGCCATCCAAAGATTGAAAGGCAATAACTTGAATCCTTCCAACCTGTAATGATTTAAATTAACTTCCAAAAGAAAAGGCGATGAAGTTTATTTCTCAGGCTCAATCTTACGAAGACTAACCTTTTGAGCATCTTCGCTGAAACAGGAAAATATCAACCCAATGAATCCAGAATCCAATAGCTGGTACATTGCCTGAGTCCGCACATCTGCAGAAACCCGACCAGAGGAGCATCTTGTTGTCATAACAAATAAGGGTTACATAGACCTAATACCCTGGAACAAGATAAAACCTTAACAGATCTAATTTTTTCCAAATTATTAGAACCAACCATTATGCTAACTGGGGACGTTTTAACAGCTTTTTAATTTGGAGAAGCACTTCTCAGCAGAATACTTCACACCAACTAAGGGAGACAAAAAAAAAGAATCATAAAAAATATAAACCCTTTTCAACTGGACTAAAGCAACCATCAACAGAATTAAACCATGTCGGATATTACAGTCTTCTATATGCTGGTCATGAATCAACTTTTGCCAAAGTTTAATGTTAGGTAGCCTGAACTTAAGGGAATTTCATCAAGCTTTCTTCCTGGTGTAGCACAAAAAGTGATAATCTTTGTTTACTGGAGAATAGGAAATTCATGATCTATGGGTTAAAGGTCTTCAATAGTGAATCAGAAGGGAATGCAGATGACAAAGGTTCTAATCCTAGTCCAAAGGGATTAAGATTTCTATTGCAAATAGGGAATTAGGAATTGATTAAGAAATGGGCTACAACAGGTTTTCATAGGATCATAACAGATGCTGCTTAACTTTTTTGGATGGTACAATATAACATAAGGTATTTGGCGAAGAAACTTCTAAATGAAGTCCAACCCATTGTCCCTGAAGCATTACGATATCAAAAACTCACCAACATGAGAAGGGAGGACCGTAATATGAGGATGTGAGTGATACCAGCCAATCACTCTAGTTGTGGTTCCTGTTGCCATTGTCATTCTGTGTTATATAGTTAATTGGACAAAAGACATCCATAATCAACAGCGGGAAATGCATCAGGTACATTAACTGCAAGTTTCATTATATAAGTTTTGAGTCCAGGCCTAGTTATACAAAAGTGACCTGCGAATGCAATTGGACAACAAATTGCAGCAGATTAAGGTTATTGTTTATCAAATAGTTTATGCTTCTTTTTATTAATATTTCCAGCATAGAGATTTAATCAGCATTAAGTAAGAATAAAAACTCAATCAATAGTTTTAATTTTTCTAGCACATTAAAAAATTTAAGACATCCGACAGCCAAAAATAATGTCGACGTAATTCATAAATAAAACTTGCAATTAATTCAATTTATACAACACATAAAAGATCAAATTTGCAAATATTATGTGCAGCTCTTAGTTGAGTAGACACTCAGCAATTACTTTCAAGAATTTCCTTCTTTCACATTTGCTTTTGTTTGAACAAAATCCATAATTTCCATGAGATTAAGCATCGCAAAAAGGATATCTCAGCATGAACTGATGCAGCAGTCAGCTGCTCCGGGTTTGTCTCTACCCTATCCTTCTGTCGATCTGAACGTGGCTGTGGAAGTGCTCCCCAAATCAATGCAGTTACAGTACCATTCTTTGAATGCTGAACAAAAAAACATATGTAACGTAATTTATACAGTGCATAAGAACCACCAGAGACCAAATCATAGAAAATCTAAGCAGAATACAAGTCCGGAATCAAAGAATAAGTGGCTGCAGACATCCGGCTCAGTGTAATGAATAAACTAACTGGACCTTAACTATGGAAGTTATAAAAATCACAGCCATCACCAACCAGTGCCCGTGCAATCAGGCGTTTGACCCATAATTTATCATAGTTATAACAATGTCAAAAAGCTCAGTTGGGCTCTCATGCCACTCTACCTAATGAGGTGAATTTTGCATAAGGATTAGCTTTCCATCAAAATGCTGTACAAGAATAAGAAACTAAAATTTTAATCTGGAAGCAAAAAACTATTGAATTACACTTCGTAATTTCGGAATCTGCTGTTGATGAACTTTGCAGAATCCAAAACCAACATATTGTTGCAGCTACTATAAACCATAAGAATTAACATAAGAATCAGCATATGTCGCTCTCAAGAATTTGTAAAGCTACTCATAATTCTCTTAAATTCCAAGCAACCTGCATAGGTATAGGAACCCAAAACAATTTGGAACCCCATGTTACAAAGGCATCAAAATTCATCAAAACATAAATGTTGTCCACTTAATATAAAATTTCCTGTAAGAATCCAAGAGCATTCAAATTTGACCAGAATAGATAACAAAACTCTGCAAGGCCTTCAAAATTTCCGAAACAAATTAGTAAAACCAAGAAAATACAAGCTGTCTCTGCAAAACCCATTTGGAATAGAACGAAGCCACTAAATTTAAAAAGGCAAAACTCATAAAAGTAATGGAGAAATCAGGTCATAGAAAAAGCATCCACCTAAAATTTCCAAGACAGCGGTTGCAATCAGAACCAGTGTATCAATGAAGAAGACTAAAAAGCAAGAACTCGTGAACCCATCGGACATTAAACGCCATAAAAGCCCAAAAATGTATAAATTTTCCACACAAAACCCAAATTGGAGTAGAACAAAGACGCAAACCCCACAAAGCTAAAACCCACAGAAACAGCAAACGCAAAGAGCAAAAACAGAAAAATCCATGGACCTGAATATCACCAAGAAGAAGGCCCATGATCTCCTCCGTCTCAGTGGACAATGCATGGGTCAGACACGTCAACCACACTTCCTCTGACATCTTCACACTCGTTAGAGACATCCCTTTTACTTTCTCTCTCTATACGTATATCGATCAATATCTAAGTATCTTGGTATAACTATCAAGACCCTTTTTCCCGTCGAAAAATCTCTCTGAAATGGCTGTGATTTTACCTCCCGAACCCAATGTAGGCAGAGAGGCGAGGTTTGGGGTTTGAGGAGAATGGGCAAAACTAACTTGGGTTCTTGAGGACTGCGCCGAGTAATTGATCGGTGTGGTGGGTCGCAGTTTTGACACGCTGCACCCGCGATTCCTGGCCGCAGATTTCCTTTGAAAAATTCTCTTTTGATTTATGGTGAATTGTATTTGTACCCCCCCCCCCCCATTTCTTTAATGTATCCCATCCCCATTTGTATAATTTATTGTGGGTAACAATTCTTAACATATCACCCTAATAATCATTGCTTTATATTCAACATTTTTCCAATAAAACTAGTAAACAATTCATTATTATAAATCATAAAATAGCATAATATTGCATTCTATAATTATATATCTATTTAGGAAATTATTTTTATATTATAACTCTATAAACCAAACACTAAATAAGTATCTCAATAATTTCATATCAATATATATATTTAAAGACGATAATTTTAAAAGTACTATTAAAATAAATATTACAAAACCTTTTAAACGAATAATTTCAATGCCTCAGTGGCACAGATGGCAACGAGTCTTGATTTTCCGAGTCCTCACCTTCATCCCGAACGGAGATGGTTCAAATAAAAAATTCAAATAGTAAGTCCTACTAAATAAAATCCATCTAGAGTCAGGGTGGGTTTCGGGTTCATCCCAAACCCGTCCCAAGACAACTCATCTGATTATTATAAAAAAAATCAAGACAACTCGACTGGATTTTGTAGCGAAAGGGGCGGGGTAGAAAAAAGATCGGGGTTGGGTAGGTCACGGGTCTATGGCAGGGTTGGCAGGCGATTCTCCAGTCCACCCCAACCCGCCCTACTCATTGATATTTTGATAAATTTTTACATTAAATTGCAATCCTTCGCATCTGTTTTTCAAACTATTTCACAATTGTTGTAGTTAATTTTAAATTCATCTAATATAAAATTATTTAAATTTTTTTCACAATATTTTTCTTTATATTCGAATATATTTTTTTAAATTAAAGATCATTGAGAAAACATAAAAAATGTGTTTGAATATTTATACAATAGAACACAACAACTATATCTTTAACTAGCAATCAAATAATACTTATTTTTTTCATTTTCATGATATTAATATATATGTCGGCGCCTCTATTTATAGTAAGCTATGCGAAATTACTACTTTATACATCTTTAAACTCTTTTTACATGACTATAAACTACATGCTGAGGGTGATTTGGTAAGATCACCTTCCTATCATTGTTTGCTATCTCTTAATTATACCGGAGAGAGTATTTCTCTTTCCATCTTAATTTTAATTTTATTTACAAAAATGCCTTCTTTTCATTTGATAAATCTTTTATCAATAACGATAAATGAATTATATTAATAATATTTTTATTCAATTAATATATTAAAATAATTAATACCGATAAATAAATTATAATTATTGTCACAAAATGAGATAAATTAAGTTATAAATTTTAGTTTTTATAAAAAATGAAATTAAAACTTTAAAACAATATTAAAAAATAATAAAATAATTGAAAATTTGTATTTGGAGTGAAATTTGAAGTGGCCAATCATCACAGGGGAAAGGGTTAAAAACGATAAGAAAAAGAGAGTTCAGTGACTATTTCTGTCTGCCTTTCTTCGTTAGCATCGGCACTGTACAAAGCTTTCAGAATCAATATTTCAGTCACTTCTGTTCCACCACCACCACCACCACAAGGATTCTCCTTTTCTTCACTTTCACATGGCTGCCTGTAAGTTCTCTCTCTCTCTCTACTCAAATATGCAGACTCAATAACTTGGCTTTAAACAGTTATGAATTTATGCAGCGTTTAGATCGCACGTACCTGTTGATTTCTTTTTTTTTTTTTTTTTGGCTCCGATGGCGTATATTAATCGTATGCCCTACGTATTTCTGCAATGGGTATATTCGTTTCTCTATTTCTTGGGTTTTTATGCCTTGGTTCCGCAAGAATTTCGTCTCCAATTGATTTTGCATTTGGGCCGAATTGAAGTGTGTTTGATGATGTTTTTTTCTGGTGACGATCTCTGTTTCAGGTGGTTTTGGGACTTCAGGCCTTAAAGTTGCGAACTTGGATTTGGGTTCTGTTAGACCCAAATTCAGCACTTTGCAGGCTTTGCATGGTTTGAGGACTCAAAAGATTGTTCAGTTTGATGGTTTGCTGTTGTCAATTAGATCAAAGAATACAAGAATTGAGTGCCTAAGTTCGAATTCTGAAGCTGATCGTAAGTTCATTTCTTGTGTACTTTTGTTTCGGGATATGGCAATGGCTGTTTGCATTGCGTTTTATTTGCTAACTTGTTGAAGTAACTGTCCTCCTTTTACCTCTGATAATTATGTTTTGTTCAAAAACTACTGTTTTTTGTATTCTTGATGCTTTGCAGAGATGATCTTTTTATATAAAGGTCGTATAGTATCTTTAAGGTGTTAAAAGGATAATCTTGAGAGAATCATAGATCAGTTTGTTTGTTTCTGGGCATTGATTTGAGATGCAGAGTTCATGATGCATATGAATTGCTTTATAATAGTGACCGACAACGGCATTCAGAAAGAAAACTGGAAGAAGCTTTCATATGCATGTATGCAGAAGAAAAATAAGTGGAAGAAAAGGATAAAGAAGATAGCAAATTCAGTGATTAAAAACCGATGTCTTTTCGTTCTTTATTTTATCAGTGGAGGTCTTGTATGGAATTTGCAGATGGAATTATTGCTATTACAACCTTTACTATTTCTTTTTCTTATCCTCTTTTTTATTTCAATAAGCAAAAGCCAGTACCAATTTGGAGGACAATTCAGAAGAGACTGTGTCCTCAGATGCGCTAAGCACACTTATCCCAAATTCATTTGAGGTGAGTTGCTGTTATTTTCAGGGCCAATGATTCTCTACACCTGCATGTGCTGATATGCTGGTTCTTGGTTTGTTTCTTTCTTTGTGTTGCTTGCTTAAAAGGTCTAGAGCAGTGAAAGAAAACGTAGGATAACTAAAACTGCCATAAGAGTTTGCAAGGGGAACCTAGCATAATCTGTTCCTGTTGATTTTTGACATATTCCGATAATCAATAGTCTTTTTCACTTTAATTTGTGAGTTCATACCTTTTCAATTTCCAAACCACCTTGAGGTTGTTATAAAAGCTTAACTTTCTCTTAGGTCTTGTTTACCTATCTTGTTGCTGAGCTGAAACCTAAGCTAAGATGGCAGATTTATGATAATTTCATGCTGCCTACAGTTCTGTAAATAAAGGAGCTATCTTACACAAACTTTTATCTTACAGGTAGAATCTCTTCTGACGGTGCTTTGTGACACTACATCCATTGCGGAGTTTGAACTAAAAGTGAGCAATTTTTCTATTTCATTTACATACTTGACACATTTGTCCTCCATGGTTCCACTGCATACATAAAGAGGAAAAATGACAAAACAGAAGAAGACTGTTATCCTCTGTTGCTGGAGAACATAGTTTCAACTTCGCCTGACTGCTCTATTTATGCCAAATGCTTTTGTTAAGTTTGAAAAGTTCTGTCTTCTTCAATGCCTTCCCCACTAACCTTCAATTTGTTTTCCTTTTCTCATGGTTAGCTCAGTGGATTCCGGTTACATGTGACAAGAAACTTGGCTGAGCAAAGTGTACCTCCAGAAGCTCCATATCTTGCTCCAGTTACCGCTCATTCGGTTGCTGAGACTCCTCATTCCGATGACTCAGCCTCTTCGCCATCTTTAGCCCTCAGCAAACGAGTACCTTCCTCAGGTGGACTTCAGCCACTGCTCGACAAAGCAGCCGATCAAGGTTTGAAGATACTGCAATCTCCAAGGGTGAGAATAGAATGCTTCATTTTTTACAAACTGTGGCATTTTATGGATATTTACATTCACCAGTATGTACCTGGTGCAGGTTGGATATTTTAGGAGATCTCGTACCATTAAGGGGAAGCGGGCTCCTCCATCTTGCAAAGAGGTATCATGTTTTATGTTGGTTCATTGCTTTCAACTCTTTCTGTACCTGGGGTTTGTGAAAAAATGTTCTCGTTCATTCGGTCTCTTGTCATACCTGACAGCCTAATGCATCTCTCAGTGCATTTCAACTTGATTCTTGAATCCGTAAGATGTGAACTCTCTTTTTCTTCTAACTTCTATCCGCATCCAAAAGTAAAAGAACATTTATCGAAGTTTGGTTAGCTTCAATGACTTTCCCCACAGTAAATTATTCTAGTAACTTACTGTTCATCTTTTAACAACAAGGTGATTATTTTTAATTACCGAAGGAAAGAAATTGACATTTTCTCTTTAGTGTTCTACTTCGAGGTAGTTCAACAAGTACTGACCATTTCAAAGTTTGCTTGTTATCATATAATGGTCTGCAATTTGCTCTAGTGACCAGTCACCTTTGATGCTTGACAGAAAGACATAGTAAAGGAGGGCCAGGTGCTCTGTTACATTGAACAGCTAGGTGGTGAAAGCCCCATTGAGGTTAATCCCAGCCTTAATTACCACTGCTGTGATCGAGTTAAAATCTGCTTTTCAGTTTTCACATTCACTTCAACATTTAAATTCAAATCATGCTATATTACTACATTTGTTTTTCTCTTTGATCTTCTTATTCATTCCTTCTCTTTGCCTTTTTGCCAGTCCGACGTTTCTGGAGAGGTGGTTAAGATACTTAGAGAAGATGGCGGTAAACTCATCGTTCTTCTTCCTTTACATTTTGGTTGACGAAATTTTCATTTATATGCACTGAAACATCTCATGACCACTTTGTAAATCTTAATGTTTGCAGATCCTGTTGGATACGGTGACGCTCTTATCGCAATCCTGCCTTCCTTTCCTGGAATAATGAAGCTTAAGTAGATTGTCCCATGTAAGTTATCAAGATTCTAGGTTCCTGTCTTCTGTTATGTTTTTGTAGCTTACTGTATTCTTCAATTTCTCTCTCTTTCTCTCTCTGTGTCTGGTGAGAAAGGAAAATTGGAAAATCTTAAGAAATATTGAACAAATTGATTGGCTCTATGAATATTCATATGTTTTACCTTTGAAAGCAATGTTTGGTTTATTTATTCCAGATACTGAGGAATTTATCCAATTGCTGTATGTATCTTGATTTGGAATCTCATAGATTCTTATAGACTTGAGCATCATCAGTCACTTTAAAAACAAAGCAACAGGACTTTGACTCTACCAACGATCTCTTGCATATTAACATTAAATCATTCACCACTCAGAACTGCAGATTCTCTTTCTACCTTCAAATAATAGAACTCGACTTGCTATATACTTATTTCTTGAGGACAAAAACTAGTTCCCAAACACAACTACAGAAAGAGACAATAACTGATGAAATGCATATCGAACAAGAACCTCAACCTCATAGGTTGTCTTTATCCTTTACTTCTCCCTGCTGCTTGAGCATGCTTGACTGTTGACTGGGCCAAAGCATCCATCGGGTCTATGCATTTCATCCACAAGGGGTCATCGTGTGGCAGAAGTTGCCATAGTTCATCAGATGCAAGGATGATTCTGTTCACAGCTCTCACCAGCAGAACTTGGAGAGCAATTCTGAACAGGTTCTGTGCTCCTTCAAAGTCTTTTCTGCTTAATGCGTCGAGGGCAGGGATCACTGTGTGTTCCATCGTTGCTTTATCTGGCAGTACAACCTCAAAACCCTGCATTGTTAGGAAAGTGTAACACCAAAATAGTTATTTTGAAATCAAAAGTTGAAAATGGCTTTTCTAAAACTATTACAAACACCCGATGCTAAGACACCTATAAAATATTATATAATTACAATTATACCCCTCGTAAGAAAGCGTGTGCTAAATTTAGGTCGTGATGGCTGAGTTTAAGTGTTTTGTTGGATTAGACTCCACGCTCCAACATACTTATTACATGAATCATCAAAAACTCAAAGCTGTTGACAATACAGTGGCTGGCAGATTATAAATCACAGAGAAGATCCCAAAGGTCTCCTATTCTCAGACACACAACAGAAACATAAACTACAGAAAAGAGAATAGTTGGACTCATAGTTCAAGAACCTGAATTAACCAGGAGATACCGGAAAAAATACCTCGTTTTCAAGTTTCTCCTGATACACTCTAGCTGCCAAAGTTGCATTAGTTGCAAGAATACCAATACGTATAGGGCTTCCAGCTTCTATTGGCCTGAACTTCTCTTCCTTGAGCGCCTTAGCTATGCATTCACCCATATGAAGTAACGGAACAGAACAACCGTCTTCAACCTCATCATGCCACGAATGTAATATATGGCACGGCATCACAACACAACAAACTCCCGACTTCTCAAGAAACACTCTCTTACGCCTTAAATTCTCAATGATTGACCTTTGGTCGATATGCACCCGTTCAGTTCTACCAGAAAGTAAGGGGAAATAGCCTCTCTCAAGGGATGAAAGCTCCTTGTTTAGTATTGGATCCGAACAAAGGATAAAGGGAAGCGCATTTTTTTGTTCCTCCATCCTTAACTTTTTGGCGAAATTAAGGCTGGAATCAACCGATAAACCTCCAATTATCCCTACACTATTGGCTTGATCTGGACAACTAAAGTTTCTATCTGTCAAAGGTTTATTCGTGAGGCAAGTTGTGTTGCTGTCAGCTGGACTGTTGCTTTCCTCAGCTTGTGGGATGATGGATGCTGGAACTTTCACCATAGCATGGCTTTTCTTGACTTTATTACTCTGGTTTGTGTCTTTGCTCAGACAACAGTTTATAGTACTAGGTAGATAGTTGAAGGATTGGAAACACAACGACATTCTTGTATCAAAACTCGTAGAACTAACAGAAACACTAATTTTGACAGAGTACATGTTACTGCATTAGCAGGTCATCAGAGTTTGCAACAAGAATAGAGGCACTGCCATTTCTCCAACTTCATAAAACCAGCCGATTTTGTACTCATAGAACTCTAGCAAAGGGCAATTACCTCAAAAATCGTAAAATCACTTCAACCTCAATACTTGCAAATCTGACGTGTAAAATCACTTTAAGCTCCTCCGCATATAGAGTACTCAGCTTCCCCAGCATCCAAGAACGCCTTTAACCAAAAACTTACCCTGAAAAACTGTAATCTTTTTCCAAGAATTGCCAAGAAAATGAGCCCTCCCTCAGCAGCCAATGTCCAAATCCAGCAAAAGCATCAGTCTCATTTGCCCTCAAACCCCCTTAAATTCCAAAGCCCAGAAGTATTTTCCCCTCAAAAATACACCAAGAATTCAAGAAAACGCCAAGGGGACTTCAGGGCCGAGTGGTGTGGGGTTCAAGAAAGTGAGTGGAGAAAAAGGGCTCCAAGATTCCAGGGCTCTACCGCCAAGAAAAATCACAGATAGAATCAATCTATAGTGGCAAAGAAGCTTCACCCTGCATGTCCTATTCCCATCTTTCACACTTGTCAAAACGAATAAGGAACAAATGGAAATGATTCAAATCAATTATTGTGAAGCATGAGCTAGAAAACAAACCAGTCGGCCTTAGCTCTTCCAACATGGTGCGTGAATGCATGAAGAGGTTAGTAAAATATCTTTGCAATCTTAAGGAGAATCAGTGAAAAAGGAGGATAAGCCAATGGTACAACATCCTATGACAAAAATGTGCGCCCCTCTCCCCCTCCCCCTCTCTTGTAAGTTAAATTTGATGGGTGGGTGCAATACTTTTTACTTGGTAATAAATTGTACGAAAAATTATAATGTAAAAAATCTTTTAAAATAAAAATTAAAAGTGAAAGAAAATTAAAGTTTGAGCGTTCGGATAAATCAAACTTTTTTTTTGACAAAAGCATTATAAAATAAAAACAGATTTTTAGATTTTTTTTTAATAATAAATTGAATGATAAGTGTTTATTTTAAATATTTGCGAAAGGCTCCTTGACGGTGAGAAAGTACACATTTTCCACACAAAAAACAAGCGAAAGGGGCAGCATCTTAGGTACAACATTTGTTTTATTTTTTTGGGATTTGAAAATCAAATTCATAAATAACCTAACAAAAAGGAAGTGGTAGAAATGAGAAAGAAATGGATATTAATGGAGTTATTAGGAAAGTGCATATATTATTAATTAGGTTTGATTTTTTTCTGCTTATTGTTATTGCCTCATGTAGCTTATATTTTCTATAGAATTAAAGTTATTTTTTTTCCCCTTAAAATTTTACACTGTGTTGAATTTTCATTTTGGCCCATTCTTCAGATGGACCAAAATAATATCAATGTTTGATTTTGGTTTTTACACCTTGATTGTGTAAAAACACAAATTGGCCTATTGAAGCTATTGTTTTTTTAAAACAATTTATAGGCCCAAAGCCCAATTATATAAATATGTAAAATTCACCTGTTGAAACTAATTTTTTAAAAATAAAAATCTGTAAAATTGCAGCTCTCCTGTCTCATTGACGACTTGAAGCCTTCTCTCCCCACCTATTCCTCCATCGATCGAAACCGACAGCACAGCCCCAGTGCTACCATCACCTACGTCGAACTCCCACCACGGCATTGTTAGATGAACTCCACCGACAGCATAGTCCCAGTGCCGCCATCACCCGCGTCCTCCCACCACGATGGTGTTAGGATGAACTCGCCACAAACTCCGTTGGACTCCGCCACCACTCGCCATTCACGTCAAAGGTGTGCCGTCGGCTGTTGGAATCTGTATCTCACACACCACTTAGTCCCCGTTTCAAACACAACGTCAATCAAGCGAAAAGGTGGATTTGGATAAAGTTTACTGAAAATTTCTTGTTCTTTTAATTTAATTCCACACTTTCTTTTATTAAATTTTTTATTTCTGAATTTTCTAAAAATTTAATAGTTGGGTTTGAATGTAGTATACTGAAAAGTATATACGGTTCAACAGTATTTTCTTCAGTAAATTATCGTCTGCAATGAATTTTTCCTGATTTTTCTGTTCTTTCACATAGTGCATGGTGATTTTTTCAGTGAATTATTGTACAATTTTTACTTTTTCCTGAGGTTTCTGTTGATCCACACGTTGCACAGTTGAACATGTTTAAATCTACAGCAATCTGCAACTTTTGCCTCTCTATGTATACCATATATAGAGTGTGATAGAAACACTGTATTCAAGCTTTCATAGTTCATACATGTTATAGTGTGTGTATGTGGGTGTAGTGTTTGAGCTAACTTTGACGATTAAGAGTTTTCGTCCACAGAAGAGTATTCAAGTCATCCACCATCTCTTGAGTTAAATCTTATGAACTTTAAATATCTCGGTCAGATAAACAATGTAGACCTTTATTACATCATTTTAATATTTAAATTAGTAAGATAATTCGAAGAGTAATAAATGCAGCTCAAGAATATACCCACTATCTAGAAGTTGTATATTTACAATAATAGTCGGATTGTATGACCAATTGAAATCCGTTGTTTTAGAAATTATCCGGCAAATCCTAAAACCGATGATGTCTAAGGTCATGTTGGAGTTTATATGTCCCGAACAAAACATGCACGGATTCTTAGAATATTTGATTATTTTCATAATATGTGGAGGTATTTTAGTAAGTTGATAGATTTCATAGGTGGTTCCCAAATCAATATATATAGGGATAATTACACAATTTTCTACTAAATTTTAGTGTAATTACATGTAAACTTCTTGTGGTTCAAGAAATTATACTTAATATCTTGACGTTTGTTTCAGTTCAATAAATAGATCTATTTATTAGTAAAATTCATGAAATTCGCTTACATTAGCAAAAAAAAAGTTGCTCTTTATTAATTTACAGACTTATTAAAGGTCAAAAATAAATATTTTCTGAATAAACTAACCTTATAAGAATGAAGATGTAAGTCCTCACACGCATTGGCGTGTGAATATATATAAGGATAATTTAGTCAGAAAAGATTTGTTTGATCTATAATTAGTCCACTGGGATAAATATAGATTTTCTTTTAATTTTTTTTGCCATCCATCAACAAATTTCGTGAATTTTGGCTAATAGATGGATCTATGCTTCTGACGGTAATAAACGTTAGAAATACTATATGTAATTTTCTAAACTACATAGAATTTACATATGATTACATCAAATATTAGGAGAAAGCGGTGTAATTATTCCATACATTCCAAACAAAAGTGACCAGTAAATTCTGAAGCAATACATAATCTAATTACTTCTTCAAATTAAAAAAAAAAAATACAACTGCAGGATTATTGCACTGTCCAGTTCTAAAATTTTAGGGGAAAAAAGTGGTAAGAGTTCAGATAACGGTGCAAGAATTTGGGAAAAAATCTTTGAAGACTGTGTGGCAAAATGTCCCTCTCACTGTCCATTGCAGATGTGTTTGTTGGCCACAGAATGTCAGGTCTTTTTTTGTGGGCTATATTATTTTTTTTTTTGGTAATTATTAATTTTAAAAACTGAAAATATTATTCTAAAAATTGGGGAATGAGAATATTAATATTTTGCTGATATATTTATATATTGAGAATAGGGTAAATTACAACAGATTTTTTTAAAGTTTGTCATAATTATAAATATTCCACCATTATTTAAAAAATTACAGATACCCCACCTAAAATTAATGATCATCTAACAAATACATCATTGACGGAACCCATTGTATGAGTGTATTTGTTAGATGATTGATAGATATTTATATTCTTTCAAACAATAAAAAGATATATGTAATTATGAGAAATGTTAAATGGGTCATTTTTAATTTAGTTTGAAAATATGTTACTATAATATTTTATATATGTGTAAAATTCCATGTTCTCGGGAATACTTTAGATGATATCTCAATTTTGAATAAATATTCAAATTAACTTTTTATTACTCCAAAATTATTTTTAGCAGTTATTTTTAGATATCCCTCATTTTTTTTATTTTTTAAAAAAGATTTAGCACTTTATTTCACGAGAATTGGCTCCATTGATAAAAAATAAATTATTGATTTTATTGAAAATAACACATTTCATTTCATGGATTGATATAAAGGTCGTGCTAATTGATAATTGTTTTTGTAATCGATTTATGGTTTTTGATTCTTGTCTAATTTATACGGGTGATTGGAATCAAAGTCACTGTTTTTTTTTTTACAAATACAAATAAAAATAAAAATCTATTTTTGGCAACTTGATTTCATAAATCAAAATTTAATTTTATTAACTTGAAATATCTAATATCTATATGTAAAAAAATACTCAAATTAAATTTGACCGCATTTCAATCCATTATACTTTAAGTATTGTGGTATTTATTTTGTGCGTAATGCTTTAATATTATTTAAAAAATATTTATGTTTTTTATTATTTAATAAAAGTATATACAAAATAAATTAATATTAAATCTATAAAAAAAGATGTTGATATAGTATTATAGAGATCAAGTGTATATTAAAAAATATAAAATATGATATAAAAAGATTGAGACAAAGAAAGCATGCTCTCCCTTAATTATATAGCATCGACGACGAGTAAATTTATAATGTAATTTGATTAATTGCTGTTTACTAATGAAGATTAGGATGCTTGAGTTTCAACTTCCAAAGCGGCTGCAAGTCAAACCCGTGCTCACATGGTCATGGGCAGACAAAATCCTACACATAATAACACTATCAATCTTCTTCTTTTTGTCCATAGAATAATCTGGTGGAGTTTCAGAGAGTATTTTGTGAGTAATGATGAATGAATTTAGCTCAATGCCCACTTGCTGTGTGGAGACTGAGTCAAACTTTTTACAGATATATGTTGAAGTATGTGTTTGTCAGTGTATGAATAGCCATTGTCTGTGAAGGGTGGGTGTATTCTGGGAGGAAATCTTGCTTGAAAGCTATCCAAGGTAAGAACGCTGAGGGTTCTTGGACAATCAAATGATGCAATATTGCTTTTGATTTGTTGGTTGTCAGATGATTTTAGCTGGAGTTGAGTTTCTTGATTTCTGGCTTTTTCTGGAATTGGGTTTGAGTGGCTGAGGTTGTAATAAGGGAGCCTCTTGAATGTCAAAGTACTTTGATACACTGTGATTGTGTTTTTGTAGTATTCATTGTATAGGAGGTTGATGCTGCTGTCACATGTCAAGGGTTCTTGATGAGATCAGCAGTTAATGCGGAATCTTGGTTTCACTTAATTGGTTATTGTTTTGAGCTTGAAATTGTCAAGATTTTATTGGGGTTGTGATTGTTAGTCGTTTTGTGTTGTTTCTTGAAAGTTTCCATTTGTGACTATTGCAATTTTTGATGATTTTGAGTTGGGATAAAGTTCTCATCAACTCAAGCATTTGCTTTGGTCTTCACTGTAAGATCTCTCACTTCTCTAGTTCAATGCAGAAGTAGCAGCTCTTGATGTAATTCTTGGGATTTTAATAAAATCATAGATCATTTTCAACTTGACAAGGTCAAAGATGGTTAACAGTTTTTAGATGTGGGTAGGCAGCTTATAATAGAAAGGTTTTGGATTTTGATAGAAACCGTATCAAAATCTCGTGTCAAATGTTGTGATTTTGAGTTGGGAAGATACTTGTTCTGCTGCTAGTCCATATTCTTGAGATCGACTATGGACGCTCTGCAAGTTATTTCATCTGCAACTCAGATAGTTTCAAGTATGGTAATGGCAATTGGGGCACTAGAGCAAGCTTCCAGAGACCTTGATGATGCTCCAACGAGGATTCGAAGCCTAGAGCAATTTGTCTATGAGCTTGAGAGCTTGGCACGTCGTATTAAGCAAAAGCATGTGTACAAGCTTCATGATCCCCAGTTAGACCATCAGATACAAAGCTTAAATGCACTAGTTGATCGTCTGCATCCAAACATCATGAAGGCAAGACGGGTTGTGTCGAGAAGCAAAGTCAAGAACTTTGCTAAGATCATCTGGAACTCTGTAATTGGGGATCCACTTGGGAAGATTTTGAGCTCAATGAAGCACGATTTGAATTGGTGGCTTGAATCTCAGATATTAACCGAGCAAGTTGAGAATGTAATTGAAGCGACTGCAAGAAACATCCCAATCAGATTGAAAGTCAGCTCGGACCAGGGTTACCCTATTTCCAGTAAGTGTGCGTATGTGAGAAACTTACTTGACGGAGGTAGCCCTCGTCGTGTAATTCTAATTGTTGGGCTGTCTGGTATTGGGAAGTCATGTTTAGCTCGTCAAGTGGCTTCTGATCTCCCTCCAAACTTTGTGGATGGAGCAGTTGAACTTGGGTTTGGGCAATATTGCAGTAGGACTGCTTGTCATGGTGATAAGGAGGAATACCAGAGGCGATTGGCAAGAAAACTTTGTAAATTTCTGGTGCAGATTGGTTTCTGGAAGAAAATAAATGACGAGAGTTGTAGAGATCTTGGGTACGTCAGTTGCATGCTTCAAGAAGCATTGTATGGAAAGCGCATCTTAATACTTCTCGAAGATGTGTGGGAACAAGACATCGTTGAACGATTTGCTAAGTTATATGACAATGATTGTAGATATTTGGTAACAACTAGGAATGAATCTGTCTATGAGATTACAGAAGCTGACAAGGTGGAGTTGGGGAAAGATGACATACGAGAAATAAGCAAGACTGTTCTCCTTTATCATAGCCTCCTTAGAGAGGATGAACTACCAGTATGTCCTATATTGCTTTTTATGCCTTTTTCTGAAGCTTGAAGTATATGTGCATTGTTTTTATGTTATTAAAGGAATCATTAAAGGTTAGAGTTTAGTGGAAGAACAATTTTTGGATAATATCTTTTGTTGTAGTCATTCATATGTTTGGTGGAAGCAATGATGTGGTTCCTTGTGATTACGTCCAAAATTTATCAATATGTCGAACTTGGACAAATTCTCCTGTCTTTCGGTGCTCGTAAATCATAATTACTTGATGAAAAATGATGTTACTAATCCAATCTATTTAGAATTTTAGACTGATGAAGCTTGATGGTAAATATTTCAGCTTCCAAGCAGAATTCTTACAAAGGCTTCTTGTCACAGCTATATATTTGGGCATTTCAGGCCTAAGAAATATTTTAACTCTTCATTTCTGCTATGTGTTCATAGTCTGGTTTGTTAGTTTTTAACTTTGTTGTTTCCTTAACTAGTATCATCTATTGCTTCTGATCTTGACATTAGGAAGTGGCTGAGACGTTGCTCGAACGATGTGGTCACCATCCTCTGACGGTTGCTGTGATGGGTAAGGCTCTCAGGAAAGAACTAAGACCAGAAAAATGGGAGAAGGCCATTGAGAACCTATCAACATATGCTACATGTGCACCTGGTCCAATCTCATATGTAAATGAGAAAGAAGCCGAAAATACAGTTACCATTTTTGGGTCTCTGGAGTTCAGTCTGGAAGCAATGCCTACCGACTCGAAACGACTCTTCACTGCTCTAGCTGCCCTTTCATGGGTGGAACCTATTCCAGAAACTTGTCTAGAAGCAGTTTGGTCAGTTCTTGGGCAGGAAAGTTTGTTCTCTCTCACAGTTTGTAAGCTTATTGAAGGCTCGTTGCTGAGAAAAGATGACCCTGATTCCTTGTACCAAATTCACGATATGGTTTCTCTTTACCTAGACAGCAAGACAAATGATTCGGTAAGAATGTTACTGACCGATTCCAGCTCCGAAGGAAACGCATTTATCAGTCCGTGGCTTTTCATTTTTGGTAAGGAATCAGTTAAAAGAGTTTCCCAGCAGAAAATCGATCTTTCTCTTACTCATTTACAAGAAAAGCAAGCAGTGATTACTTTGGAAGCCATTACTCAGGCCCTTGAAGTCGGCATATTGATTTCTGAATTCGAAGCCAGCCGAGTAGGTTTCTGTAAGATGCTCGGACCCAAGATTGCAAGTATCATATTAGATGGATCAGAGGATCTTGTTTCAGTTTCTGCAATATCAATCACAAATTTATTTACCAAAGCTGATTATTCTGAATACATCTTGTCTCTTGAAAATATGGGAGCAGTCGATAAACTTGCATTTATTATGGAAACGTGTGAAGATCCTTTGATTCAGACCAGTATCTTAACCCTCCTGGCCAACCTTGCAGAGTTTGGAACTCAAAGCACCACTGATGAAATTCTCCAAAGACTTCCCATGAGTCGGCTGGCATATCTGCTCTCTCCCGTCGCTGAGGAGTGGCACGACAGTGTTTTTTCAACGTTGATGTCTTTAACCAAAGCCGGCAAGTCAAAAGCTGTTGAGAAGATGTATTCTTTTGAGATCGACAAAAGCCTTATTCAACTACTCGAGACGGGCTCTGACGTTGCTCAAAACAATGCCATTATCTTACTGAAAACTTTTTATGAGCTCGGAGGTCCTGCCAATGGCTCTCTTCGACCAGGTACTCTAAACTTATTGCCATGGCAAGCTAGACTTCGTCTAGAAAAGTTCGTAGTATCTGATCTGAATTCATTACCTTCACCAAAACCACAAAGTCTCCAAGATCTGATTGACAAGTTGTTTCATGAGGACGGCAAGCTGGTATTAGGAGCTATGCAAGATCTAATACCAATAATCGAGAAGGTTGATGAGCTGAAAATCAGAGACATGATTCTTCGAAGCCCACTTGTCAAAAGACTCTCAGAACTCCTCAAACACGGACAAACAGATCAGAAAGAAGTGAAATCTGAATCTGCATTTCTACTCATGAAGCTGGCTTGCTCAGGCGGGGAACCCTGCATTAAGAAGTTCCTGGAATTTGATATTGTTTTCGAGCTTGTCAAGATGATGCAGTGCACGGTAACTGAGTTGCAAGATTCAGCTTACACAGCGCTACACAACATGCTCTTCAGCAACGGTGGAGTTCTTGTTTTGAACGAACTCCTCCAGGCCGGTCTTGTGGACAGATTGATTCATTCGATAGAGAGCAAATTACTTAAGACGAGAGAAGTAAGCATGTATTGTGTCCTGGATATCGTCGAGGTGGGAAACAAAACATGCATAGAAAGAATGTTCTCGTTGCAAGTGGTGGAGAAGCTTGTAACTATCGAGAGGGTTACAGGGGGCACAGGTGAACATGTAGTTGGGCTTCTTAAGGGAATAAGCAAGTGCAAGAACCTCACTGCCGCAGAGCGTAAGGTGATGAAGCAACAAGTTGTTAAGAAGGTGAGGGCAGCTATCAAGGGCCACAAATTAGAAGCTCAAATTTTAGCAGCCGTTGACGCGTTTATGTCCGGGGGATCGAAAGGTGCCAGCGGAAGTGGGAATAGGAAGAGAAAATGATAAGTTGCTTCATTCTTTCCAATGATATTATTTCGAGCAATATGTGACGCACTTCTCCCTAATAAGGTAGGCCTGTCAATGGGCAGGGTTTTACGTTTTGATCTTATAAAAATATTACACGATAGATAATGTTTTAATGTCTTACATTTTTAAAATTTGTTCACTTGAACTTAGATCGATTGATAAATAATAATCTAATTGAATATTGAAGAAAAATGAATATATTTTTTAGGTCCAAATTGGGTATATAGACCCATGGGTATTGATGGGTAGAGACCCACCCCAAACCAAAACCATATTTTTTAAATAGGTTTGAGTCTAATATTATTCATTAGGTCTGGGTCTTAGAGTTAATTTATGAGTTTGGGTAGAGTAAAACCCTCCTCTATTAACACCCATATAACAAGGTGTCGTGCGGCCTTAGCTCTTTCAAGTGTCATTGTATAAAACAGGTACAATGAGGACTCGTACTTACTGCAACCTTTGAAGGAGCATATTTTCAATAGAATATTCCACATTGCAAGTGTTATTCCACTGGTCATCTCATTAGTCACTTTTCTTAAAATTATACATTAATACCCTATAATTATAAAGCAACTCGGACCCGTTCAGATTAGAATTTCGTTTCAGACACTACAACTCAGCTCATTGGTTGGTGAAAAGTAAAGTTTATGCATTTCTAACACACCTTGTCAAGAATATGGGAAGGAAAAATCATTTTGTAATAAAAATTGTTTGATGCTATGCAATAAGAATGATTGGAATTGCATTTTATAGCCTTCTTATCCTTCACAATTTACTCTTTCTCTCCACCTGTGGCTTCCAAGTGCTTCAATTGTTGGCAAACAACATGCATCTTTGGGGTTGTAACTGTAATTTAAAAGTTTGTGGGGAAATTGGTAATTTATCACTTTTGAAGGGACTTTAAGTAGTGCAATAACCTTAAAATACATAGAAGAGTAGGGCTGCCCAGAAATTGGACTTGGGGCGAGGTATCAAAATTCGGGAACTTACAGAACAAGAATTCCTTGGACCTTGGACCTTGGACCCGGCTGGTTGGATCTGTTCTTGACCCGATTTACAATATTAAAAAAAAAAAAAAAGTAAGGATTTTCAATCATATTTATGAAATTAGCTTAGGCTCGTTCTCATCAACTTACAACTTTTACGTGATTTTAATTTAAGAGAAATACATGCATAAGTTATATCCAAAGGCTTTTATTTAACATAGTTTAAATTATAATGTGAAAATATTTAATTTAAATGTTTACAAAGACCCCATATAATTCTATGAGTAATATATCCGAGTCATATCGTATTTTATAATTTTAATTATATTTATCATATCATAGTATCTGCATCGTAATGTATTCGTATCCATACAACATAATTTTGAATAATTGGTTCTTGATTTTCTTAGGATTTATGTAAGTTGCATGATTTTACCAAAAATAAAAATAGCAAGGGTAGAAGAGTCTTTTAGCAAGTGCATAATGGAGTTTGGTTTTTATCAACTTTTAGCAAGTGGGACTTATCCTCCTAAAAAGCAAAAAAACAAGAAAAAAAGCTAGTGGGGTTCATATTGGGCAAAATTTGGAATTTTGATGATGACATTGCTTGACATTTAATAAAATTAGTGGTGGAACTATTATTTAATATTTATATCCCAATAATGCCCTAAAATGAATGAATTTATCTATACTATATATAAAAAATTAATAAATATTTTTAATTATATATTTTGAGAATTTAAGCACATGCATCAAGTGTGCCAACAATGTTAGTGGGACCAACGAAAGCGTCTCACACTTTAAGGGATGTTTGCAAATACAATATTTAAAATAAGCACATATGAGTTTATATATTTACAGTTTCTATTTTTGAACTATTTAAATTTAGTCAATTCAAGCGAAAAGCTATAGGCAACCCTCTACCAACTTCTACAGTTTATTGGTAAAGTTATAAGTATTTTTCAGCTTTTTCTCCAAACACTTCATTTTTTTTTTTCTTGAAAACTTTTGTTAACACTCCCAACTATTTAACTTACCACTTTCGCTACAACTTATCCCAGCCACAAAAGTGAAAGCTATTACAACCACTACTTCACTTATTGGTATGTTACACGTTTGTATCGCGCCAAAGTGTGATTGACATGCCTCCTTTTTATAATTATATTGTAAGTAAATTGCATCGACACCCCTAAAATTAAAACCTAATTACATAAATACCCATACTCTTTATAAACTTATAGGTACCCTTTTGATGGGATGTTGGTGCAATGTGCCCAGGGGTATTTGTGTAAACTTTCACCAAAGAATATGAAAGATGTACATATAATTTTAAAAGATAAGAGGTGTTCGTCTAATTAAATATAATCTCATGGAGTATTAATATAATTTATTCATAAAATAAATTACAGTTTAAAAATAAAATGCACATCAATCACATGCTAATGTTCCATTAAATATATTATCAAAATGGGATAGAAGAATTTTCACCCATAAAAATATATGAAAGTGTCACGTCGTTTCCTAGTCATAGTCCCTACCTTTGGTGCAAGATTACAAATTAAGTCGCCACCTTTGAAAGGGAATTGATCTCTCTTAATTTTCATTTTCCTATAAATCTTTATTTTGATAACAAATACCAAATTTTGATTTATTTGCCTAACTTTCCAAAAAGGGGGATAAAAGCTTGGGATAGTTGTCAATTTCAAGAAATCGTGATTCAGTATATAACCACGACTTTAATTATGGTGGAATCTGATTACCATTAATATATATAATATAGGGATAATTTTATTTAATTTGAATTCTAAGAATATTATCATATATTAGCACAATATGGATTATAATTAGCATCAAATTAACCACTTAATTACTAGAAGAGAGATTAAATACTGATCATATATATATAGTTAGACAGTATTTGACCATAATTAATTAGATTTAAAAAATATAATTAATTGACTTTATTTACATAAAATTTAATATTATCTATTTGAATTGAAATTCATAATTTTGAATATGATCATCTTGATTTTAGCTCAATAAAAATTTCAAAATTGAATTAATTCTTTAGTATTTACCAATGGAAGCATTAATGGTTGTCTAGATGAAGAGAAATCAAATTGGATATGCTTCATATATTATTCTACATTAATCAAAACAAAAATAATATATAAATTACTTAAATTCAAATTAGAGACAAACTATACCTAACTAATATAAATAATATTATTGACTTAATTATTTAGATTAAAAGAATAAATTAGAATTAGATGACTCACTTATTTTGCTTCTATTATGTTATCTTAGAATTTTGATTTTTTTTAATTATTGATAAAAAAATATATTTATTAATCACTTTAAAATTGGAAAGTTATATTTTTTTAATTATGATGCAATAAGTTAATAAGTGAAATTTTTAATTAGTTAATTTAGGCCACCAATATTAAATATTAATACATTAGCATAAATTAGTGATAAGTCAATCGAGTAAATAATGAGAGTTAAATGATGATCCGATAAAGCCAACAACCCTTCAAGGTAATTGACATGTAGGATCCTTGATGCACAACAATATTTTCATTCATTACTCCAAGGTATGCCTATCCAATGTATATTTACTACGATTTAACTCTGTGATTCGATTTTCTTACTACTTGAATTGAATTAAGCAATACGGGGTTATTATTCGGGTCTTTCAGTGAACCTAATAGTTATTGTGTTATTCGACCTCCATTTTTATTCAAATTATTTGACCAGTTTAAATACGATTTGGACTCTAATTGAGAATCACAACACGAACACGATTCCCACAGTATGAATCCCACTGTAAAAGCATCCATGTCGTTTCTTAATACCATTTTTTTTTTTAATTCAAATGACTTTTTTACTCTCTTTCTTTTTGTTTTATATTATATTTACCGTTGAAAATTCTTCAAAGGTTCCATCCTTTTGACTTTTTGTCAGCTAGGGCACACCGATCAGGTAACTTGGTCAAAAGCAAACAAGTCGCAGAGACGTTACAAACTAATGCAGAATATTGTTGTGCAATCTGCATTTGAGCAAGCAATATATTACTAAATTATTTTGAGAAATTAATTAATTAACCCATAGTAATTATATTAAAAATCCTGATATGCAGCAATTATATAAAATTCCAACGGTAATAAAGGTAGTAAATAAAAAGGATAAATTGACATTTTATAATATACGATCTATTTATGTAAATTACCAATATCTTTTGCGTAATTATAAAAATGACCCCTGACAGTAAAAGAATAAGGGTAATTTGTATAATTTTTTTGGGGGAGGGGGGATTGATTGCGTAATTTTCTGAAAGTAAAAATGATTTGTGAAACAATATTGATGTTCTTTGTAAGAATGATTTGAGAAACTATGTTGATGTTCTTTGTGTGTATATTTAATTTTTTAAAAAATATAAATAGATTACATACTAAAGAATATAAATATAATAATTGGAGCACATTAATGGCCTTTGTCATCATCAAAATGTCAAATTATGGAACCATTTTGACTAAGTTGCATCCGTTTGCCCTCTTCTCTTTACCAACCAATATCATATTCTCATTCTTGACTTCTTCTTCCTTTCTCTTTTTTGTTTTTATTAGAATTAAGAAGAAAAGAATTAAATCCTTCATAA
Organism: Sesamum indicum; assembly: GCF_026168435.1. Taxonomy (NCBI): domain Eukaryota; kingdom Viridiplantae; phylum Streptophyta; class Magnoliopsida; order Lamiales; family Pedaliaceae; genus Sesamum; species Sesamum indicum. The sequence continues at coordinate 16,584,052 of NC_142657.1, forward strand.
TAAGCACGATTTAACTTTTATTCATTTAAAAAAAATTATTTAAAATTCTATTCGCTTACTACTGAATCAACAACTTGTTAATCCTATGTAATTAATATACCACAACTTTAAATTGAATAAATTGGGAGTGAGATAAATTTAAAACTCTAAAAACTCGAGATTCATTTATAATCCGAAGTTAGATTTCAAGCAAGTTCGAGTCTTCCTAATTTTTCCAAAAATATTTAAACATAAAATAGTACCTAATTAGTTCCAAAAAATATTAAATAAAATAAACACACTCGAGCCATCCAATCAGAATTTTCCTTTTCCGCCTATACGTAAAGTTTTATTTTCCCAAATAGTCATTTTCTTAAAAGAATAAATACCTCAAGAGTTGTTTCTAGTAGATGCATAATTCTAATATGTTTCAATTTATGTTACATTTTGTGTTTTGTATATTGAATGTATAATAGATGAATGTCAAAATATTAACGACTTGTCATTCGATTAGTGTCTAATAACATAAGTTATTTTTTGTATTTATTTTGTATGAACTTTATAGTATTATTTTGTAAAAATACTTTATTTAGAAGATTTATAAATCGCTCAAATTTCTTCCCTTATAATTAATACGAGTATTTGATATATTTTTTTTTCCTAAAACATTGAGTGCGGCGTCTAAGAGATAAGACACACAAAAAAATACAAAAGCAAGAGATATAAATACAGATCACATCGCAAGAAAAAGCCCACAGCCTAAACATCCCCACAAGCACTATTTCTCCTATTATAGATACTAATAATTCAGAGCTATCATCCAAGAAATCTCTACCCACTCCATTACAGAAAAGTAAAAAACAAAAAGAGAAAGAGGCTTCAGAAACAGAGAAACAACTTGATAAAGTTCGTTTCGAGGTTGTTTATGGCAGGTCTGCAGAGATCCGCAGTATCGTTCAGGCGACAGGGCTCCTCGGGATTAGTATGGGACGACAAATTTCTCGCTGGCCTCGCCGACCAACAGAAGGAGGATGACAACACCAAACCTCAACAAGAAAGTAAACAAGATTCCGCCTCCCATGCCCCAGCCCTAGCCGCCACGAATTCGTCTCCGCTTACCGGATTGACGATCGAGAGGAGCCGATCCAACGGCGGCCGGGGGTTCCGGACGGGAAGGGTGTCGCCGGCGATTGAGCCGCCGTCGCCCAAGGTATCCGCCTGCGGGTGCTGCAGTGCTTTTGGGAAGAGTAAGAAGACGCGCCACCGGCCGCCGAAGACTGGTAAGCGCGTTGTGTGAGGTTTTAGAGGGAGGGATACGGTGTGGGAGGTGTACGTGAGGTGTTATATGATCGTGTCTATGAAATTGAGGTGAAAGAATTTTGAGAGGTGATGAATGAAAAAGATCAAATGATTATCATACTCTTAATAACTCTTCTCTCTCTATCTCTCTTTTCTTTTTTCTTGAGCTTTGTCATTTGTGTAATATATTTGTGCATATCTTTATTATCAATGGACATTGCTTCTCTCTTGAATTACGAGTTTTGGTATTCATTGATTTCATAATTATACAATCTTGATAGTGGAAAGATTTGCTCTAACCGATGAGCTTGAGACCCATAAAATCCTACGATTACGAGATTCTGAATTTGTATTTCATCAAATATGCTAAGCACTCTCATAATTTTATATAAATGTTCAAGTCCAAGATTATACAATTACAAAATTTTAAATTTAGTATATTATCAAACGTGTTTGTATTTGTCATGTTTTTTGTTTGATGCTAAGAATATTTTTATTTAATTATTATTTGTGATTGATTGGTCTTAATAATTATATCACGGGTATTTATTGTAATAATACAATTACGGTATGGTTGATTATGTTTTTAAATTATAGTTAATTTGATAATGAATATAACATATTGATCCTATAATATTCTTACACAAAAATATAATAATATATGAGTTGTCATAACAGTTGAATTAGTCTAATCCGAACATAAATGAAATTTTGGGGTTTGTTGATTAATTGATAGTTAGAAAAAAAGTGAAAAGGGGAGAGTGTGAATGAGTGAATATTATTAAATTGATGTGATAATGTTTGTTTATGGGGATATGGCAAAGGCGGTCATCACGATTGTCTATCTACATCACTTCCTTTTTTCTGTTAAATAAAAATAGGTGGTTAGATCATCGATTTGACCACCTCCACCATACACTTCCTTTGCTTCGCTCAAAAAGACTACACTATTACAATTTAAATTACGAATAATTATATTGTCCTGTTTTTTAATTTAGTTTTAATTATATGAGATTTTATATAGTTTGAAAAATTAAATTTATATTTTTTTATATAATAAATAAAATTTTATGTTAGTTAAAATTTATTAAATTTATTATATCAATATAAGAGTTGAATAAATATATATTTATTCTCGATTAGTTTATTACAAATTTATAATAAATCAAACAAATCCTAACTGAGCAAATTGCTCTATATATCTTCACACTCGTATATATGTGAGAGGTATATCTATCATCATCCTTATAAATGTATTTTAATAAAAGAGATTTGTTTGACTAAAAATCGGTGAGTAATCGTGGGTGAATATAAATTTACATTCAATTTTTTTATTGAAATTTACAAATTCGTTAAGTTTTGATTTTGGAGAACTATTTATTTATTAGATGTAAAGAAACGTTATAGACAACAGATAATAATTTTTTAAATCACAGGAGATACACATAAAATTACACTAAACCTCATACAAGGATAGTGTAATTATCCCTAACAATGACCTGTGTATACTTTCCGATTTTATAAGAAGTGAATCCTATTGTTGATTGAACTGGGTTGGATTAGAAAATCCATTGTATTAACACTCAAAATAAAAAGAAAAAGAAAAAAAAAAGCGAGGAAAGAGGACCAGTCATTAAACAATAGCCACAAAATTATTTAATAGATTAGAATATTATAAAATATAGTTTAAAATAAAAATTTGAGTTGAATTGAAAGAAGTAAAGAAATAAAGAATAAGAGGATGTGTTTATTGATGCAATTACTTGAATAATATATATATATATATATATATATATATATCCAGTGACTCTCCTGGTGCCTTGTGATTCACAGACATTATTATTGTGTAGAAGATTCTAGAGTTAATAGTCCCATTTCATTACATTCCCCGCTCCCCAAGAGAAATTCAATGCTATAGTAAATAAGGTTGTGGTACAGGTACACTCGTTGCTCTGTGTATTATTTATGTGTATGGATAATTGAGATATGGATTTTATTTTTAAAATACAAATATGTTTTTAATTATTTAAATATTTAGAATAGTAAAGATGGAATACCAACCAATAAATAGGAGGAGTACATAGTTGGTTAGCATTCCATTCTCACCCATAGGAAGGTACCAAGTTTATTTCTCTTATGACATCGCTAAACCTTACGTACCAAATCCGAAAAGACAATTTAAGATAGTTGGTTGGCCAAGACCTTATACCCACAACCAACAGCCATGGAGGGAGAGTTTGAGAACCAGCTCCGCTTCTCCTTTCTTCCCCTCCATACTACACCTAAATTCATTCCAAGCCCAGACAAAAATTATCTTCATACACACTTCCTTGTCCAGAGTAAACTTTTTAATATTTTACAAGCATTCTAATATAAATAATTGATCCACCACTTTTATCATAGTTCAAGAAAACCTTTTCATAGTAAAACCCATCTTCAATAACTGTCAACCTATGAAGATTGTCTAAATCTCAATACCTTTTTTGTCTCATCTTCTCTTCACATTTCAAAATCAGTCACCTCATCTCTTAACAACTCCATGCTCTGCTATGAATAAGACGAGACATGTGACACTACAAACCAACAATAAAGGGTATTAAAAGATTTTCAATCACTTGAACTAAGACACTTAATCAGGTCTCCCATCATTAGCAAGTTTACTTTCTATGATTTCTATTATTAAGTTGTATAAACAGCCTAATACACCCAGCTAAGGTGTTTATTTGCATTGTTTATGCTCATTTCTAATCCAAAATCCCTACACTAGTTATTGTTTGGATTGAATATTTCAATCCAGATACATGTGGATTGAGTTATTCAAACCAAACGGTCTAAAGTAAACATAATACAATTAATACAATGTTGCTTTTACCCAATCACCCAAATAATTCATATCACAAAGTAAACAGGTCTGTGGGGGTTGGGGGGAGTCAGTGCTGTTGTCCCTACCTGTGGTCTCATATTAGATTAGCACATCATCATAGCCATTTGTTTATGGAACAATAATAAGGTACAATTATAGGTTTATGGACAGTTATCAAAATGATAATTTTATCACGAGATAGCCAGCTGTATACCAAATTGCACAATTTCAGCTAACACGATGTGCAAGTTTTATCCCATCAGCATGATGATGACAGCTCCCTGTGCCAATTTCTTGTCATTGTTATTGCTTTTCTACATGATGATCATGTCCTTTGAACACATGCAAAAAAGGCAATGGAGGCTGCTTTAAGCAGTTGCTTCGTTTGGATCCAAAGTATGCCAACACTAATACCCAACATAAAGCTAATGGAGTTCCAAGCGAAGCTTCACTGGGGTGTGTGTGTGTGAGGGAGAGAGAGAGAGAGGGAGAGAGAGGAGAGAGAGGGAGAGGGAGATTGTCTCTTAAATAAGCTGCTCCATTAACTTGAAGCATGGAAAGTACGATGTTGCTGTTGGATCAACATATGATGATGTCGTCGCGTATGATCCAATGACTGATGGTACATACATGCGCAACATCACCAACCGGCAAAGCATTTCGGCACCTTGCGATAAAAGTTTTGACACCATCCAGAACCATGAAATTTCAGATATATTCAACTTAGTTTGTTGACTTACTATTTGGGCCATGAAATATGCAACCTATTTGGGCCAAAGCATTATGCTAGTCAACGGTATCTAACTGGAGCTAGAATGCATTTAATATATAGCTGAGAAATGAAGATACAAAAGGTCGGCATTGTAATATGTTAGACATTACAAGAGGTGCTGCTACATAACATCACTACTTCTGATGTAAAAATCAATCATCACGATATTGAAACAAAAAAGTTCAGAGAAAATCCTGGTTAACATAGCACACCTGGAAGCAAATTCACAGGAAGCTCCAGACACCACCGAATCAAAGGACTGCTTCACAAATATTTTCTAGCAAGGGCCCGAACTTTTGTATCAAAATGTGATGATGTAATGCGACTTCCAGGTAGGTAAAGAGGATTGAGAAGAGTCTGCAAATGTTGAATATTAGATCAGCATTTTGTTGCCGAAATATGTCAAATAGATCGAAGTACATGAATTTTATGCCTTTATTTCTTTCTCTGTAAGGAGCCGGGGAAGTCAAGAAAATTCAACAGCCGGGTATGATGCATCCACATGAGATACTACTTGTAACACTAGTATTTAAGCTATTAAGAAACCATAAGAATAAAATTCTTTTGTTCAATCTTCCAAATCACACTATGACGACTTGCCAAAACTAGAACTTCACATGTTCCTCATCGTGTGAAGAGGAAAAATGCTTACTCAAGTACTTCATAGTTTGTGTGTTCAATTTAGGACTGGATCTATGCTACTGATCACAAATGAATAAAGCATGCACAGAGATACATGAGTTAAGGAGGAAGAACTCATACTGACAGGAATGCATGATCAGAAAAAAAGGCCATGATTCATGAAGGTAGGCTTCCTAGGAAGGATGCAGGTGCCTAGGTGTTCGTTTCTCATGCAAACTTGGCTATTAAGACTGAAGTTGATTATTTGTCAATCGCATAGAAAAGGTGAATAACAAGGAATAATACGGAAATGGACTCAGAAGTTCTGCTCAAGGCATTCAGAAACCACAGTGTCATAACACAAGCATGATGTCAAAAGCAAGTAGTGGGTTGCTCAAATGATGCAGATGAAAAGCATAATTTTACCAAAAACTTTTCCTGGAGTACAGCGGATTATCAATGGGCCAACTTAAGTTCATTATCTAATGAAAAATGCTCTAGCACCACTCTGGTGGTTTCTTAGCAAGTGCAATCAAAAGTTTGCCAGTACTACTCTAAATGATCCAGTGGCCGCCTTCTTTCTAGTACATTAGGTTGTGAAGGTAGACTTGAGTTAGATGGCCAGGCTGCAATGTTAGGCAAGACTACTTGACAAGTCTATGTAGGAGAACTAAAGAATCAGCTGTTCCTACCACAATTTCAATGGGATTGAAAATATTAAAGAAGCATCTACTCGAACTTGCCTTGATATATAGCTCATGAACCTCTTGGAAGAAGCTCTTGATTCCATCATCATTACGAGAATCATGAAGCAGCATCAGTCGAGTATGTATGACTCTTATTGGTTAAAGAAACAAAAATGTGAACACTTGGCTATTACCTATATCAATTCTAAAAAAATAAAGTATAGTTCCCAAGTATAACAAACTGATACACATGGAAGCAAATTTCATGTTCATAAAATAAAAATCCGGAAGAAAATATGAAAAGGACTGAGTACAACTGAAATAGAAAAATGGAATAAGGAAATCATTAGTAAGAAATACAATTTGTCTATGCAGCAGAAAATCAGGGGATTAGCAGCTGACAGATGTTTGAGTAATCATCAATAGTACAATTTGATTGTTGGGGGTAGCAACATTGATTGTATCATTTAGGAACAGTTATACTGCTGAAAATAAGGACAGAAGTGAAATTCTAAAGACTGCAAAAGTTACAAAAGACAGAAGAAAAAGAAAATATGAAACAGAAAAAAAATCCCTGCTTGCAAGAGAATAAGCAAATCATAATAACATCAGCAAAATTACATTAATACCAACTGGACCCATTGGCCATTAGAAGTTCTTACTTATTTACAGGTTGTGGATTTTCCTGTGACCATCAGGACATATGCTTGATTTTCCTGAAGAAACCAATTACATATGCAACTCATGAAGCAGAGACTCTCCTTCACTTTTTAGGACTCTGAAAAGGGATCAAGTTATTAATACTTCTCTGTGTTTCACCCATGCCAAAGCTATTTAAGGATCAAATACCTTAGAATATAAAGATAGAGAAACCATAGACACTAAAGTTGCAGCAGCTTATCGGTATAAAACCATAATCTACATCTAAGTGGTAAAACTTGTTCCAAATTCAACTATATGTTGAGTCCAGATTTCCTCTTCTTTGGGCATGAGTTCGCAGCAGATATAGACAAGAAAGTGATGACTAGAAAGACGATCACCTGAACAGGATAAGAGACCCCATTCACAGATACAATATTTCACCTTCCACAATGCAGAAAAGGGTTCAAGATCCCTTCAGACTTAAGAACTAGTCGTTTCAAATTGAATGGTTCAAACCAATGGATTTCAAATCATAATAACAGGCCCGTCATACTTTTTGAACAATGTTAAATTATTATGTTTTAGGAGTTCCCCATCAATCCATCAAGAAATTAATCCTTTAGATAGAAACATTTCCAACTAAGCATAGTTGACATCACAAAATTCAAAGGCACGGTGTGAAATCCTTTTATACAACTAATCGGTTTTACAATGAATGATTGCACTCAAACCTTTAAGGCCATACACAAATATAGGACGTACTAATAAAAGAAATTCTGGTTTTAAAACAGGATTCAAACACCATGTACCTATTTAGTACTCACTGCATTAATCACTACCATAACGATGGGAACAAGGAAAAAGGTTTTGGAGATGACATCCATTGAGAAAGCAATAAAACTCCATTCCTCGGAAACGCAGCAACATTAATGCCTATATCATCAGAGATTTCTCCAAAATGATTCTTTCAGCAAAACAACCAAAAACTACTCGAGTTTCATAGTTTCAGATACAACTAAACTATTTGGGATGTTACACATCAAAGTAGAGTACCCAAAACGTCTAGCCATTGTTTAATTTTTTTCAAAATTATTTCTCGAAACAAACATGTAAACCTCAAATTAGTCAAAACAAATGAAAGGATATGACCAGCAGTCACGTACACCGACACCACCAAGTCATTGAATCTGTCAATCGCTTTTAGAAACCTGATTCATATAACAATACAAGAAGAAGGTAATTCAGACCATCAACTACAAGATAACCAATACACCAGTTAGGAACCGAAATGCATCAAACAACTGCAAAAATTTGGGCGTGATTGTCCATACACACACCACAGATACAACATACAAACGATATGAAGTGAGTGAAGTGGAAATCTTACATAGCACTTGTAGTCCAGGCCATGTCCTGAACAATGTCTAAAGCAGCATGCAATATGAACTGGTGTTGATGAGCAGCATCCTCTTTCTACCAAAATTCGTTACAAATTCATAAAAAATATTCATTATAGAAAATATTTCAGCAATTCACTCGTACAAAACGAAAATTGAGCTAATATAGTTGGGGAAGACGAAGGGAGCCTACCTTGGGGACACTACCAACTTCAGCTTCGTAAATCGGGATGTCATTCTTGCTGACGATCATGAAACACGCCGTACTTGCCATCTACTACTAACTCTTCTCCTTCAACCACAGGTTTAATTTCTTGCTGATTTCCTAACCGATAGTTATATTAAACAAAATGTGATTGAAAGATTGAAATTCTCACTGGGACTTAGATCGAACCCTAATTCGAACAGCGACACAGAAATCAGATTGAAAATTTCAGGCATCAGAGCCGTATGCAATTGTGATATTTTCCCAACTGTGAAGGGCGTTTCTGTCATTCGGTAAAAACGGGCGGGTTAGCAATGCGGGTAGGCTTGTCCGGGCACGAGACCGCCCCGTCTACTCCTATTCGGATAGATCAGACCCGACTCCATTAAGCTGCTTCATCCTTTCTTCGTACTCTTTTGTCCTAAGCCCACCCTTTAATATTCAGCCCAACACTGTTCCTCAGAAATTGGGCAGTAATGACAATGTCAAACAAAAAGAAACTCAAGAAAACTATACACACACACAACACGCACACATATATATATTTCTCCTATAACTTTCTGAAGTCAGAAAACAAGAGCTATTTTTCTGGTAGTTTGCTAGAAGATGAGAAAGCTGGAACCTTTTTCTTCTTCTTCAAATGCCTTTTCTTGTTTCAGACATTCTTTTCTTGAAATACTGTATCTCGGCATCTGTTTGGTCTTAAATGTCACCTACGGAAGTGGGTTTGATCCTTTAATCCAGCTCCCCTCATCTGGGCTCCCCACAAACACTTCCAGCAGGTCAAAAACTGTGCTTTTTAACATCGATGATTTTGGTGCTAAAGGGGATGGAATCGCTGATGACACCAAGGTATAAATTCTTTAATTCCCATAAAAAGGAAGAAGATATTCTTCTTGTGTGTAGTAACATGTCTTTCATTTTCTTCTAATATTTTTTCTTTGTTACTGTGTAAAATGAGTGTGTTTATTGATCATATGACTGCTGTGGTTATGCATTTTCTTTCAATAATAAAAGCTTTGTACTTATTCTTGCAATAATGGTGAATGGTAAAAGATATTATATAAATTCAATTCGTTGTATAGATATTTCATATACTATCAGTACGAAAGTACAACCTAGCCCCTGGAGGCAAGTTGTAAAGAGATTTCATTCAGATGAATAATTAAGGAGAGCAAAAGAGAGACTTTGACTCAATGTCTCAGCTTTTGTTGATGTTGTTTGCTATATTCTTGGAAATTTCTCATTTCTGCTTCCTTGACTTGTGGGTTTTTGATGAAGATCCTTTTAGTCTTTGTCGAACACATTTTGATGATCTTTTCATAGAGTCAGTACAAAGTATCCTGTCATAACGGTTCCATTTAGGAAACTCTTGTGTCTGAATCCTATAGTAATTTGATGGCGTACAGATTGTGCAAGATGTTTGGAAGGTGGCCTGTTCTTCATCTTCGCCAGCGAAAATTATAATTCCAGCAGGGAACTCTTATTTAGTTAAACCGATTGATTTTCCCGGACCTTGCCAGTCAAACGTGACCTTGAGGGTACAAGCTGAATTCCCTTATACTTTTTGCGAAATGTATTTAGAAATAAAATGCAATTTGAAGACTGTTTAATTAGATCAAACTTTGTACTCTTAAAAAATATTCATAGGTTTCTGGTATTCTTGTTGCGCCACAAGATCCTGAGGTCTGGGATGGTTTAAATGTGCATAAGTGGCTCTATTTCCATGGAGTGAAGCAACTCACAATAGAGGGCGGTGGACTAATTGATGGGAGGGGCCAGAAATGGTGGGCTCAATCATGCAAGACCAACGAATCAAATGTACGTCCATGTTACCTAAACACATCTCACACTCACATTGTCCCATAATGTTCTTGTGTCTGGATCAAAAGAGATGTTTCTGAAACTTAATTGGATCTTCCTTTGGCAGCCCTGCACACATGCTCCAACGGTTAGTACTTTCTATGTCGATGCAATTTGCTTATTCACAAGATCTGTAAATCCACTTTTCCTGTCAAGAAGAGAAAATGTACTTCATTGATTTGAACACTTTTTGCTGATTTTGGAAAATTGGCTATAATGCAGGCTGTTACTTTCCATAAGTGCAAGAACTTAAAAGTCAGGAATGTTACTTTGGTTAACAGTCAACAGATGCACATGGCGTTCACGAACTGTATGCATGTTGCAGCTTCTGGTGTCACAGTTATTGCACCTGCTGATAGCCCAAACACTGATGGAATCCACATAAGCACCACAACACATGTTGAACTAAAGAATATCGCTGTTGGAACAGGTTTGTTTCTCTTTGAAAGAGTTGAAGCTTAATCCCTTCCAACCAACGCCTTTTACATTTACTAATACCAATAGTCAGTATCTACTTTGTTTTTTCAATAAATTGACAATAGAAAGCAAAAAAAGAAAGCTGATGAAACTTGCATATGTCTCTAAAAGTATTAGAATATATGTTAAGGAAAAGATCCGAGCTAGTTCAGCACAGTGGGCTCTGAAAAGCTGAATTGTGTTGATGATCTAAGTCAAGAACAAGCCCGTCTCTGTAAGTAAACAAAGCCTAGCTCGGCTTTACGAACAACGCATGTATGGTTCTTGCTATACCTGAGCTTTCAGCCTGAGAGACGTGAGATCTTCATCCAGAGGGATCAGGGGAAACAACTAAAGAAAAACATTAATGTGTAGGATGGAAACGGCTCCTTGGGGATACTATGAAATCAAACATGTGCTGCTTGAGCGAACACCAGTTTTTCTACTCTCTCCTTTCTAGTTCCTCATGTTATTTGGAGAATGCATGCTAAATTATTATTTATTTTTGGCAGGAGACGACTGCATATCCATAGTCGGCAATTCTTCTCAAATTCGTATAAAAAATATCGTCTGTGGGCCTGGCCATGGTATAAGGTATAATTATTCCCATCTACTTCTAACCATCCTCCAACAAATTTCTAGTTAATAATGGTCTTTTTGCAGTATCGGAAGTTTGGGAAAGTACAATATGTCTGCTGCTGTTCAGGATGTTATCGTTGATGGGGCAGTTTTATTTAACACCGAGAATGGGGTTAGGATCAAAACATGGCAGGTAATATTTCTACCACCTCTTTTCCAGACCTCACACACGGCTTGTTAAATCTCTAACACACTGCAGAAGTTTCTTTTTTTTCCTTTCTCACTCTGTAATAGATGTGTTTCTAATGCAAATAAAAACTCTCGCACACACTCTCTCTCTCTTTGATTTTCATGTTCTCCGAATTGGCAGGGGGGCAGCGGTTTTGCGAGGAAAATTACCTTTCAGAACATATTGATGCGTAATGTTTCCAATCCCATTATAATTGATCAATATTACTGTGACTCTCCAGTGCCTTGCCTAAACCAGGTATGATTTTGCCAAGGGTTAACAAGAAAAGTTTGAGAAATACTAGCTGTGCATTCTTGTCTCCGTCTGGCGATTGGTATGAACTGTCCTCATAAGAACACACAATCCTCCCGTCTTTCGATATAAGTGCAAAACGGAACAGCATAAAATTGCTTCATGTGTTGTTTTTCATTTAATTATGGAGTGACTTACTCTATTTGCCATTTCTTCACATGTGTGATTCACCTATATATAGTGGTGGATATTGTAATTTCAAATTAAGAGAGAATGAATATGTCGTGGCCCTTTGCACATTTGTTTATGGGTGTAGGCTGAATAGCATAATCCTTAGTTTTCTTATTCTCCCTTCACCTTTTCTCAACACGCCCCTTTGCACATTTGTTTATGGATGTACATTGGATCGCAATTTTCTTTCTTCTTCCTTCACGTTTCCTCAAGACGTCAAAAATTTAAAAATTTCCATCCATAATTGCTTATACCGGTGTGTCTAAGATAAATTGTTTTTCATCCACATTGCAGACTTCCACCGTCCATATCGACAGCATTTCCTTCCGCAACATCAAAGGAACATCAGAAACAGAGGGGGCTATCATGCTTTTATGCAGTGACAGCTATCCATGTAAAAGATTGTACTTGGAGAATGTTGAACTTGAATGGTTGTATGGGATTGCAAAATCGTTCTGCTGGGAAGCGTACGGCACAACCTCAGGTCTGATGTCTCCGCCTTCTTGCATTCCATCTGATGGTAATGTGATCAGTAACGAAAACAACTACAACTCATCAACGAGCTTGCAGAAAGATGACCATGCTTTCATTTAAACATAAAGGACACGACACGGGCAACTCACAACTCCCGTCTCTTTGTTTTCCGAACGCACCACCATTGCTACACATTCGTTTCCAACGGTTTGAATGGCAGATAGAGTGTTTGGCATCAAGACACATAGGAGTCTGTAGTGAAAACAGATTTTGGCATGCAGTGATTTTTATTGTGAACAATCTTCGAATTAGTTGCTTGTCATTGGCTTTTTACGTTTACCACGAAATCGATGTTGTATATTTATGCTATTGTATTGAGCCTCTTTTCTTGCTGTCAAATTCTTACCATCCAAATACTAGGATGCTTCATTTTAAAATAAGATTTACATCTTATACATAATCAAACAGCGTTGTTACTTTTTTTAGGGATGATGTATTTAAGTGAAGGAATACGCTTCTAATACACAAAATGCATCTTAAATCCTCCTGGAAGAAAACCTACAAGACGAATCACCATTAGACTACATCAAGAAGGTCCCAATAAAAGCCTTTCGATGATTTAGTTAGATAGGTTGTAAGGATAAAGTGTTTAAGGTTGTAAAAAATGTTAGGTCAGCAATTGTTCTTCAGTATGAAGAATGATTATTTATAGATTTTTTTCAATTGTATTATTCTATACATCCGTATGGAATACGGATAACAAAACAATCAAATGATTACGGTAAGTCCATACATAATAGGATTGTGGGCAAGGTCATAGTGACCATAAATGAATGATTCAAGTCCAAAACTGACTGCAAATTGAAAAGTAGTTGGAGGCAACAAAGTTGACGTAGGCCTGAGTTTGAGCTCGAGTCTCATAGTCATATGTATGTATGCACACACAATAAACATATCATTTCTAAATGTGAAATGAGAGTGAAGATGAAAACAAATAGCAAGATACGATGAGAAGTATAAGTACTATATTATGTTTGTTTTACTAATTATAAAATTAATCTCATTTTTAGATTTATGTATCGTAATATTAATAAAAATACATTTTTAATTGTTGTAATCATTGTTATTGTTATTATTAGTAGTATTAATTTATGAGTATTACTAAACTTAATTCAAATATTTTCCATGAATATTGTTAGATTAATCATACATATTTACATGCTTTATGTACTAGGAAAATGTGTATATTGATTAGGGAAAATTATTTATTAACTTGTTTAAGTTTGTCAACTATTAATTTTAAGTTTTTAAATTTATCCATTTTAGTTTTAGTTCGATAACTTTTAAAATTGCTTAATATTAGCTTTTTGACCCAATTTTGGATAATTTTGTCCCTATACAGTTCTTCGAGAGCAATTTTATATATATCCATTCATTTTGCATCTCGTAGCTAATACTCGACTATAATAGTATAAGATTTTAGGTTTATTGAGCAAATATTTGTTTAAATTACACTTAGAACATTAAGATTGACTATCAGTCTTTATTATAAAAAAAAAAGAAGAGTCATAAATTAGGCTAAAGGACCAAATCTACTCAAAATTAATAGATAAATGACTAAATCTAATATTACAAAAAATAAAGGACCAAAATAAATTTAAACCAAAGTTATAGGACGGAAATTTTCTTTTTCCTTATTGATTATTATATGTTAGCTTATATATTTCAATTTTATTTGTCAAGATGGTTGAGCTATGTAATTTTTTCAAAACATCTTATAAAATATTTGAAAGCTTTTCATAAGATGTTAAAAATTGTTTGGTAAATATTTTAGAGAAATATATTATGAAATTAAGAAAAGTAGCGCACTCGCATCTTCCTTTTAAGAACTTAACAAACTTCTTCAATTTTGATCACATTGAGTACACGATTGTCGTAATTAATATTTAATAAGCTCTATAATTTTATTTTATTTGAACACTTTACATATTTACTTTTAAATACGACATAAACTTGAGCTACGTTGATCTCAGATCACTACCATTTGAGATGTAAAAATCATTGGTTATGTGATCTCATCACCTAAACTGTTTTATTTCAAAGAATTTGGAGTTCAAGAAGTTCGAGTCGAGCTTGTAAGGACCCTATTAAAGTCTTTTTATTGATTGTGATCATGATAAAATATTATTTTTGTACATATGGATAATTATAATAAAATTTTATTTATAGGGTGATCTTTTTACCCCTGAAAATAGTGAGAAGAATTAAATTTGAACAAAAAAATGATATGATTATTCAATTTAAGTAAATTTAAGATAACAAGAAAAAGGGGGAAATATAATATTTTTTATTTATAAAAAAGAAAAGATAAAAGCTAGAACTAGAAGATCTTTTTCCCCGAATTTGGTGGACCAAACAAAGCCTTATAACTAGGGAAACCATCATATCCTCACTTGGAACATCTCGTGACCTACTTCCAAACACCCCCTATAAACTGGCCCAGAATCGCAAACCTCAAAATAAAAACCCTAGCTCCTCTTTAAACCCTTGCGTTCGTTATTCACAGCACAAGGAGTTCACCCCAGAAAGACTGGGAGCAATTTCAACTACGCACAGCTTCTTGCTCATTTGCAGTGTTGAAATACACACGCGTTCCTTTAAATTAAGTCGTTATTGAAATGGAGGAGATTGCGGACGGATTGAACAAGATGAACATTGCGGAATCCCAGAAGAAGAACAGGATTCAAGTCTCCAATACCAAGAAGCCGCTTTTCTTTTACGTTAATCTCTCCAAGGTATTTGCTTTTCTGGTTTCCGTAATTCGTTTTATTTTAATTCGTGCCTTTTATAAATTGGGTATTTATTAATTTGAGGTATTATGTGTGTAGAGGTACATGCAACAGCACAACGAGGTGGAGCTTTCAGCACTTGGCATGGGTAATTTCTAGTTCTTCCTTATATATTTTTCTTGTGTGATTTCTTTTATGGAGATGTGTGGTTTCTGATCTCTGTTTTCAAGGAACGAGACTAGACTCGTTATACCTCTGCTTTTCAGTATGTCTCTTTTTTCTTTTATGATGTGGGCAAGGTATCTGGAGTTTCATAGTGAAAAATTTAATGCTGTGATGAATGAGACATTGTCTCTGAGATATCCTGGGGTTATTGCTTGTCTGTTCCTTGTGTTTTGGATATAGGGCGTTGATGTTGGTAGCCTGTTTTGGATTTGTAGTTACTTATTATTGTGTTGCAGTTTGTACTTAATACAATACATGGTAGTAGTAGTGTAGTTTGAAAGAAGTATATACAAGAATGTGCAGGCATGTAAAGGAGCTCTTTGATTCCATTAGTCCATGTTTGGCCCATTCTAAATTGTGTTCCGTACATTGACTGAAGG
Organism: Sesamum indicum; assembly: GCF_026168435.1. Classification (NCBI taxonomy): domain Eukaryota; kingdom Viridiplantae; phylum Streptophyta; class Magnoliopsida; order Lamiales; family Pedaliaceae; genus Sesamum; species Sesamum indicum. The sequence continues at coordinate 16,599,994 of NC_142657.1, forward strand.
GAATTGGTTCTACTTTCTATTTGCTACTTCCACCCCAAATTCCCTTGAAGTTCTATTTGTAGTTGGTTTGTGCTTCTGAAGTGCCTCAGGTCGTTTACTTTACACTGAGAGACTTTGGGTGAGTGAGGTATGGTTCTGTGGGGACCTGTGTGGATTTATCATCTCACCTGGAATTTGTGCAATCTGCCTCCTCAAGTTCAGTGACCGCGGGTTCTGTTTGTCCTTGGGCGTGGCAATAATGTTGAATAAAGATTCATGTTAACTTTTTTCTATTCCTCTCTTACTTCAATATTTCCTTTTCCTTTTTCTTTTTTGTTTGGGTGCGGAGCATGATATAGACAATATGAATTGTCAAAAAAGATGCAGTATTAGAGTGAGAAGCCGACGGCGAGGTATAACATAGGAGGTCGAATTGACATTAATGATCATTTCCCCCTTCCTGTACCACACTTGGTGTCTATTGATGATTTGTACATAGCAGATTCTAGAAATAAGTAATTTCTATACTGTTGTCAATTCCTGGAGTGTTCCATGATTCCATCACTTAATGAGTATATCTTCTTCTTTCATTTTTCTGCTCTTGTTTTTCTATAATTTGCTGATTCAATTTTGCTTATTCTATTTCAGCAATTTCAACAGTTGTGTCAGTTGCTGAAATTCTGAAGAACAATGGATTTGCTGTTGAAAAGAGTAAGTTTCCAAACAGTTAGTCTGAACTGTTCCAACTGCTTTCTTCATTGTAACTTAAAATTGTGGATCACATTATACTGGATATTGTATTAAATCTATCTCCAACTAAAATATGAAGAGATCATGACATCCACTGTGGAGATAAAGGATGAATCAAGAGGAAGACCCATCCAAAAAGCTAAGGTAAGTCCAATTTTAGTCAGAGGTTTGACTTGCCTTTCATTTTTGTGTAGTGATAATGGCAGGGGTTAGGATCAGATAAACAAATAATTTGAATGGTTGATCAGACTATTCTGTTGTGTACATAATGATGAGTTGGCCACGTGATTCTTCCTTGGTTAATGATAATAACACCTTCAGCTAACACAGATGTGAACATGCATCTGGTACTTAGCTACATGACCTGTCACATTAATAGTATGTGAACATTAACGAATACATTGTTTGTAATTCATTGTGCTGGGGTTCTTGTGTAGTACAGTAGGACAATGCCATGCACTGATTCTTGTGCTTTCAATCTTAGTAGCATATTAGCGTGGCCTACAATAAGGGAGGCTTTTTAAGCTTTAACAACATGGGCCAAGGTATTACAAGTGACGGTTTCAGCTCTTACTTCTTTCTTCCTTTTTCCTTTCTACTCTGAAATTCGACTACAATTATTTTTGTCTAGAGCTATTTACATGTAGACTCTGCTTCATATATCATGTAAGTTGAAACAAATTGATTTTCTCTCCTATTTAATTTGATAGTGATATTGTCTGTGTATCAGACAGAAAAGGCTGTTTTGTTTGGGATTAAAAGATTAAAAGTTGCGTAAAAACCAATCACTCCTGGGGAGGTAAATGCTTATAAGCTCTCACAAGTCGTGTAAATACTGATGAAATGTTGCACAAGATGCCTTTCTCTGTGTGGATAATGTTCTAGAAGATGGGCATTGCTTTGTTTATGGAAAGATTTGAAACCTCACAACTCTCAGGACAAGCCTTTGCAGTCCAAGTTATAGTCATTTTCTCTGGGATCACCAATTAAGAATTGCAATATAATGTCCTTCACATTTTCTCACTCTTTATGTTGCCATTTGCACCTTACATCTGCTCTTTTTATACAGATTGAAATAGTACTTGGGAAGACAGCAAACTTCGATGAATTAATGGCTGCAGCGCAAGAAGGTGGAGAGAATGGAAATGGCGAGGACTAGGGCTGGAGGGAGCTGTTATATGCCACCTTCGGTTATGGATGTCTCCTTAAGTTTGGGTTCGTGTAGAGTGGGCTAAGGACAGTCTTAATAGTTGGTGTGGCTCTAATTTTGTAACAAATTGTTTCTTGACGTTTTTCTGATTGCGTCTCTATTCTGTTTTCCTTTTTGTTAATTATTCTTTAATGAAGTTTTTCCTATATCTGTGACATTTTGATGGCGTCCTGTAATGTGGGGTTGTGGCTTTGATTATTTTCTCTTGATAAGTTGAAGGCGTATCATCCACCCAAGCAACGAGTTTTTGTAGAGTTTCTCAACCGCATTCAACTGCTTTTATATAATGCAAATCTCCTTTAATTGGTATTTTATCACAAGTGATGGCGATGCTTAATTCCTTTTCTTCCAACAGAAATTACTGCCTGAAAAAGAAAATAAAAAATTAGACCTACGCGCTTGGTATTTAATAATCCATTTTGGAATGTACAGTATGTTAATTGTTGATCCTTATCTTTGCAGGTAATTTTATCTGTGAATAAAAAGAATCAAAGGAACGAAATGAATTTCACCTTGAAAAGCCTAGAAAATCTTCGAGAAAAAGATAGCGAAAATTAGGCGGGGTGTCACTGGCCGCTCCTTGGGCAAGACGGCCGGCAGTGACTTGCGGAGGACGTGCGGGCGGCTAGGGGAGGCCGGCCGGCACGCAAGTGCGCAAACGGCCTACGAGCAGAGACTCTTACCTATTGGGGATTGCAAAACTGTTCGTAGGGAACTTCCTTGATGTGTGGGGATGCTATCCGCCAAGTATGAAGTCATTCCGAGGACGTTTGGGCAAGGAGATATAAGGGCGACGATCAGGCGCCACCCTGCGCGCGAGCAGGAGAGAAATGTGTGAAGCAGAGTGCTTTATCATTCGAGATTTGCAAAACTGTTTCTATGGCGAGATCCTTGGAGTGTTGGGAACACCTCCAAGATGTTTCAGAGGTAGACGGTTCCGTTTGGGTAGGAAACGACGATGATCTTCAGAGTCTGCCAGTGCAGTGGCGAGACTGTAATTTCAGAATATTGCGTGGGCAATTCCTCAGCGATGGATGATCGGATGGGGCTGAAATTCAAGAGTTATGATGTAGAAGTCGTAGGCTACGCTACGGTTCAAGCGGCACGTGATTTGGACGTCGGTTGAGGGAGATACGAAAAAGGTGCGCTCCTCAACCCCTTTCAATGTCTACTGCTGGAAAGAGGAAAAACTTTCTTAAGCCTATTATAAGGGGGGTATGATGCGGTGAGCTCCAGCCGGCCCTCCCCGTGCACGACGGCAGTGGCGGTAGGCAACGTCGGCACTAAATGAGCATCTCTTGGGGGCATGTTGGGGGCCTCCAAGGGCCGGCTCTAGGCATCTCAAAGGAGTGTTTAGAGTCCCCGAAAGGCATGGGAACCGGACGGGCAGCGTAGGGCCAGGACGGCCTACGTTGGGCGCAAATGCGGCCGAGAGGTTCCGTGTGACGTGCAAGGTTGCTCCGCGGGCTGCGAGATATTTGGGGCAACACCTCTCGTGCGAATGGGTGATCGAGGCAAGCACTCCAAGACCTCGTGATCCAACTCATGGCACGCGCTATCGGGTTCTAGCCGTCCATGGGGGTCCGTTGGCTAAGATGAGCGGTCGTGGGGCGACGCCGCACTGTGGGCAAGTTATGTAGCCACGCCGAAAGGCAAGAAGGCATGTCGGGCATGCCATGCGGGATTAAGGCAGGATGTCGGCATATCACATGGGCCTCGGACTTAAGGTGCAGTCCTACTCGGGCGAGGCATAAAAGACGGCCACGACGAAGGCGTGCGCCAAGGATGCCCCGAGTGTGCGTTGGACATGAGACGGACGTTGCGGGCGCATGCGGAGCGCCGTAATGCCGAGGCGGAGCGAGGATGCTCCTTGCCATCGAGGGATGCGTCGGCGGGTTCCGAGATTGTGGACGAGACGCATGGCGGCAGACTAGCTAGTCGGGGCCGGCCGCTAAGCGACGCTAAGGCGTGCGTGCCGAGAGCCTCGGCGAACATGGACATTTTGGATAGGCGAGCGCAAAGGCACGCGGTGCCGCGCAGGGATGCGTTCAGATGTCGTGCTAGCGAGCTTCAGTGTCGAAGACACGCGACGAACAGTCGGTAAACTCTGAGATGTGCGAAGGCTGGTCGAAGGTTGGGTGAAACCTGAGACGCCGCACGGGCGAAAAATATATTCCGCTGCGTGACAAGAGAGTCCGCCCGTGACACGGGGGCACAACTGCTTGGGAAGACAGCTTACAGTCTCATTCTCCAGCTTCTAAGCAGCAGCACAGGAGGATAGGAAACCCACCCTGTATTGAAAGCCCTGTATAAGAAGGTTCACACACGTGATTTTCTCATACAGGAAGCAATTCTAGCCCGTTTTACTCTGCACTTCTACAATCAAGATATACAAATATGTTCGAAATATGTGCAACTCCGACACAATTGAACTCTTTGATGTGAAACGTTTCCTCTAAAGTGGATTGAGTCGACATATAAGAGATGTTGGAAGCTTAGAATTTTCACACAAATTACCCTCACAACTCACAAATTCAGCACGATATCCAATGTCATCATGTACTCTGTCTTGTTGAAAGTGAAAAGTCAGATTCTCCACAGAACATCTGGTATGGAATATGGAAATGGCTATTTCCCCTTTGGTCCACAATTTTTTCTTCATGAAAGTGGATACCGTGCTTAAGTTATATCCCTTGACCCGGAAAATGATAAAACTGCAAGAAGCCAAGTTAAGACTACTATCAAGCAAAATTGCACAAGGGTGAACGAATAACATACTGGGAGGAAAATAACTAATTAATGAAGCTTATGTACCATCTCCGAGTGCAGTATCCTTTGGGCTGTTTCGAGAACTGATGTTTGAGGATGGAGAGAACTGTTTTTCTGGCATATAATAGAGCTTTCAGGGTGCAAACCTTCAACAGAATCTCTACCTGATTATTTGATTGAATATGTTGGAGATGTCTTATACCCTAGTTTTGCATGTGTTTTCTTCTGGAACTAAAACCAGTCGCCTGCACAAGGAGATCCACATACACCGCACCCAATGTTTAAATATAACAAAATGGTGTGAATAAGGTGCTGTGGTAGATGAGAGGATTCTATTCAAAATAGTCCTACCTTGAGATCCAGTAACCTCTTGGACAAACAACCAGAAGCATAAGGGGACTCTCGTAACAGCCTGCCAATTTTGTCCTATGCCATGACACCCTTCACTAAAAATATATACCAGCTGTCGTGCAATACCAGTTACTGAGGCTTTGAGGTTTTCTCCTTTCATGTGCTTGTTGACACCTTGAAATGAATATTTTCTCACTCATTAGATTTGCATTCTTCGAGCAAGGTATGCAAAATCAGTGAAGTCTCTGTAGTAACTTCATGAGTTGAGTAGCGCCCAAATATGGACAAGTACTTTAAAGCAACATTAAGCTTTGGCTCAATTAACTTGGAGGGAATTATATTCCTCCATTCTTTAGCTTTCCCTACAGAACAAACACCATGTAAGAGGGCAGCTAAAGTCACTGAATCTAGTGGGAAGCCTTTATTCAACATCTTGTCAGTCAACTGCAATGCAGCTCCAAGCATCCTGTTTAAACAAAGGCAAGCAATGATTGAAACATATGCAGCAGATATAGGACGCCAGCCATCAGATATCATCCTCCCAAAGATATCAAGAAGCATAGGCTTATCTAAACCAGATTCATTGTCTGTCCTAGAAACGGCACAAGGGGCATTGTTTGATAATCCATTAACTAAATAATGAAATGTAACATCATTGGGATTACACTTGCTCATCAGCATTTCTTCAAAAAATGAGGATGCTTTTGCAAGTCTTCCCTCTTTGCAACAGTTACCTATTAGTACAGTATAAGTCACAACATTAGGTGCCACGCCATTTAATCGCAGTCCCTTCAAAATTTTTTCTGCTCCTGCAATATCTCCACAGCGACAAAACCCACTGATGAGAGAGGTATAAGTCACAATATTCGGTGCATAGTTCCGCTTAATTACATGGCAAAATAAAGTTAATGCCCCATATAAATCATTTTCCTTTATGTAGCCATCAATAATAGTAGAATAAGTAAATTCATCCGGGTAAACATTTCTTTTTGTCATCTTGCTAATGCAAAAGACTGCATCTTTCATCATCCCAAATTTACAGTAGCCCTTAATCATGGCATTGTACCCAACGAGCCCAGGGTCCATACCCCTACTGATTATGTTATCAAAAAGTTTCTTTGCATCGTTAAAATTCCCACTCCTGATATATCCGTCAACCAAAGTGGCATAAACATAAGCATCGGGTGATACATTCTGGCCAAGCATCTCTAACATAAGCTGCTTCGCATCAGGAAACCTACCCTTTTTGCAAAGTCCATTCATCAAAACATTGTAAATGCATGCATCAGGAGACACTCCCCTTTCCATCATCTTTTTTCGAATTGTTAATGCAGCATCAACCTCTCCAGCAACAACTAGGCCATGTATAAGACCTCCATAGGTTATCAAATCGGGTTTAAGCCCACACTCTGTCATCTGAACAAGCAGAATTGAGGCTCGCTCAAAATCGCCCTCCCTGCTATACGCGTGTATAAGAGGAGTAAAGCTTAGCTTATTGAGGACCAATCTGCTGTTCAGTGCCTTTTCTAGTAGCCTCTCCGCTTCTTGCACCTTCCCATCTCTACATGCATTAGAAATCAAAGTATTATATGTCACAATATCCAACTTGCACCCAACCTCAATCATGTGTCTTGTGGTCTCTAATGCTTCCCCAACAAAACCATACTTATATTTAGCATCTACGACACAGTTATACACTTGAGCATTTACTTCCATACCCCTTGAATCCATTTCCTTCAAGATTTGATCAACCTTCTCAAACTCCCCTCTTTTGCAGAACCCATTAACGATTGCCCCATAAGTCTCCTGGGTAGGCAAGAAGCCCTTCTCTTTCAAGTCCTCGAGAAGCTCATGAGCTCTCTTGACATCACCTCTCTTGCAATATCCATCAATGAGGCTATTATAGAACACAATATTCGGAATGCAATTCTTCCCCCACCTTTTCTTAATCAACCTTTTACCTTTCTCGACTTTTCCTTCTTTACACAACCCCTTTACCATTATACAAACGCTATAATTGTCCAAACAACTACTCTCACCACCATCATCTCTCCTCACCATCTCATCATATACAAACCATGCAGCTTCCATATTTCCATCCTTTACAAGCCCATTGAGCAAAGAATTACAGGCCAATAATTGGGGCAACGCGTTATAAGTTTTCAGAACAAAGGAATACAACTCAAGAGCCTTTAAGACCAACCCTGATTCAGAATAGGCACGGATTACAAAACCTAAAGCCTCTCGAGTAGGCAGTTTCTCTTCGGATTGCAAGCACTCCAGCAACACGTTGTCTATTTCTCCAAACACTTTAGACCGGGCCAAGAGCTTTAGAAGCGAAGAATACGCGAACCCATCAAGGGAAAATCTATTCTGAGAAACAAAACCAAAGAATTTGAGACCCAGTTCACAATCGCGAACTTTGTCGAACACTAGGTGGGCAACTTCGGAAGGCGCAATGTCCTCCTCAAAGAATCGATTCTGGAGGGTTTCTTCCCACTGTTGCCCTTGGGTTCTGAGGATTTCACAGACTTCATTTGTCAACTCTATGATGTGGGGCGTGATGAGAAATTTTCTGCTGGTTTTGGGTTGGGGTCGGTGTAGGGGTTTGATCAGGGAGAGGATGGCTTTAGACATTTGAGGTGTGTAGCGTGTTTTGGTGAGTTTTTATAGTTCGAAATGAAGTGCTTATATAGCAACAATGATTTCTTGTTTCTTGCAAAAAACAAAACTAAATTGGTATTTTATTCATCTTTTTAAATTACACAAATCGATTTAAAATGTTGTATTTCTAACTCTGGATTATGACCTAAGAATTTCAATTTCATCTGATTTGTTTGTATAAATTCATGCTATAAAGAGTTTCATTTTGAATTAATTATAATTCGTGATATTGTAATAAATTTCAAATCCATTTCACATAGATTTATTCGACATCCCTTTTTCAAATTATTTTTTTAAATTCAAATTCTCTCACCCAATTGGAGCTTTAAAGGCTTCCATGTCCGATATAATCAAAATTAAAAAAATTTGTTAAACTTTTGAAAATAAATGAAAGGGTAAAAACTTTTTTCAATAGGCTGATAAATCATTTTCTAATGTTATGAGTTCATCTTCTGAAAAATTATCGGCCCCATTACAATATTTATTATATTTGAAAATATCTTATAAGATATTAAAAAGACATTAATAAATGTTGTCTTAAGATTTTTAAATGCCCACAGTTTCTTTTCCTTTATGTTACTTAACAGGGAGATGACATTCTGAGACCGCAGAATGAAGAGCGGGATTGGAACATTGTAAGGGGATGCTCAAGTTTTCTACCACAACTCATCAACCATCACACAAGATTATGTTTCGGGCTTGAGTTATATTACAATATTACACTACACTCCTTAAAAATTGATCTAATTATAAATATATCCATATTATATTAAAAATTACAGTTACCTCCTTTAAAATTTGTAAAACATTATTAACCCAATTGAACAAGTGTGTAATTAAGTTGGCCCTTTTGAAATAGAAGGTAAAAAGACATTAAATAAAAGAAGATGAAGCGACAGAAATAGAAAATAAACACTGATTTTGTTTCTTTTTTCCGTCTCACCTCATTTTCGCTGGTAATCTTTGCTTTAAATTGAGCAGAGATGCATTATTCGGCTGACTGACGCTTGATCCAACCAACACTTTAAATCCAAGATGATCATATTACAGTCAAGATTTAATTAGTATTTCAGAATATCAGAGGTAAAACATGCTGAAAAGCCACCAAATAGAGTTCATTTAAGATAGAACAGATCCTCACTTGAGGTAATTGTAATTGAATACGTATCTGTAATTAAAACAAACTACTATATGTGTGTGTGTGGGTTTCTGCGCACAACAATGCTGAGGGCTCTGAAGAAGATCAAGGAATTGCAACTTGGTAAAACATCTGTACTGTTCTTTCAGAATATCTTCATATTTAATCCCTTCCACATATTGAGATTCTGTTGTTCTCAACATATACAGAAATGCTCACTATTTGTTCAGAAATGAGGTTGAGATTCACACTCCTTTATACCAAGGAATGTAGAATACAGATAAAGATCATAGAAGGAAAAAGAGGTCAAAACTTTCTCTCCTCCCATACTAACAGGGAAATCCATTAAAGTGGACTTAAAAAGTTTTCCTCTTCAATTTGTGCATATATACTCAACTCCATCTCTCTCTTTCTCTCTCTCTCCTCCTTACCTTGACAGCTCGCGCCAGCCTGAGAAGTAAACTTTCACTTTCTTGGTCATAAAAAATGGTCCTGCTGCCTGCACCATAGAAGCACAAATAATTACCTAAAAGCATTTCTTGATTTAAGCGGCACTTTGTATTCTTCATTGTAATCCCACTGAAAAAGTGGTCGATTCATGTGTGCAAAGATTTGCACAAACCTTGTAACATTATGCACATCTGCTGTAATCATACAAAAAGGTTGACAGAAGAAAAAACATGAAAACATTTCTCTGTGTATTAGGTATGTCTTAAGCATGATATATACTTCAAGAAAGGGGGCTCTAATCATAACCTATTTATCCAGTACATGCTGATGTGGATTGTTGTTCGGAATTCTCCTAACCATCACAACCATCAATACAATGCAAATTTTATCATCTCCCATCTTTATATAAATACCAAGAATGCGAAGTTAATCAAATAATCTACAAGAGAAATTATCATGATATTTTGTCCATCTATAAAGCAGAAGAGCTTCTCTTGTTATACGAATAGTTAATTTCATCAAATCAATGACAGGTCTACAAATAGAGTTCCAATCCTGCTCCACAACATGCAAAATTAAGACTAATAAATCAATGGCAATTGCTTCATGCCTTGAAAACCAGTTCGGGTAGTATATCTTGGTCAAAATTAGTTCATATATATATATAGCTATTATATTAAATCATGGGAATTACTCCCCCACCCCACTGCTGAAGACCATCTAAGTCTCTCCTATGCATTTTTCTCAACTGATGTTCCATTGAGCTATTTCATAACACCAATTGAGCTAGATCTGCAACATAAAGAACAGCTCAACTAACAATAAGTGAAGCTCTTTCAATTTACCAAGTGCAGGGCTTCCGTGGCATCCAACAGGAGTGATTTTATCTGTGCATTTGATTCATCGTCACACATCTGCATCAACAAAAACACCCGAAGTATCAGAACTAATAGATACCTTATAATGTTGGGTGCTTGTATGTACACTCCAGAAGTATTTGATAGACTACTGATAGGAATGCAAACGAATCAAGAAAAGAATACATAAAAGACAGACATAAGGCATTTAAAAATATCACAATAGAGAATCAAATTTGACATTTAAAGTAAATATAAACGAAAACAAGCTTACATGAACTTAGGGACCGCCGTCCTCTTAGTGCCCTCGTATCACTGCGAACTTCATTTGGGTGGTCAAGAAATTCACATTTCCTGGAGACTCTTACCTGGAACTTCGTAAAGGCGTGCCTCCAATTAACTTTTGCCGATAACTAATAAATTAGCTCAGTTGAGATGATAGAGCAATTGATGTATTGCACGTCACAGTCCAATAAATTAGTTCAATTTCTTGATAAAATGGATTTCATGGTTTCAATTTGAGCAGCAGGAAAAGGAGGTATCCTTGTCACAACTAGACCATAGATATATTTAGCCTTATCAAGCTTGTCAAGTTTTCCATCTTTCCGCAGGCCTTCAAGCAAATTATAGATGGTATGCACACTAGGAAACCAGTTCTTCTGCATACTATCTTTACACATGGAGTATGCCAAGTCAAAATCTCCTGCTTCACAAAGATAGTGGATCATGGTTTGATAAATTTTTTGATTTGGCTTGTAGCCCTCATTGTGGAAAGCAGAATAAACTCTCATAGCCATTTCAGAAAATCCTGCTCTGCAGAAGCCCTTGATAACCAAATTATATGTAACCTCATCAGGAAGTTCTGGAAATTTCTTATGACGACGCATGAAAGCCAACAACTTATTAGCTTCCCAGGCACGCCCCTTACTCACCAAGAACTGAATCCTGACATTGAAGGTAGCAACATTAGGAAGACAGCCTTTTAATACCATCAGGTTCCACAATCCATTAGCAATCTCAGGCCGGTTCGCCTTGTAAAAGGCTGCTATAAGGGTTGTGTATGTAATAACATCTGGAGTTATTCCCAATTTTTCCATCTCAACCATGACTAAATATGCCTTTTCCAAAATACCCATTTCACAGAAAGCCTTGATAACAATATTAATTGAATATACATCTAGCTCAATGCCAAATCTAAACGGAATATCACTCAGAAATGACTCAATCGCCTCTAAATCTCGGGACTGTGTCAATACCTTCAGTGCCGCATTGAATGATTTAACAGTTCTCTTACAGCCATACAAATGCATATCACAAAATGTGTTAACAGCATGCTTAGTCATTCCAGCCCTCCCATACAACATTATCAGCCGAACTACAAACCCTTCTCGTCGACCTTGGGGCAGAGTCTTCTGATGCTCCAGCAGATTCTCGATATAATCAAACCGACCAGCCCCAGCTAACCTAGAAACCGTATCCTCAAAGGCAAACCGATTCTCAACAACCACCCTATTGTGGGCATTGGCCTTAAACAAATTGAACAACTTTTCTGGGTCCCTTTCGTTCTTTAGCTTAATCAGTGCAGGCTCATCTACTCCACTAGGTTTTGCCACATTGCTCCTAACAGAACTAGCTTTCTCAACGGATGAAGCAATGGCGGTGGTGGCAAGAATATGGGGTGCGGTGCCGAATCTGCGGACCAAGCGCAGAGAGAGCATGTTCTAGAGAAGCGCCAATTGTTCATGCATACCCACCAGTCAAAATCGATGCTTTTATCAATATTTCACCAGAATACCCCATTCCCATCTCAGAAAACCACAAGGAAACAGCACTAACGATGAGAAACCAAATAGCTGCTGAAAGAATCCTTGGTGTTGGATCAAATTATTATATCTCAAGAAACAAACAGAATCAATCAAATGCAGTACAAAATCCCAAAAAATGAATCACTAAAGCAATAAAGTAAAGAAAACCCCAAATAGGTTTTTCGGGAATTGCAGGTTCTAAACGGGCTAGCGATTGAATGGCGAAATTATGCAAATATTGAAATGGGTATGGCCGAGGCGATACAGCTTCGGGATACCTCTTTTAAGCGAGGTAATAAGATCAACACGGAAACAGAAAAAGAGAAGTAGAAATTGGATTCATGAACATAGTGTGAGAGTGTGTGTTGAAGCTGGTGGTGGTGAAGGGGTTTGCGTCACGGGTTGGGGGGATTTAGGTTAGGGGTTTTAATTCAGCGATCCTGTGCGGTCGGTTGCACGATAAAAATTTCTTGTTGCTTACGTGGGTGAAGATTATATGGATAGTCAATGCGGGTTTATTGACCAGGTCGACGGCCTTGTTTGGTTTCATTTTTCACCTATCTTCGACATGGATTGAAACACAACTAATGTTTGTCTACTTTATATTACACCTTATCAGTATGTATTTTTTATCTTGAGCTTTTATAAATATAATATAAAAAAAATATTATTTGATAATAAACAGTAATTTCTATCTCCAAAAAATACAACATTAAACATACAACACATATATATATAAGAAATATGATTTGACAATAAATAATGATTTTTATCTTCAAAAAATACAATATTAAAAATATAATACCTATATAAATAAATAAACGTGATTTTAATCTCTCATACCACAACATCAAGCATACAATACTTATTTTAAAAAATCTCCAAAAATAAATTAAAGCATACATAATATCTTTAATATATACTTATTTATTTTTATTTTTGTCTCTCTATCTCCAAAAAAATATAATAAAACACGCAAAATAACAAAAGCAAACACTATGTAAAGTTTTCAATTTGTTATTCGGCTGCAGAAGAAATTGAGGATGTACTCTAGCTCACTGGAACATTCCTCCAAATCCAGTTTGGGGTACTTGCAAAAACTTCTTTTTGCTAAAAAATAAAAAATAGTAGAGAAAGTTGATAATTTTAATCATAGTAAAAATTAAAAATATTTGAAAATAATATAGAAAAGTCGAAAAGAATTGAGTTTTGAGTGTCTGAAAAAAAAATTATGAAAAATTCACCTATTGATACATTTACTTTTATACCCGGCTCTTTTAAGAGCATAATAAGATTATTGAAAAAGAATTGAGGACCAAAATGTCCAAAAACAGCTTCTAAATATTTACAAAATATCATTAAGCTGCAAATGCTACTCTCTTGCAGCTTTTAAATTATAGCTGAAATTAACTTAAATTTAGGGCAGCAAAAGTAGATAAGCTATTTTTGAGAACATTTAATTTGAACTCTTTTAAAGTAAAAAGCTCATAAGCACTTTAATCTTGTTCGGAAGCCCAAATTTCCACTTTTACTACGGAAACCCTTCTTTAAGTATAGAGCTTTTTCTATTTCTTTTTTCAAAAAATGTATAAAATCATATTTGATTTTGTTTTTTGAGAAGACAAAATCACCATTAGTATTCTTAATAATATACTTTGATAGGTGATTAAAAATATTAGAAACAGATAAAATAGGATGGATAATTATTCTTTGAGGAGAAAAAACTTTAGTGTAGGCATCAAATCATATGTTTTATAAGCTTAGACGTACGAATAACATAGAAATATGGGTAAGATAGGTCTTGTCTTGATTTTGAGTATTTTCACGGTGGAGATTTAAAACAAATCACAAACAATAAATTGAAGTATTGGATTCAAAAGGTTTGGATACGTTTTGAGTATTCTATTGTATTTTATAGAGATAGAGAAAAATAAAAACAAAAATAAATAAGTATGTATTAAAAATAATATGTATATTCAAATTTATTTTTGAAAATAATTTAAAATAAGTATTGTATGTTTAATATTTTATTTTAAAAAACAAACTTAATGTTCATTGTCACATCACCATTTTTTTATATACATATATGTATGTGTATGTATGTATATATATATATGTATTTATGCCAAAACAGTTAAAAATACATCTGGGTGTTTTTGTATGATGCCAAACATTGAATATGTTTTGACTCAATCGAAAATAACTTGACAATATAAACAAATACAGTGCATGTATTTACGATCATTTTCAAGATCGCCCGACCAACCATCGACGGGTCTACAAAGCAAGAAGTAAGAACAAACTAGAGAATGATGAAGTTACTGCAATACCAAATTCTGCAATTCTGGCAAACTGTTTCTTCATCATCTTACCAACTGAAGCTGAAAAAATATTTAATAGTAAAAGAGTAAATATTTTTTACTACGGCAGGTAGAGGGTAATCATTTTCTAGAATACACGTTGAGAGGTAAATGCCTCTTCGTCCAAACATATAACAATCGTAGCACATCCCCAACTCCGGATGGTGGAGGCCAAGTTAGAATCCCCAGCAGTTACAAAACAAGGATAAAAATTGTCACTAATACAACAGGATCTAGACTCATTAGTCTACTCTTTCATAAACATTATAGAGCTGAATATAAAATAAATGTCCGCAGTCTTCCTCAATTATCAGGGAGAACATTTAACCCTACCTCTTAGAACTGATGTACCAGGCTACAGCATACATTTACCAGGACCGGAGAACTATGGAATCAAGTGGAACCATTGTGCACTCGCTGCCAAGAGCCAGCAATTAAGATGGCACTGAATGCAACAAAAGGAACAAATGAGCAAGGGGCATTGAGGAATTTCACAGAATGCAAATTATAAACAAGAAATGAAGGGGGAGAAAAAATCACGAGATAATATTTTTCAGTTTTGACTCCAATGGCCCAAGAAAAAACAAAAGAGATAGCATCCCTATACCATAATCATATTGACTCCAATGGCCCATTTATGCACTAGTAGATATACAACTGCAATTCACTTTCATGGTGTGTTTATCTGCTAACCCTATGATGGACGGAAAATCACTAAACTAAGACTAAAATCACCCCTAACCCTATGAGACGTCATTGCCAAGGTAATCAACTCTCATCAAACCACCAATTCAAAGAAACATATTTAATCCTGCTAAACAATATACAAGGTCACACTAGAGTTATATAAACAGAGTTGAATACGGAAGCGAATAGCTAAAGTGTGGGTTTAGCCAGAACAAATTTATTAAGATTGCAGTTTTGAGATATAAATAAGAGGAAGAGGGCTGAAATGCATACTATATGTAGCAGTATCAATTTGTTCAGGGAGCTCCTTTATATCAACTTCAAACCTCTCTTGAACCTGTTCCAGAAACAGAAAGAAGAAAAAAAAGAGAGAGAAAGAAAGAAAAAGACATACTTCAGACTCATATCACAAAAAAGTTCAAGAACAATAGACAAAATGATCCTGATCATTTACCTGATTTAGAACATCAGAATCTGATGCAGATGATACAAAAGTAATTGCAAGCCCTTTGGTACCAAATCGACCAGCTCGGCCCACCTGTTATAGCAGAAAGTTCAATAGCAAGGTCAATCAGCAAAGCCCATTACGGCTGTAATTCAAGGAAACGTATTACTCATGATACAAACATACCCTATGAAGGTATGTATCTGCTGAATCTGGCATATCATAATTTATGACAATATTAACACGCTCAATGTCGATTCCCCTTCCAACTAAATCAGTTGCAACTAAAATACGTTTTAGGCCTTCCTTAAAACCTTTGTAGCGGGTCAGCCTGGAAAAGACAGCAACAAACATTATGACCAAAGAGTTCTATGAGGATAACAAATTACACATCTGCTTTAGTTTTAGAAAGAAAAAAAGAACACGTGCCTTTCTTCCTGGGACATTCCAGAATGGATGCAGATAGAAGGAAAGTTGCACTCAACAAGTAATTTGTTCAGTTCAGCTGCTCGGCTAACGCTTTTAACAAAAATGACAACCTGGTTGAAATCCAGGGCATCAAGAAGGTCATTCAACTTCCGGTTCTTCTCCAGCTCCGTCAGCTTGATGTAATGCTGAAAGAAAACATCAAGCATATGATTAAATCATTAACCAGAAAAATAAAAGATCAAGTCCGCAACTTGACCAATCATATATACCTGTACAAGCCCATGAAGAGTCAATTTGGCTTCATCATCCACGTAAATTTCCATTGGCTACAAAAAAGTAAGGATCATGTCAATCAACAATTGACTGAAATTTTGGCGAAGTACGAATAGGATGTAAACGCATAAGCAGCTGCCTACCACATATTACAAGATACACGCCCCTGATATACTCATAGAAGGTGAAACCAAAAATACGTGAACTTTATCTAACTTCAAAATATCCAAGATGAAAGCCAATTACAAATACTTGGACTAATTGCATGCCCGTCTGCTCTTGTCTTGTTGGTTTCTAGGACTGAAGGATGTATATGTACAATTCAATAGCAATACAACAAATGCAACCCCCACAACCACCTCCCAAAAAATGAAGAAAAAAATATTAAGAATCTTTCTTGAAGAGAAACAAGTTATATATCTAAAGAAACAAAGGTTACAGAATATTACATCCTGCATGAACTTCTTGCAGACTGGACGAATCTCCTTACTGAGAGTAGCTGAGAACATCATCACTTGCTTGTCATGAGGGGTCATCTTGAAAATCTCCTGAACATCTCTTCTCATGTCTGACAAAAATCGCTACTTAATATTATTTTATACTCGCCAATTGTCAAACGAATCACTACCCAAAACAGGAAATAAAACATACCAAGCGACTCGAGCATCTTATCACACTCATCAAGAATAAAGTGCCTCACATTTTTTAATCCCAGATCCTTATCTCTAGCAAGAGACAATATTCTTCCAGGTGTTCCCACAACAATATGGGGGCATTCATTCTTCAGCAAATCCTTGTGAATCTTAATGTTGACACCACCATAGAACACAGCAACTTTAACATCAGGCAAGTAGGTGCTGAACCGCTCAAATTCATTGCAAATCTGCCAAAAATGAAAAATCAAACTCTTATTAAGTCTTAAAACTACGTCATTCAAGAATCTGGAACAGAAAAGATTTAAAGGCATGATTACACTTCAGATTTGCATACCTGGTATGCCAATTCTCTTGTATGGCAGAGGACAAGGGCAGCCACTTGGCCAGAAACAGGTTCGATTTGTTGCAGGGTAGACAGAACAAAAACAGCAGTCTTTCCCATTCCAGACTTTGCTTGACAAATGACATCCATTCCTAAGATAGCTTGAGGTATACACTCGTGTTGCACTGATGAGAAGCAAAGAAAAATGAACGCACGAATCCTCAATAAGTAAAAATGTGCTTCGAGATTCTTTGATTGAAAGGTTTACTAGACCAATTTTGGATTGAATCAAGACAGTGGATTAGTCGTTACCTGCAAAAAGGGTAAAAATACAACCAGAAACCAAATATTAAGATCAGTTGATGAGATGCCCAGGCAGGAAGAGTGCTTACCAGAACATAAATAAAATACAGAAGTTCC
Organism: Sesamum indicum; assembly: GCF_026168435.1. Classification (NCBI taxonomy): domain Eukaryota; kingdom Viridiplantae; phylum Streptophyta; class Magnoliopsida; order Lamiales; family Pedaliaceae; genus Sesamum; species Sesamum indicum. Next base: position 16,617,559 of record NC_142657.1, read on the forward strand.
TGAGAAACAAGTCAAATTTTTTTCTTGTGCAAGACACTACAGGGAATGAATACGGGATAGCCACAAAGTGGCATTACAGACAACTTATTGTGGAAATCAAAGCCAAAGAGCCTCATACAGTCTTAAAAAGGGATTAACCCTCACTCGCGCTGTAGTCCCTGCATCAAGAAATATCTTTCTAGCCCTGGGCACAGCTTCTCACTGGAAATTAATGTATGTGACTTCAAAAATAGGAATTACTTTATCAACCACCAGGTGATTAATTCATGTTATATTTTTGCTGGAAGAGAACAAGTTGATCTTATCTAAAATGTAGAACATTCAGAAAAGTTTGGTGCTTGACCAAGTCATGCCAATTCACTTTCCATTTGAAATTATTTACAAATTAAAGACAAGAATTAAACTAAGTTTTACCTTCTGAAGGATGTTCAAACCCAGAATCTACAATAGCCCGAAGCAGCTCTGGCTTCAACAAGAAGTCTCTGAATCCCGAACTATGAATCCCAACATACCCCCTGCATTGACAAACGGAAACCCAAAAAATTTACTTCAATAAGATATGCCAGCACAAGGAAGTCATGCAACAATAAGAATGTGAAGCATCAGGGCAGTGCGCCTATATGACATGGACCATATAACAGTTTATGCCCAAGGTTTTTCATAATTTCTTCAATAAGCAACAGAGCAACCTCCATATCCTGGACCCAAAACCCCATTGAAAAGTCTTCCATATTCAAATTTTAGTAACAGTGGACAGCAGCGAAAATTGCAAAAACAACTCGGGCTCAACCCCCCCCCCCCTTCTCTCTCTCTCCACAGATATAGAAGAACTCTCTGGATTTGCTTTTCAGAATAAAAAGAGCCGCTTAAACCACAACACTACTCAAAACACTTACAAAGGTACAAACTTCACAAAGCTGCTTTTCCGCAATTCTAAAAGTTACCAACACAACCAAACTTGTTTGGCTTGCTTATACTTAATTCTTCAAATTTTAGTTACTCATAGGTCGCATCCGCTGAATGTTCAAAAGAGAGAGCTTCTGGCAAGCCACATGCCAGAAAGAGGAAAATTGTCTATTTCACTCGATATGAGTTGTAACACTGAATTCCAGCCAGTCAATCTACCACGCTGCTTAAATTTCGAACCAACTTTGAGATTTATGCAATTGCAGACCAAACAACAAATACTCAACAAAAAAATTCTACCACTCAACCGAACAGAAATAAAAAATCAGAATAGCTAAGAAAAATACTTTTTGACCGACTCGCCGCCGGCCTTGCCGTTAACGGAGTCGGGTGCTTTTTCGTCTTCTTCCTCGTAATCGAGAAGCTCCTCTTCATACGCTTCATTATCCCTTACTTCACCCATAGTTCCTGTCAACGGAAACACGCACCTCTAAATATCAGTGCAAACGAGTAGTTCAAATCTCTTCTGGAAAAATAAAAACAAAAAAGTTTAATCCTCAGAGACGAATTTCATAAGGTTTGATGCGTACCTGGAGCTTAACTGCGTGAGATTTGTGAAGGAGAGAGCGTCGAAGATCGAGAGATAAACCCTAGGGGATCCAGCTAGGGTTTTGAGCGAGAGGAGAGCGAAAGCGAGAGGGCTATTCTATTATAGGGCACAACAATATAAATACATTTTTTAGAAGTTCAAAATTTGTCTGTTTAGATCCAAAAGTAGACATTTCGATATTTGAATTTAATCTGTGAAAACCCTACGACGTCGTTCGATACAAATAGATTAAAAAAGGAGACACTGCCAATTTTATATATCGTATAATAAACGAAGTAATAATCAAAATTAGAAGTGTTCACAGTTGGATAAAAAAATCAAACTAAATTGAACAATCGAATTAAAAGTTTGACTCAAAATTTGATATTTGACTTGATTTTAAATCATATCAAATATCAAAATATTATTTTTTATATAAATATTGTTTATATATAAATTATTTTTATCATAATTTTGTTATTTTATTAATTTAAAATAATAAAAAATGTAATTATTATTTTTAACATTTAATTGTAACTACTTTTTATATATTTTTGACAAAAAGTTCAATTTATCAGATACCGAAATCAAACCGACTGATTGTAATCAGTATGATATTTTATCGTATCAAAATTTCGACTTGATTTGATTTGAATTTATTGAATGAAAACCCATACCCAAAGCGTGACGTATAAACTGTTGATAATTTAAAATCCGAGTTAAATCATTACCAACAGCATACTAACATGACAAACAAATATCAAGAAATGGACTGTTGCAATTAGTCGTGAAAATCTGAGACATTAGTTCAAGTGGATCAAGTATATACATCATGTAAGAACTATCAATCATTAGAGAGAAATTGGATATTTCGTACTCATCAACTTCGACTAAGATACCAATTAATCAAACAGCATTGAACTAAACAAAGTACTTGATCACTCACCGAGCTCCCATGTGTGATACAACAACAGTATTACCTTCAAGAATGAGACAGCACAATGAGAGCGCTTCTAGTACATGTTTCTCTTTCAAGAAACGAAAATTTTGATACAATGTATGTTATCAGTATGAGTAAAGCGATGGAATAGGACAAAGGATAAGAAATGAAGAGCATCAGAAAACAGCAGCTCGAAGACTAATTAAAGGTTGTGGAGAGAAGTGCTCGAGATATTACATAAATGTGCCACTGATTGCAGCATGAATCAAGGTCTTTCTCCTTCATACATTGGAGAAGGCAAGATGCCGCTCTGTCAGAACTCAGTTGGTGGTTTTAGTCGTATAAGTCTCTTGATTCTATCTTTGTCAGTGTTCTCCAACAGACCCTTCAAAAAAGAAAGTGCAAGTAGTTGCATAAGTGTAGCTGTAGTTCTTAATGTCCAAAATGCGATGTCACAGAGAAAATGCACAGTGTGCAGACTCGCCCTATGGCTGATATAGGTTCACATTATTTCATATCAAACATATTGCTATCCTTGTGGTAGACAAATGATGAACTTCCACTGCTATTTTCATCGGATAAGGAACTGTTATAAGCACACTTTAATACACAGGAAAAGTGACCAAGTTATGAGCTAAACTGCAAATGAGTCCTTGATAGTTCTAGCAATGTACAAAAATAGCTAAAACATTGCAAGTTCAGACAAAGATAATGGCATCTAAAACATCACAAATAAACACAATATTTCATCAAATAGGCTTTCCAAGCGCTGACACACTGGGGAACTTGGCATTTATTTAGTTGCGTAACAGAAGTGCCAATGAAGATTGTCTGGTTCAAAGATGTTCAAGGAGTTATTTTGAGGAGACTGATATAACCACAATACTATACATTAAGTCTCAGTGAGAAGATAAACCATAGATTACTCACCTTCCACACAATCTCATCCAAGCACAAGCAAATTTTTCCATATTTGTCAAGAAAAAGGCGTTCAGTTGGAGGTTTTCCACATACATCCTTCAGGGCTGAGGTTATAACAAAGATAGTTTCTGCCACTACAAGGAAAAAAGAATCAACATTAAGAAAGAAGATTAAAATATCAGTGTATTTAACACCCGCAAGAGTTGGGTGGTGCAAGGGTGCATGGCGACCTGAGCCATTACGGGAAATAGGCCATGCCCCCATTGGAGGATCTGCAATAGTTATATGAAATTTTCAAGAAATGTGGTTTTGTAACCAAATATATTAAAACAAAAAATAAATACAAGTACTTCTACTCCTACGTGGTTTGTCTAAAGATGGCTATGCCACTTAACAGCCTGTTTGATGTATTTATACTTGCCTGTCCTCATAACAAAAGTAGCTGAATGATATACTTACAGGCAAGTTCATCGTACTCATCCTTGCCAACAACAAATATACTGACATCCCCAAGCACTGTGTATACAATGTAAACTGACCTGTACAATAAAACAATAACGTACACCTGAAGCATTAGAGAACTCACAGATACAGATAACAACAGTATTGTCCAACAGATATTTGCTTATTTATTCAATGACTCTAAATCTTCATCCACAACAACGAAAGATGTGCATAACGTTTTCTTTAGTCCCTTTCTTATGCATTTCCTAAGACCAATTTTCAAATCTTTATTCCTTCATCATAACAAAGAAACCAATACTACATATAAACACGCAAAGCCGGTTCCTTCAAAGTTAGAAAGTCCTCAGCAAAAGTAAGGAAGATGCTTGGACGCAGACATGTAACAGGAATAAATTCATGCTAGACCCCAGGGGTGAAGGGTAGACCATAAATGGCAATAATGGGTGGCATAACAAATCAGGATGCGCGCTCATGAATGTATGGGTTCGTACAATTGTGAAACCACGATTTCCCTACACTAGATTTATTAGGTTGTTTTCAGTAACCCAAAATAAAGCACACATAGATCTCAGGTACAAACACACAGAAGATAAAAGTTTTATAGGGGGGCCGTTTCAGATTAATCCGTACACAAGATTATGTGTCGCGAAACATTCACATGTAGACCAACTTAAAACATCCACATCACTGTGAGAACGGAGCATTTCAACAATCTGATGCCACCAAGGAAACTCGCAAGAACAGGCAAAGGAAACTGACAAAAACTGTCACATACTTGTGATTAGCAACGAGGAGCTCCTCGTTCTTGACTCCTCTAAGATTATCTGCTCCCAGTTTCACTAAGAAAGATCTCCAATGTAAGCGTTCCTCCGCTGGAACTCCATTGAAGCTGCAACATCCAAGAACCAAATAAACAAAGTCCTAACCTTCAATCATATTCAACCTTTTCCCTAATCTATACAAACTAGAACAGACCCGAAATTCCAAATTAGTCCTTCAATACTGCTTAACAGAATTCACCTTCAATTTCCCTGATCTCAGAAAAATTGAAAAATATTGGTCCAATTACCCAAAATCCAAAGCAATAATATACTTGCACAACTCAAATTTTTAAAGAAACCCGAATCAACTTTAGCAACAATCGGAACTTTATTCTCCAGAACTATGAACTGAAACAAGATGCAGAATCATACAGCCCAGATCAGAATACGAGAAAATTCGACTGAAAAAAGAACTAATATGAATTGAATCGGTAGGGAATTTGCTTGTGTCTACAGAGAAGGTGAAATTACCGTTCGACGAGAATATTGCCTTCGGAGTTGGCGATCAACACTGCGAGCAACATTTTCGTTTCCACCGGAATCTCTGCTCGCGCTGGCTAACGATGTAATTCCCCTCTTTCTCCGAATTCTGCAGAGAAGTATTTGCCAAGACTTGTGTGCGTCAAGGAAAATGTATAATTTTTTTAAAAATATAAATAAAATAAAATAAAAAGTGTCAAAAAGTTTGGCATATCAAAGGGTTTCTTACATTTTGTGAATTGTGTATATTTTTATACTTTATCATCTAATTTTATTTTTGTATTTAATTATTATTTTAATTTTATAAAATTTATACTTTCTCAAATATGATTGTTTTTTATAAAAATATTCAGCCAAAAAAAATAGTCATATATGGCAAAGTACAAATTTTATAAACTTGATATGGTAAGTTGATAAAAAAAATTAAATGACAAAAGATAAAAAGAGCAAAATATAATTTATTTTATCAAAAAATCTATAATTTTCTTCCAAAGCCAAAAATCTCCACCAGATGTAGACAAGTATCACATAATTGGTAAAATAACGAACTTGTTCATAAGCCTCATTTGTCCAGTGAGGTATTTTTTAAGAACAAAATCGTGAGGCTAGTCCAAAGCCGGCTAATATCTTGCACAATCGGATATCGATCGGGTCATAAGCTATATTATTGGGCACTATAGAGAAACAAGGTCATGTGTCCGTCCCAAACACCTCGTCTGGGGGTTAATAATATAATAAATATCCCATATCGAAGACGATGAGTTACGGCTCCTCTCCCTCGCAAAATCCATTTTCAAGACAAAACTGTGAGATTCATTCGAAGCCGTAACAGATAATACATCGCACAATAAAACACTAATCAAATGACGAATCATATCATCACCAAAACATTTAAACAAGTTATTACATCATTCATAACATGATGTATAATCATATAAAATACAAAAATATTAATATCCATATTACTAAGGCTCTAATGAACAACATTTTAATTGTGAGGTGTTAATTTTATCACTTGATCAACGGTACTTTCTTGTTATATATACAAACAATGCAAAATTGACTTAAGCCCTTACGAGGCTGCAAAACATGAATTTTTTGTTTAAATTTTCAATCATTATAATGGAATTAAAATATTTCAAGATTGAAGTTACTTATTTTTATTTTTTAAGTATAAATTCTTTAATAAAATTCCAATGAACCTAAAATTATTGCCAATTTATGCTCCGATGACAGCATACTCCTTTCTTACACAGAGCGAAATTGGCATTGCTAATCATGTCGTCTTGTCTTTAAATTAAATTTATGAGTTAAACCCGTAATTCAGAGTCGAATCGAGTTAGAAACGGGTTTAAGATGAACACCTAATAGAATTTTCGGAATGTTTGAAATTCGATCATTTTCACTATATTTTGGATTTAACAGTGTTTATTGAAATTAGACGGGATAGGTCTCGGGTCCAATAAAATCTGCCTCTAACATTAATAAGATCGCTTTACTGTAATATTTAGCAATTATGCATGTTTCAGAGTTCACCATAATTTGTATGAAACTAGGCCCAAGGCTAGCTACCCTGTTCACTTCTGTCCAGCTACTCTCTTATATTTATTACATATACACTGCAGCTTGTGTGCGTACGTAGCTAGCAAATAATTAATATTACGATTATGATAATTATTATCAAATAATTGAGACTTCTTCATGCTTAATACATTGTCTTAATTAAACACTTAATTGATTAATATTTCTTTTTATTAATTTAAAGCGAACGGGACGTGGATTTTCCATTTTTATGTCTAATTCTGAATTTAATTAATATTATGTTATTTATATTTGTTGTTATCTTGTTACTGTAGATGCATTATTAATTATTTATGGTGATAATTTTATAATTAATTATTTAAATATTAAATACTATTACTATTAAAATCATAAAAATTATCATAATGACAAAATAAAATTTCATGTCACTTAATATATTAGTATATATATATTTTGTATCACTAATATTTTCATTTATAAAAAACACGTTTATTTATGATGTGATTGGTATACGATCGGAGATATAATGACATGTATAATATGACAACTGGTCCTATAATAATTATAAAATGATTGATTTTATGTGATTAAACTTAATTCAAATAAAAGTACTGTATATATGTATTAATTATAGGCTATATATTGATTGTGAAAATTGAGGGGTGGGGGGTGGGGGTGGGGGGTGTAGATCAATAATCTTTCCCAACAAAGTCAGAAGCTAGCTAGTACTTTCTCAAATAATTACTCATAGGAATTTAATTGATGCTCCTAATTTATTTTTGATTAGACTGTCCAATAATGCACATGTATGTGTGGTGAATAATACTATAGGAAGGATTAATACTGATTTGATTCAAAGTTTAAAATATCCTTCTTCACTATTCTAGAAGTAGGCACAAGCTTGGGACAATCCTATGGTTGAGTGTCAAGATCTTCTCCTCGATGTTTTGGGTTTAGAATTCTTTCAGACCTGAATATATATATATATATGTGTCGATCAATGATAGATATTGTTGATTTATTATAATTTTTAATTTATAATATAGACAATAATTTATTTATTTTTTTTATAATGAACAATAAACACCAAAAAGAAAAAAAAACATAACAAAAAGGTGAGTATACATAGCTCGCTTGCCTAATAATACATGACAGAAAAATGAAATAAGTTGAAGTAAATTCAACCAAATTTAAATTAATTGTATAATAATTTAGACTATTGTTATATTATAATACACATTTTTCTTAAAAAAAAAAAGAATTACGTAAAAGTTGCAGTGTGATAGATGAGGTTGGCTAAATTTAATTTTAAACAAGGATAATATTTTTCCTCAAAAACCTCATAACTCTTTCTGATAAAATAGAACACAAATGAATTGCAAATGATTTCATGCTACTCAAATATTGAATATATATATATGAGCAATATCCAAAGACTTAACAGAAAAATATTGATTAATATCATAAAATAAAATACTATAACATTGCAACAAATAATCTAATAATTTTTACAAACCACGTCAACACCCACTGAAAGAACCTCGGTTTCTATGAACCTTATTTTCTCAGAAATTAAAAGGAAAAAAGAAATTACTTATCACAAAATTCCATGTTTGTCAGTTCATGAATGTTTAAACCCTCAATTTCATTATATGTATATATATATATATGAATTCTTATATGTATATATATACGTATAGCGTCCGTATACATACCCACCTTCAAATTCTTGATCGAACACTGCCTTTTAATTTTCTTGCATGATCATGATTAAAACCATTGCATTCCTGCTTTGATTTTTCAGTTGCGCGCTCAGTTCAGAAGCTCCTCGATCATCTGCAGTGCAAGTTTTTCCTCTTCGTCCATAACATCCCCGCCGTCCGTGGAAGTTTCCGGAGTCGCCGTACCCGTCGTCGCCGCTGCCCCCGCCTTCTTCTCATGTTCCACCACCACATCCTCCTTCTTCTTTCCAAGATCAACGGTCATCACCCAATTCGACCCGGACCCGGACCCTGCCCGTTTCTGCCACACCCCAATGTGTGAGCTCTCGATGTCCAGCCTCAGGCAGGTCAGCGACGGCGACGGCGACTTGCAGCATTTCTTGAGCTTCGCGTTGAGAATGGACGAGAGTGAAGAAGACGACGGCGGGGGAGGTGGCGACGACGGAGAAAAGCTGTTCTCCGAGACCGGGAAGTTTGTCTTGGCATTTCTGCCACTCATCAGCACCGCCGCCTCGTCGTATGCCCGCGCCGCCTCCTCCGCCGTCTCGAAAGTCCCCAGCCACACCCTCCGCTTCCTGCACCCACAAAAACATATCAATACACAAAACCTCTAGTAACAAGACTTATATATTTTTTTTAAAAAGAAAGTAAAATGTAAATGTGTCGATCACACGAAAAGAAAAACAGACAGTAGCGGATGGCGAATCTCTGACACCCAAGAGCCCCAGTGGCGCTGTCTCACCCCTCGATACTTTTTCTTCTGAACCATATTTCTGATTCTACGTACGCTAACGAAAGCACAAGATAGTTCAGATCAAAACTCCCTGCATTATGGGATGGATGGATGAAAATCACAAGTACATGGATACGATAACTATGAAGACGATCAGTTGGAGTTAGGACGGATTTGCAGTGACATTTATAGCATCAAACAACATTGATCTGGTTGTCGGTGGGGATAGAGGAAAAGGGTCTTTTAGGCGGGAGAGTGGTCCTAATAGAATGGGTCAGGGGTCGTTGGGTCTAGGGGCATGCCAAATTTTTTTATTCAAATCAGATTTCATTCCAACTAAATCAATTATTAAATATTTATGATATACTTCTATGTAATTGATCATTTCAGTTGAATTGGATATCAATTATATGACAAAAATATATTATATTTATAATATAATTAGTTTAGATCCGATTAAATTCAAAATTTAAAGAATTTTGCCAAGCATGCTACATGATCCTTTTCTGTTGTATGATGAGTAGGTGAATTGCAATACCTTAGGCGCCATTTTTCGAGTACATGCATGTGAAAAGTGTTGCCTAAATGATGCAACAATGTCATAAATCAAGAAAAGATCACCAAGGTGGCCCTGTGAATTGAAATATTTCTTTGTGTCATGAGGGGGCCAGAATGCCTATATATTCCGCTATTGACAAAATACTTAAATTTTTAAAAATATTTTATAATATATTTGAGAGTTTATAAAATATTGTATATAATTTTTTGAGAAATGAACTAATTATAAAGTTTAATTAAAAATCAAACAAAAATGTAGTTTTTAATTCTTTTTTTTCTATATGAATTATATTAATTGTGTTGAGCAAATGACTTTGGCTAAAGAGTAATAAGCCGTGGACACGCTTAATTTCTACCAATAAAGAATTAAAAAGTTGCAACGAACATAATATAAGTTGTGCATGGGCTCGGATTATCATGAGTGTGTTTTATCTCTTACACTATTTTAACAGTTAGAGCAGAGCCACATGCGATAGGCTACGAACCACGGCTTATCACATGAACATTTACGTCTCTTACTGCATAAGCGTGCATGGTATAAATCGTGCCCATGCATGACTTATCTTTGAGTGATAATTTTCTAAATATTGTCCGCTATTCAATTTCAAGCAACTTATAGCTAACCTCCATATACTATAAAAAAAAAATAGTTTGTTAGGTACAAATTTATAGGATGGATTTCATTAAAAATTTGTACCAAAAAAAAAAAATAATTGTTATGATTTTTATATTGATCGACTAGAAATCCTTGCCCACTAAATCTGTCTCAAAATCTATTACAAAAGCCTTGTGTGGGTTCCAAAAACCTATTTGTAACGATCATCTATAAATCCATACCAAATTCAAAATTCAACTCATGGAACCACGTAATTTCAGTTTAGGAAGGACTGTTCAATCTCAACATTTGATCAAAGAATTCGACTGTTAAATTTATCACGCTGACACTAATATTATCGTATTGAAATTTAGCATATATTGGAGTAACGATCTATAGTTATCGATCAACCACATTACAAAATAGTATGGTTACTAATTGTGATTGATTTTGTTACAAAATTCGGGAATGGCCGAGCTACTTCGTCCCAATCCATTTCTAATTCGTCTTAAATTCAAAACTTATCTCGTGAAACAATGTTGGTTATTCTGGGAGGGAATTTTCTTTCCCTAAGTTCGTCCCAAAATTTAAAAATCTTCATTCGGGGGGAATATTTCAAGTGCACTTTTTTTCTAAAAAAATTAGTGACAACGTTTAGGATGTGTTTGCAACAAAAGTCATAATATCATTGTTGAATTGAGATGGGAAGACCCATCAATGCTCGATCCATCAGAAAATAGATTGAAACTGTGACATACACACCGTCATCAGAAAGTTCATTGCACATTGGGATGGATTTTGCAATGCATCCATCCATCGAGGTATCCGTCCTAAAATTATCACAATGTGTTCTAAAATATGCCAAAAAACCTGGGATATACTCACAATCGTCCAAAATTCATCGTAAACTCAAACAGATTCTACAACAACTTTGCCATAGAATCCACCCATCCAAGATTTTCATTCCAAATGCATCGTAATTTTGTCCCAAAGTTGTCGAAAATTTATGATAACATGGATATGTTGGAAAAAATTGTCCCAAATCTTGTATGAAATTAAATTTGCGGCATTCTTATTTGCGACGGATTGGTCTGCATTCAATTCCTAGACAAATTTGCAATTGATTTTCTGAATCGTGTGCCTTTGCAAATGTTTCGTCATTTTTTTAGTGACAAAATTGGCGATATTTTTGTGCGTCTGTTGATGATCTATCATGGGACAAAGTGAAATGAAAACTTTGAATAAATCAAAATAGGCCAAATTATTCCATCCAAACATATACGACAATTTTGCAGAGATTTTCTACCATTTTGATCAGAAGTCTGTTTCCATAATTCTTAGTACTATGTAAATTCACCAACAAGAAAATGTGGTCCTCTTAAATCCCAAAAAAAAAAAAAAAACAAAAAGAAAAGAAAGTGGTCCTGTTTGGGTCAATTAAATGCTTATGTAAATTAAAATTAAATAATAGTGTATAATTATAGTGAGGCAGTTTTACTGTCAAATGACTAATGTATTATTGGCTCCATAATTGGGATACGTTAGGTTATTTAGATACATAGCTGCTAAACTCTTTCTGTACCTGTTCTTGATTACTTGTAATGCATGGCTGAATAATGTACAGTATGTTAATGACTTTTTCAGCTGTCAATAGAGGTCTAGCTAAATAGTACATAATACATAGTGTAGTGTTTCATATGATTAATTTCAAAGATTTAATTTTGAAAGCTGTTGATTTTATCATCCCGTTGACGAGAAAATCAATGGGGTCTCTTTACAAGAGAACAAGGGCGTAGAGATGGATTTTTTTAGTTTTAGAGCATGTAAATGCGTCTCTACTGAAAATTAAAAACGGGTATTTCAAGCTTTAGAGCTATATCTGAATACACTCTGTTCGTTCCTTGTGTTTATTTGTGCTAACAGTAGTGGTTTCAACACTACTTTTATGTGAAAGGCCGACTGAGTAATGAAACTCAATACTTCTAATCTGAAATTACGTGGACCTATATATTAAGGTTCCCTAGCAGGGTCCCGGTGAAAACCCTTCAATGGAAGAAGTAATAGGGAGTTAATTTAAATATAGATTTGTGGTTAGCAGAGTTAATATATATGGACAATAAATGAAATACCTCATTTGATAATTGTATGGAGTGTTTATAGGTTTAGGTTGTAGTACAATTACCATGTCACTTCCAGTGATGCCATATGTTTTGTACTGCTTATTGTCCACAATTTGAGCTGATGAGTCCGGAGTCAGGCATAACAAGCACAAGAACATGGGATCTATTTTTCTCCTATTTGAGCATTTCCATCAATTTGAAGGACATTCTATTTTGGCCCTTCCTGTCACTTATCTACATAAAAAAATAAAGTGAATTACATGTAGCGAATATACGTAATATCGATCATATATGTATACATAGCAAATTTTTTTAATTTGCTTACGGTGACTAATATTACCTACTTGCTAAATTGTTTGGTCCAAAAGTATCATAACTGCTTATTTACCGACCCCACATGTAGGGTCCACATGACTCAACAATTTGCAATCCATCGAGATGTATTATCGATCAATTTGAATCTTTTAATATCGCATATTGCATCTTATATATATATATTTACTTTCTACATATATATAAATCATATATAAAAAAATAATATTTTTTTTTTAAAATACATGGACTTTATACATGCATGTATAATTAAGGGTCTCTAGATGTTATGTTTGATGCTTTATGCATTAGGTGGTAAGATAAACGTCATATGTATTCATGTACTGATCAACGTAGTTACCAAGCATCCGATGCAGCATAAATGTGACCTTGGCAATGGATATGACACGTGGAGAGCACAAAACTAAAGGTTCTTGGAGCTTTACTCCATTTCAATTGATTGTTTGGGTCGGTTTCGATTTTTCGATCATCTATTCAATGAAGAAAGAAAAGGACTTAGAATTATTTCCCCAATTTACATGTTCTACCTCATTTTGTAGCTTTATGTTTGGTGTATGTGTAATGTGTTTGTGTGTGTGTGTGGACACACAAATTGATACATACCTACACATACCAATGAGGGATAAATTTTAAGCCTAGATGGAAATGCATGGCCATAATTTAGAAAGTTATATAATCAAGAAATGTCAAATAACAAATCCTTCCGATGTCACGACACTAGAAAAAAAATATAAATTTTTAGCTATGTTAATTACTATAATTAAAAGAAAAAAATTATGACAAATACAAATTAATCACGATTTAGCAACTGCCACTATAACTGTTATTTTTGTAGGTGTGATCAAAATATTAACCATGGCCAAAACCATGGTAGATGTTTTAGCTATGGCTAAAAATTATGGCGAAAATTGAATAAACGTGATAAAAATTTAAATTACTTTGATTTTATTCAATTGTGGTTAATAGTAGTGATTTACCATGGTTTTTATGCCGTGGTAATTTATAATGCAGCGAAAACTCAATTTTCTTCTAATGCTGATATAATGGTACCATCCTAGAGCAATAACGAGTAAAATTGTGATTGGGGAAAATGCAATTTTACTCCTGCAATTTATGATTGATATTTTTAATTTTGTACGAACAGAATTCGTGATTTCATCTCGTAATATTTTAAATTTTAATAATTTCCATCTTGGTTGAAAGATTGAATGTCACTCGCACACGACCCACTACTTCACAATTTTAATCATATAAATCAATTCGTACAGGATAAGAACGGCCTCATCCCCTATTTTGCAAGACTAGAATTATATTTTTCTCAATTATAATTTTATTTTCTAAGTCAGGGATAAAATTAATAAAATCACTTCACAAGCTCCGTTTGGATTTTTACGCGAGACTCGTTTAAACAAAGAGGTTAATTAGGCTTACTTTTCAAAGTTTAAGGCGAAAATAGATTTACAAAGGGTTTAAATGTAATTAATTCTACATAGTATATTCATAATTCTATTTATAGCTAATCAGTTTATTAAGTGGAAACTGATTGAGTCATCCTCATAAACCCACGATTTTCAAAGGAGCTTATGCCCGAAAAAAAAAAAATAAGCAACGAAAATTTAACTATTGTGAAATGTTGAAGGCATGCATGCAACATCATTCATGCATATGAGATGGGGAAATTGACGATCCATAACTTAATTTCATTATATTTTTAATTTTATTATCTATGATGTTCTTGAAAATAGTTCATAATTTATAAAACGGTCTCATTTTTAATTTTCTTGTCAACTTTTGTAAGGAATTTAACGAACAAAATCATGTATAAGTCACATCATCGTTACCTTTTTAGAATGAAGGAAAACAACTACATGATTTGCACATGAGTTTTTCCATTAATTTCGTAATAGAAGTTGGTAGGAGGATTGAAAATGATAATTTTTAAAATTGAGGGACTATTTCTTGAAACCTCATCAATAACCGGATTCAAAGTACATAGACCCAGTCTATCAGGTGAAAAATGCAATTTTTCTTGTAAAAGCAGGGTAATTGGCATTTTGCACCCTGATATTTTAGTATTTTGCATAATACAACCTTAAATTACAAGTCTCCGGTGAATTATGTCAGATTTTTTTTTAAAGGAGAGAATGAAGGGTTCTTTAAACAATTTAATAGCCTTTCCTCTAAAATATATAAGCACATGACTCGCACGTGCAAAAGAAGGGCAAATTCATAAATAAGAAACAGTAAAAATAAAACAAAAAACAAGAAAGAGCGAAGTAGGTGAAAAAAGAGGGTTTACGGAGTTAAAAGTTTTTCACCGCTCTCCAACATTCAACCCTTTACTTTTTTTTATTTATTTTTTAAATTTTGTCCCTTAATTTCTTTTATTACTTTTCATCTCTTAAATTTTCGAGGGCAAAATTCGCCAAAAACCGGCAAAAGGTGCATGCTATCAATGAAAATACACCATATTTTTAGAGTGCAAAATACCAATTGTTGGTAAAAACAATATTACGTCAATTAGGGAGTGGTTGTGAGTAGTTGCGCTTCTAGCAAAATGCTTATTGTAAATAGAGTTGAATGTTATAGTAAAATCAAAAGTTGAGAGTGTTTAACAAAAGCTTGTAAGAAATAGATAAAAATAAGCTCAATTACAAGTGTTTGGGTAAAATAAATTTGGAATAATAATAAAAAAAATAATTTAAAGGTATTATCGACACAATAAAAAAATTGATGGCGTTATATCATAAATCGTTGTTTGTGAGTAAAAAGTTCATCTTTTAATATATATTAATATAGACGAACAACAAATATATCACTCTAATGACTTGAAATAAAAAAGAGTTTTAAAACGACAAATATTATAAATTTATAAAATAAAGATTAAAAATCTTACCCCAAGGGGATAAATTCTAAATATGCTAGTTTTCATCAAATAAACCTATACGGATGCAAAAAATCGAAGAGAAATAATTTCTCGGGTGATACTTGTAAATATCATAAATATGAGGACCCCAGACGAAATAACCAATAAAAAACATTCTTTTCACTTCTCAGTCAGCCCGCCGCGTAAAGTATATATCCTCCATGTACAAAACGAAACGAACTATTTTCTCGGATCACTGCACCACTCTTTTCTCTCTTCACTCCCCGTTTTCACACAGCATAAATCGGATCGAATATCATTTTCCGGCTTGACCAAACCCTTAAAAAAATTTCACTTCTGTAAAAGCTTTTTGGAATCCCTTTATGCTCTGATTTTTCTCATTCTTGGGGGCAAAGGTTTCTCAGATTGTCATTTTTTTATGTTTAAAGATTGTAAGTTTTTCTTCTTTTTAGCACTGAATTATCTGTGTTGTTTTTATGTTATGGTTTCTTTCATGTGGAGTTTCATGCAACGTGGGGTTTGATGTTTTGCTTGAATTTTTACAGGTTAGGACACAATGTCTCAAATATTGCTTCATGGGACTCTGCATGCCACGATCTTTGAAGTGGATAACCTCAAGGGTGGCGGGGGAGGTATCTTTAGCAAGGTATAAATATGATGTGAAAAAGTTTATTTGGAGACTGAGTTTTTGTTTTCCGGTTTATCTGCGTTTTTACATCTATGCTTGATTGTTTTTATGTGGGTTGGTTGTTGTTTTGTTAAAGATTTGATTTTTATTTATTTATCTGAGTATAGTTAAATGCATCTCATATTCTTGATTAGTGTTAGAGTGTTTCTGTTTCTTTTATGTTGTATTGTCTGAAACTTGCAGAATTTGCCTTCTTTCATGTTAAAAACTGTCTTCTCTGAGTTCAACCTTACTCTAATCCTCTTTTGTAATGGATTTGATTCATATATGGTTGATGCATTGAAAATGTCAGATTTGTGTATCATTGAGGTTTCTCATTGGTGAAATGTTCTTGTAGCTTATGGAGAACATTGAGGAGACTGTTGGTATAGGAAAAGGAGTTTCCCAACTATATGCAACTATTGATTTAGAGAAGTCTAGAGTTGGGAGAACGAGATTGATCGAAAATGAACCCAGCAATCCTAGGTGGTATGAGTCTTTTCACATTTACTGTGCACATATGGCATCAAATGTAATATTCACTGTCAAAGATGATAATCCGATCGGTGCAACTCTAATTGGAAGAGCCTACGTGCCGGTTCATGATCTCTTGGAAGGTGATGAAGTGGATAGGTGGGCTGAGATATTGGATGAA
This sequence comes from Sesamum indicum, assembly GCF_026168435.1. Taxonomy (NCBI): domain Eukaryota; kingdom Viridiplantae; phylum Streptophyta; class Magnoliopsida; order Lamiales; family Pedaliaceae; genus Sesamum; species Sesamum indicum. The sequence continues at coordinate 16,634,492 of NC_142657.1, forward strand.
GACAAGAATCCCATAACTGAAGGTTCTAAGATCCATGTGAAGCTACAGTTTTTTGATATTACTCGAGATCGTAACTGGGCTCATGGAATTCAAAGCTCCAAGAATCCCGGAGTCCCATACACCTTCTTTGCTCAGAGAACGGGTTGTCAAGTTTCTCTGTTCCAGGATGCTCATGTGCCGGACAATTTTATTCCTAAGATCCCCCTGTCTGGAGGAAAGCATTATGAGCCCCAAAGATGTTGGGAAGATGTTTTTGAAGCAATCACCAATGCAAAACATTTGATTTACATCACTGGTTGGTCTGTGTACACTGAGATTGAATTAATACGGGATTCAAGGAGGCAAAAGTCAGGAGGTGATACTACCCTTGGTGAGCTGCTCAAGAAGAAAGCAAGCGAAGGTGTTAAAGTTCTTATGCTTGTTTGGGATGATAGAACCTCTGTGGGTCTTCTGAAGAAAGATGGCTTGATGGCCACCCATGACGAAGAGACTTACAACTACTTTCAAGACACAGAAGTGAACTGTGTGTTATGTCCTCGGAATCCAGATGATGGTGGAAGCATTGTGCAGAACTTGCAGATTTCCACCATGTTTACTCATCATCAGAAGATTGTGGTTGTGGACAGCGCTATGCCTAGAGGAGGATCTCAGAAGAGGAGGCTTGTGAGCTTTGTGGGAGGAATTGATCTTTGTGATGGGAGGTATGATACTCCTTTCCATTCACTTTTTAGGACATTGGATACAGCCCATCACGACGATTTTCATCAGCCAAATTTCACTGGAGCTGCAATCACGAAAGGTGGGCCGAGGGAGCCTTGGCACGACATTCATTCTCGGTTGGAAGGACCCATTGCATGGGATGTCTTATTTAACTTTGAGCAGAGATGGAGGAAGCAAGGTGGAACGGATGTGTTACTCCAAATAAGGGAGCTTGACAATGTCATCATACCACCATCTCCAGTAATGTACCCTGATGACCACGAGACGTGGAATGTTCAGCTATTCAGATCGATCGACGGTGGGGCTGCATTTGGATTCCCTGAAGCCCCTGAAGAGGCAGCCGGAGCAGGTCTGGTTAGTGGGAAGGATAATATAATCGATCGAAGCATTCAGGATGCATACATTCATGCAATACGTCGTGCCAAGAATTTCATTTACATAGAAAATCAGTACTTTCTTGGATCCTGTTTTGGCTGGGATTCTGATGATATCAATATCCAGGAAATTGGAGCTCTGCATCTCATCCCCAAGGAACTTTCTTTGAAGGTTGTTAGCAAAATTGAAGCCGGGGAAAGATTCACCATCTACGTGGTGGTACCTATGTGGCCGGAAGGGATCCCTGAGAGCGCATCGGTTCAGGCTATCTTAGATTGGCAGAGGAGGACAATCGAGATGATGTACAAAGACGTCGTCCAGGCCCTTAGTGCTAAGGGCATCGAGGAGGATCCAAGAAATTACCTGACATTCTTCTGTCTTGGCAATAGAGAGGTGAAGAGGAGTGGAGAGTATGAGCCTTCTGAGACACCAGAAGCAGACTCAGATTACGCAGAAGCTCAGAAAGCTCGCCGGTTTATGATCTATGTTCACTCCAAGATGATGATTGGTAGGTATTTTTGCAGTTATGAATGATTTGCTATCTGAATCTAACAACACCTCGATATTAAGTGTTTAGAAGTGAAACTTTCACATTTTGTTTGAAAAGTGGGATGATTACATTGTGCCCCCTCAACTATGAACAAAATTATAAGAATCACCCTTACCATTTGTGTAATCACACCAAAACCCCCATCACCAGTTTTATTTTCAGTACACTAACACTTCCTGTCGGTGATGTTTTCGTTGCACCACCACCTCCTCAGCATAAAGATCAGTAACAGGAGTGTTACTATAACTAGTTGTGTAATTTTTGTAATTTGATCATAACTAATGGGGTCTTAGTGTAATAAGTCAAAAAAAAAATCCTATCTAATTACTATCAGTCTTAGATGATGATATATTAACTTCTCATTTCTTGCAGTTGATGATGAATATATAATAGTTGGATCGGCCAACATCAACCAACGATCGATGGACGGTGCAAGGGATTCTGAGATAGCAATGGGAGGTTACCAGCCGTATCATTTGGCAACCAGGAGGCCAGCGAGGGGTCAAGTCCACGGCTTCAGGATGGCCTTATGGTATGAACACCTTGGCATGCTGGACGACTCCTTCGTCCAGCCTCAAAGTGAGCAATGTGTGAGGAAGGTGAATGAGATGGCTGACAAGTACTGGGATCTCTATGCTAGCGACCAACTCCAGAGCGACCTGCCTGGTCATCTGCTTCGGTACCCCATCGGGATCGCCAGCAGTGGAGCCGTCACCGAGCTGCCTGGACAAGAGTTCTTCCCAGACACCAAAGCTCGAATACTTGGTGCTAAATCTGACTACCTCCCACCGATCCTCACAACCTAAGGTCCACGTACGCCTCATCCCAAATGAAATAAACACGTCGATTCATGCAAATAATGAGTCATTTTTTAAGTCGAAATCTGCAGATATCATGTCACACTTCTACATTTGTTGCATGTAGAGTAAATGAGAACTTGATGATGGTTCTTGAATTAGAATGTTTTTGACTGACTTGAAGTTTTTAGATGATGTGCTGAATAGGCTTAAATAAGTTCTCTTCATGCCTAAATTTTTTTGCTCATTGTGTTGCTTGCTAAGGCGTATGATTCATATGTAGGTTTTGAAGGGAGCTAATGTTGATGATTTTTGCAGACAGACGCTTAATAGTGTAATATATGGAAATCGAAAGAATTCAGTCTCTTGGTACAACCATGTCTTCTGAATTTTAATATAATTACACAAATTACAAATACTTTCTCAAATGAAAAATAATGATGTAGCTCTTAGACGTTGAGGTGAAAATTATTATTTTTACCCCAAATGATTTTCATTTTTTTCAAAAAAGTATGAAAAAATGTAAAAAGAATATGAAGGTGGGGTAAAGTAAATCATGTATAGGGCATATTAGTCCACAAACATATTTTAAAAAAATTTCAAGTATATAAAATTATAACTCATAATGCAAAATGGTATTTTGGTCAGTTGATTATAAAATTTGGAAGAAAATTTAATGGGAAGTGACTGGATTGGATGAAAATTTAATGAGAAGTGGCTCATTTGACAGACGTTACAAGTACAATTTCGTATTTTAAAAATGACTTAAATATAATCAATCTGATTATTTAATAATAAAAAAGTGCTCGATGAAAATCACAGGAATAGATAGTTTTCACTATCCAAAACCTTCATTTTCCTATAATATGACGATTCCAAATATATCAATACTACCCATCCAATCATTGCACTTGAAGATTCACATACCATAAGTCGTTGAATCTTGGGGAGGGTTTCTCTTTCTCATCAACCACCACCTTTAATTTAATCATCATTCATGATTCATAGAATTTCATTTAAGCCATCAAAGATTTTTACCACACATAACATGTGCTATTCAAATTCTATCAAGATTGCAAAGAATAGGAGTGTAAAGAGGGTAGATTTTGCTGGATTCAAGATTCGCCTTGCCCTCAACCTTAATAGGACTTTACACTGCTCACATCCCATCTTAAAAATTATCCTTTTTTTATTTTCTACGAGTGTAATCTGTTTAGATTCTGTTATTTTTTTCCTTCAATTAATTAATATAAAAATAAATTATATTGATATCTCTTAAGATTAAATTAAAATACACCACCATCCCTTATATTTTGTAAAATTATATTTCCACCCTTCAAATCATTTGAAGGGCAATCCATCCTCACTTTAACCCACCCAAATTGACATCCCTAGCGGAGAATTCCAAAGTAAGTCTGAGAGTGCTTGACTTTTTATTGACTGCTTGTTTTGAAAATGAATACAAAGAGGGTGGGCAGTGTGGGCACCACTCCAAAGACTTTTCACCTCCACCATCAGAATTCAGGCTCCACAACCCCCCTTTTCCCTCTTCACTCTCAGAGACACTTCACAAACCAAATTCCAATTAATCCCGTTTTCCATATTTCCAATCAAGAAAAGAACCAACAGTTTATGGAAAATAAAAGCTCTCAGATTCTTGACCCCTTTATTGTATTGTACCTCCTCATTTAATACTTACTAGTTTACATGAATGAGTTTTTCCACACACCAACTCCCAAACGACCCCTGGTCCACATTTTCATGTATAAAAACCCCCTCAAGACACAACATGCAGTATTGGGTTTTCCTCTGTGTTCCCACCATTACTGTGCAAAAATCTCAAGATGGCTGCTGCTTTCTTGACTTCTCAAGTCCTGTTCTTGGCCACAGCATTGGCTGCTTCCGCAGGCACCGTATTCCTCTTTGATCTCTTAAGGGAAAGGTGTTTTCCTCCTCCTCAAATTCCCCGGAATCAAGATTCCCTTATCCAACGAAAACAACTTCTAAAATCTTGCTTATCTTCAGGTAAACCTCTCCAACCCCAAGAAAATAAAAAAAGGAAAGCCCTTTTAATTTTTATCCAAAAGAACGATTCTTGGTTTCTTGATGAACAGGTAGCAAGAAAACGGTGAAATCACAGAGGAAGAAGAAGAGAGTGCAATTTGCAGATGATGTGAAAGATTCAAAGAGCAATGGCAACAGAAAAAAACACAGAAAATTTGCTGAAACCGATGAGAAGAGTTGTTGCGGGAATGCGGTTGTTGGGTTGAAGAAATTGCCGGCGAATCGGGCGACTTTGTACAGTGGGATTCTCATCAGGGAGCGATTGCGGAGAATGGGTACTCTGTGTTGAGTGAATCTAAATGAGTGTTCTTGCTGTTCTTATTGGATTCCCCTCTCATTCTTATAGTAAATACAGGAAATTTTATCCTCTCGTAATTTTTCTTTTTTATTTTATGGCTTTTTTGTGTGTAAATACTTAGTAGGATTTAAGATTGAAACATTTAAATTCATTATTATAAATATATTGAATATAATTGTATAATTTTTTTTGTATTTTTAATATCTAAATCTTTTTGGAACTCTTTTTTTTTTTTTGGTGAAAATAAGTAATAAAAGGAATAAAGAAAAGGGTTGGTAAATAGGCTTTTGCAAAAAAAAAATAAAAACAAAACAAAAAGGCCATCCATGAGATAAAAGAAAATTGTAAAAAAGTCCCTCAAATCTTACGAAAACATCACTTTGGTCCTTACTATTTAATAAAACCGAACTTTTATTGACATCATAAATGCAGTGTCCTTTCTATTTTATTAATTTACCATGGCCAAATTCATGATTTTTATTTAAATTAGCTACCTTCATAGAGAAGATGACTTGTAATTATTGTTGATTGAGAAAAACATTGAAAAGAAAACATTAATATTCTTGAAAATGATTAAATTGTATAATTAATATTAAATAATACTTTTTTTATTTTTAAGTGATAAAGTATGATATAGTAAGTAATATAATTGTTTTTAATACGTGAATAATGTAAGAAATCTAAAAACATGTCCATGATCAAAGAGATAGTGTACTGGTTATTAGTATAATTGTTTCAATGAACAAAGCTCATAATGGAGTCCAAATTCTATGAAACAACGTAGTTCAAACCCCTCATCAACGCAATAATAGATGACCAACTACTATATAAGTTCTACCAATAAATAAGAAACGGCTAGAAAGTAAAAGAAGAAGCCTATACGGATTTTACTATAACACTGCTACATGGGATTTAGTTGATCTCATTTTTCGTACCATAAGGTAAGCGATGACTCTTTATGACACTGTTCGTTTTTCGTTATATACAGCAAGTCCATGAGGGGTGGTGTTGTAATTTCTCCAAGTTTTGATCAATGATCCATTCCTCTCATAAAGCTCCCACTCGATTCTTGACTTGATCGATTAGCAATGACATTATTAGAGGCAGGGGTCAATGGGAAGTTAATAGTTTATTAGGCAACATCAACTAGTTTTATTAATCAATTATGAGATGAATTGATCTCTACCCACACAACAAGAATCTTTAATTTTTTTGTTAATAAATCACAAAGTAATTATTTGTTGGGCAAATATGGAAAAACAGAAGAGCAAACAATTATTTCTCATAATTCAATTAGAAACATATGTGTCTTTTCATAAAATAAATTATTAAAATTGAATCAATTTAATTATAAAGAATAGCACCCCCTCTATTAATCCCTTTTTAGCCCTGTGATTGAGCTTTTTAAATGTATGTATGAAGCGAAAACACAATTTGTTTTGTTATTGGGGCTTTTTTAATTTTAAAATTAAATTCTATACAAACCACATTTTAATTAAAAAAAATACAAATTATAACTTTAATCCATCTCAATTATTTTTTACTTAATTATTATTATATCCAATATCAACATGTTCATAATAAAAAATGAAATTATAAATAATTATGTTTTAAAATTTATAATTAATTATGCAATCTTGGAGCTAAATTAAAATTGTGAAAGAAAAAGAAAAAAAAAAGTCAAGTCTCCTTCTCTCTTTTATTCCTGTTTTTATGTATTGAATTAGGAGAGGCCTTACGTTTTAACTGTTACGCTTAACTTTCAGCTGCCCCCTTTTTCCCTGTCGACAACAGTTATATACCATAGCAGGAGGAACGTAAGAAATACCTCTTATCCCAAATATTTTACTCAAACAAGCGATCGATTTCGGCAACGGATAAAATAGGGAGAGAACTGCAAAAATGCCTCTCTCTCTCTAGGTAAATCTCATCTTAAAACAGTTATTTTCATGGTTGCAACAAATGGATATATAATAACATCAAAGAATTGATGAAATTTTCAGGGTCTTGTGAAGAATTTTCTGCCGAATCCAAGTTTTTCCTGCCCATCCATGTTTATGGTGGGGGCCCTTTTACGGTTCGGATCGGTTGCAGCTTGGGTTTTTCATATTATTGCCTGCATGGGGTAAGTACATAGATTCTTGATTGGCAGAAGAGATTTTCTTTTTTCGTTTTTGGTTTATTTTATTTTGTGGGTTTTGTGCGTGGGGATCTTGATTTAGCTTTTTATTGGAATGTAATGATGGGATTTATTTGTTGTGTTTTCTTGGTGTTTTGTTTTCGAAAAGTTGCAGAAATTCGTTGTAATTAATCGTTTGTTTTGTATTTGTCGATTTGGTTTTATTGGTCCTGGTTACTGTTTGTTGAATTGTGTGAAAGATTGGAGCTTGTAAATAAATGTGCCCATCTTTATATACATAAATTTTTTCTCTCTTTTAAGTTTCTCTTTTCATCGTACTGAAGGAACAAGAAGGGAATATTAAAAAATAAAATTAAACAAACACAGAAAAAAAATGGAAAAAGGAAAAAATAAAAGAAAATTTTGATCCAAGTAATGGGCTTTCTCAGTTCTTTGATCCAAGTAATGGGCTTTCTCAGTTCTTTGCTCCAAATCGGTCTTGAGTAGATTGATGCTGATTCTGTGGTTAGACTGCTTCATTTCAGTTCTTTTGCATGGTGCAAATTGAAACTGCTTGTTGATAGGGGATATAATGTTGGGAGATGTCGAATGTCTTATGTTATAAGGCTAGGGAATCTAAACATATGAGGAAACTTGATTGTCTTGAATTCATTGTCTATTTGCCTGGTGTTAACCTGGGAATAGACAAATCGTGCATACTTAGAATTGAGACTGAAGGGACTGTGTCAAAATTAATAGAAAGATTGTTTTATTGAAACTATGGTTGGAGGGTGTTCCGGTGTTTATGTTGAATGATGCTGACTGGTTGTTGCAGCTGTACAGAATTACAGTTCCAAATTGTAAAATTTCATGCATCAGTTCTCAATGTTTAAACATGCTCCATTTTAGCGGCTGTGAACTAAAATTTCTCCAAGATGGAGATAAGCGAAGAAGGAATTTTATTGATTTTTACACTTGTTGTTCCACTAGAGCATTTGAAGTGTATTAAAGGTGTGTGTTGGATTGAGTAGGTTTCTTACAGCCTGTACTGTCATTTGGAACAGAGCAGTGGTTGTCTTGGGTGCGATAATAAACCCAAACTGAGTTCCACACTTCATGACCCATTCAAAGGGCAGAATAACTACGGTTGGAAGACTTCGAAAGGTTCACTGTCTGAAGATTTTTGGACAACCAGCACCGTGGAGATGGAAAATAGTGCACTGCAATCACATGGAAGCATCTCTTCAACAAGTACCTTGATGCAGGTGCAGGATGCTTATGGCGCTGGTTGTTCAAGCAAACCATCTGAATTCGTAAATCATGGTAATTTAATTGCACTCTTGCTGGTTTGCTCAATGTTTCTTATTGTTAAATGTGAAATACGTTATAGTTTTTGCTAGTTGTTTATGGATCTTGTTTATATTTCCTTTCCCTTTCCATCCACTTCTGGCTGTGTTTTTTGTGTTGGTGGTTTGTCTTTTCTATTAAAAGAAGAAAAAGAAAACGAATGAAAGGAAAAAACAAACAGAATAAGAACCAGGATTGGTTGGTGCACCATTTTTCCTCTAGACCATGCGTTAAACGCCCTACTGCATTATCTTAAGGCAGGTAAATTTGCTTTCTTGGATTTTTTCCTTTTCTATTGTTTTATTATTTATATGCCACTATAGAAGAAAATGCAACTTCTTCAAAATCCACCTACATCAATCTGTAGCTGGTAGGCGTGACCACTTTATGTACAATTGGTTGTAATTCTTTCATCTTTTGATGTCTTCTATTCCCCTTTTGATTTTGTTCTTTAATTTTGTCTACGTGGATTCTTATGGATTATGGATAAGTCAAATCTGATGTTGAGAGGCTTCTGCTGTAGGTCTTATTCTCTGGAACCAGACTCGCCAGAAATGGACAGGGAACAAGAAGCCTGAAAATCGAGCAGACGAGCTGCTTGAGCCCAGGTTAAGGTGAGATAACTTCATTCGCTAAGTTTTTGATTGTGTGCCTTCAGACAAGTAGGTAATTACTATCATGTAAAGAGGAAAAAAATGCACCGGAGTTCAATAAAGCATTTGTTCAGATCTTATACTTAGGCAATATAGTTTTTGATCTCTATTTAAAGGATGATTCTGTTGCTCCCTTTATTTAGTAACGATAGAGGTGCTCTAAAATCTCAATCTTTACCACTGACACATATCAATGAGGCATCTCTTTCTTTTGGGACCTTCTCATCCTCCTATTCTTACGTCCTTCTGGCTTGTCTCATATGCAAATTTTCTTCTCCATGCGAAAATGTAAGCTTGTGTCTTTGTTGAAGAAGACAGCCATTTTCGCATGAGGGCACGAGCATAAAGTAAGTGGGGTGGGAAGGTATGGGAGTGGGGATAACTGGCCTGCTTTGGAAGAAGGAACTGTCTAAAAGCTGTATTTGACCGGTTCCTCGAAATGCAAGGTTCTCCAATAAGAAAAAAACTCCTAATTCCTGAATCTTTTCCCCCTCTCTTTTCGAGCAATCCCACACAATAAAAATCTACAAAATTCTACCCAGGAGGTCGAGCAGGAAACAGACAGATAGCCAAACTCTGTACATGCATGTGTTTCTGTATATAGAGATTAACGTTGGATCTCGTTAAACAATGCAGAGGAATTCACTATTCTTTCTTCACATCTGCTTGTATCTTTTATCATGATTTTGTGTCTTTGCATCGCTAAAAAGGTTTGACCTTGCAGTTGGAACGCAACCTATGACAGTTTGCTCAGCAGCAACAAGCCGTTCCGCCAGCCCATTCCCCTCGGCGTAAGTCCTTTTCCATTCTGTGGCCGTCTATACGTTCAAATAAATATACATTTACCGCTGCTGTTAAATGACGATTTCCAACTATAAACCAACAGGAAATGGTAGATTTTCTTGTGGATATTTGGGAGCAGGAGGGAATGTATGACTGAGAAAAGCAGAAGCAGGTGGTAGCAACTGTGGGTTGAAAATTAGGACACTCTCCTCGACTGTAAAAATAGAAACTTAAAGCAGTTTCTTTGAGATGTATGTTCTTATTTTACTGTGTTCAAACAAGAAAACTATGCTGAAACTGAGCATTAACCTCAGTTCAGCACATTCAGACAAGTTTGTTCTACTTGGAATTGTTGCACTACAATTCCCATGTCAATATTTCTGCTATCACTGTGTGGTTTTATGGCTGTTTTATTGACAACAAATGTTCTATCTTGTCTTGTTTTTATCCACTCATGTGGATGACTAATATTACGTGCGTTTCACTCTTTTTCTTTTTCTTGGAAGTACAAGAACAAATAATTTAATTTTTATTTTTAAAATTGTATCACATCAAGTAGATTGAGAAAAATTCAAACTATTCTATACTCAATTAACGATAATTAAAGATTGATAAATGAAAGCTTGTTTTGAGCTTGATTTGTTGAAAAAAAGCTTTGGTTCCATAAATCCGCAAGCTCGATTGGAGTCTGGTTTGATTATTATAAGCAAAATAAAAACATACTTGAAAAATATGAATTCAGTTGGTGTTTGATTCAATTCTTGAATTGAAGTTCCTCTGTGCTGATTCAGTCGATTATTTTAAATGGAACGCCCACCAATACTTCCATAATCTCTAGAAACAATTGTGGAGGAGTGTTGGACGACCTTGACTCAATTTCAGAGTAAGTCAACCCAACTGTAGTTTGACTTGCCTTGTTAAAAATACTGCATTGCCACAGTTTAACAATAATTTTTGCCTACAATCTCCTTTTTGACATTATAATTGTAATAGCCGATTTTGTATATAAATCTACGAAATTGTTTGTGTAATATTTACTATTAAATATGATGTGTATTTATAATTATAATTTCAAAAAATATATTTGTAATTTTATAAAAATAAAAAATATTTACGTATTACGGCTGATGTCAAAGTGTGAACATAATTTATCAAAAAACAAAAAGACTATCATAATGTGAGAAAAAAGAAACCAGATTAAGACTCTGGAAAACTCTTCCATATATTCAAATGCCTGATAAAGATTGAAGAACAGTCTTAAGATGGAAAGGAATAAACTTGAAACTTCTAAAGGCTTTACCCATCCAACTGCTTTCCACCACCTCCTAGAACACCCCCCTCCTCTTTAAATCTTCTCATGCTGCTTCAGCTAAATGACAGCCTAAGAAAACCACCGCCAAGAAGCAGTAGAAACAATCTCCAACTTGTTTATCTCTCTGTTCTGTTGATCTCTGATCAATGGCTTTAGCTCGTTTGGCTCTCAAGAACTTGCAGCAGAAGGCGTGTTCTGCTTCTTTGTTGACTCGAAACGCGACTCACGCAAGTCCTTGGGAGAAACAGAGATGGGCTTCTCAGATTCTCCGTGGGCTCTCCTCGGCGGCGGAGGAGAAGCCGGACGCCTCCCGGGAGGTGGCGGTGGCTAACGGTGGCAAGAAATCGAAGCTGTTCCCGAGGAGGAGGAGCAGGAGGGGTCTTTGGAGGAGCAACAACCGTGACTTTGTTCCATCCCTTTGGGGTAAGACTTGTCTAATTTTCCACTTTTTGATTTTTTTAGATTATTTTGATTTCAATTTTCAACTGAGTTAATTGAATAAAAGATAATCATGTGAAAATTATATCTATATGTTGAATTATAGTAAACTTACTAGAATTGTTTTAGTTCACATGCATTAATTCACTGTTGAGAGAATATATATAACCTGCATTCTGCTTGCAGAATTCTTCCCTTCCGGACTAGGAAATGCACTGGTTCAAGCGTCGGAGAACCTAAACAGGCTAATGGAGAACCTCTCGCCCACCCATTTACTTGGGAGGGCGCAAGAGCACGACGATTGCTACAAACTGCGCTACAACGTGCCAGGGCTTGGGAAGGATGACATCAAAGTAACGGTGGAGGACGGGATTCTGAGGATCCGAGGCGAGCACAAGGAAGAGGAGGAGGATGGTTCCGACGACGAGCACTGGTCAGCAAGAAGCTACGGCTATTACGATGCGAGCTTGTTGCTGCCAGAGGACGCTAAGGTTGATGAGATAAAGGCCGAGATCAAGGACGGAGTGTTGAGTATTGTTATACCTAAAACAGAGAGGGCGAAGAAGGATGTTAAAGAAATTAAAGTTGAGTGAGTTGAAAATTTGAGACGATGTGTGGTAAAAATCAAGATGTTGGATGCAAAAAAGCACTGAATGTATGTAGCATGTAATAATGTGTGTGTGTGTGTTTATTGAGTTTGAAATAAGTGTAATAGATTGAGGGGTGTGATCTTGAAAGCTTTTGTGGCTACTTGAAGCTATGGGAAGTTCTTGCCTTGGTTCAACAACTGATTTGCTCTTAAATTTTGAAAATTAAGATAAAATAATAATTGTTTATTAGGGAGTTTAAGGCCATAAAACAAATATTTGTATGTAAAATTCAAATTTTAGGGACTGTTAACAGTAAATAAAAAGAGAGATTAGTGATTGAAAATTAAGTGGTAATTTTAATATTGTCCCTAGTTACAATGATATATGTATTAGTAATAGTGATCAGAGTTTTTTTTTTTAATTTTAATTAATAGTAATTATTTTGTAAAATTTATTACTAGCAAGAACTAACAACATAAAGACGTGCCTGAAAAATTATGGATGATTAGTGTAATAAAAAATAATTAAATCCACATATAGGATGTCATGGTGTTTGTATTGTTATTAAGTCATCATTTCAGAACATTTTAATTATTTATGGTCACCATTTTATGCACAGTTGCCATTTTATGCAGAGTACTTTATATGTCCTTTTTATGACATATAAAAAATAAAAAGAAAATATTGGGCCACTCCATAAGCAAAATTAACAAGCCAAGCCCAATTATAAAGCCTATTTGTCACCCCATAATGTGATCAATCAAACAAAAGAGTACAGTGGCTAAATTGCTTTATGGTCTCAGGAAAAAAGGTTGGTATCTTTTTTCATCCCATAATTTACAAAAAATTATTTTTAGTCCTTAAAATTTAAAAATAATTGCAATGTTGGTCTATTTTTAATTTTTCATCAATACTTAATGAAAGGATTAAAGTGCCGTTAACTCAAATATATTATTTTAATATATTGATAATTATATTTTTAATATATAGATATGTATATATATTTGCATATATATATATATATATTCTAAATTTAGTTTTCTTTTTCTTTTATATCTTGGCTGTCCTCAACCATCTCTATGTGCGGGTTTTAGCATCGTTGGAAAGCCCATTAACGACGAGCATTTTGATATTCCACCCTACCACAAATCTCCAATTTATTGGGGAGCTTTCTCAATTTTTTTTTTACTCAATAAACCCTAACCCACACCCCCATTTTCTACTGCATTTTCTCCATTGTCCGACCACTTCTCAAAGCAAGCTTACCATCATTCGAAAGTCGGTCCAATGACGAACATTTTGATACCTTACCCACCAGAAATCTCCAATCCATAGCTGAGTTATATTTATTATTTTTTTTTATAAAAAAAACCCTAATCATGTGCCCCCATTTTCCATTATTTTTTTCTCTGCCGTTCGACCACCTCTTGACGTGAGTTTATCATCATTGCAGAGCCCACCCAATGACTAGTATTTTGACATTCCATCCACCGTCAATCTCACGTCCGTCAACGAGTTATTTTCAACTTTTATTTTATATTTAAATATATAACTTCAAATATATTTTTTAAAATATGTATAATTTAAAGATAGGAGTAGTTTGGTAATTTAAAACGTGATCCCCAGCTGACTTAAACGCCTCGCGCGCTGATCATGCAACTTTCTATTGAATATTGACAAAAAATTAAGAACCAATTCTTTGTCAACCAAATATGCAATTTAGCCGAGTACATCTGAAAGAAACTGAAAACTTGCCTAAAAACGGCGTCTTGTCCCTTTCCCTCTTAAAGGGCACCAAGCCAAGGAATGCAGTAAGGTTCCACCACCGCAACGCTCCGCCACGGAATAACAATTGCAAAGCCACCACAATGATCAAACCCAAGACCTTCTTCTCTTCTTGTTCTTCTAAAATCAATCTCCACCCTTCATTTCCTACTAAACGCAATTCTTGGTTGGGCTGTTGCCGCGCCACCAGTCCACAGTTGGAGCCGCCTCCAAAGAAACATCCACCTCCATATTCAGGTACCCGTTTTGCTTAATCTATGGATTTCGCATTTGGTTATGACCCGTATATGTCAATCTTGTTTCCAGGTTAATCATTGTGTACATTTAGTCAAAACTGACTTCATGTCTTATGATTGATTGTTAATATTCATCTGTTTAGTTTTAGTAGATTGAATGGGCTTGTGATTAGTTGTTAATTGATTTGGCTATAGTTTCGTTGAATGATTTTTTGAAAGTAAAATGAGCTTAGGTTCCTACTGATATGTGACTTCATTAATCAGTGGGGAAGAGCATCTTTCATTAATAACTTAGAATGAGAGTGTTTGAGTTTAGTCTACGAGAATATCGGAAAAAAGGGCTGATACATTAGATGATTCGAGGGCGATTATTGAGGTGGTGGAAATGGATGATAAGTGCCCTGTGTTGTTCCGATATGTAGTTGCATCAGACGGCTTGCATTATAACTTGTTCAGAATAAGACGTAGCTAATAACTAACATCTTTTAGTAAAATTCCTGTTGATGATACTATATTAAGGAGAAAAGTTTAGTGGCGTTGTGATTGCTTAGTGAAAAGTCATAACTTTTTAGCATTTCATTAGTTATAGAGTGTCCAAGGTAAAAAAAATCTGATTTTGTATTCTCTTATGTTTCTTGAGATGCCATATTGAAATCTTGAAATGATGATGTTTGGCTTGCTGGTATGCTAGAAAAAATTGTACTTGTTCATGCCTTTTCTTTTCTTTTTTGTGTAGAACAACTTCTCATCTTTCCTTCAGAGTACTATTTGACCTGAAGATATGGAATAATTCTAGCACTTGTATGTGTTGCACAACCACTTCAATCTTGGTTTCTAGTTCATATCGAGCTAGCAAGTTAGAAATCATATTGTCTTTGTTCATTATATTTTGTATTGTATTACAATAGCATGCCACTCTCTAGAGTTACCCTGTTGTTTGTTAGCATAAATTAAACATTCCATAGCGGTGAGATTTCATAATTTCCTCTTGTATTTTTATATCTGATACCAATCACCTAGATATTCTTCTAGTTCAAATTCTCAGTGGTTTTGTTGTATATTTATCAGGTGTACGAGGAGAAAAAGCACTTTTCTCCAGATTCCAACATACCTTGCAGATCTTCTTTGCAGTGCTATTCTGGATGTCTCTTTTCTTCTGGTCTTGCGCATGGGATTGGGAGAATCATGGCAGACCAAACCAGAGATCGCAATTTAGGAAATAAATCCAAAAGGTTAAGTACTCGAACATATCAGTATAGAGGTTAGGATAGTATGAAGATAATTGAGTGGTTAGAGTGACGATCAATAAAAAGGTGATATTTTTTTAAACAATTTTTGATGTTGTAGATCCTCCAAGATTCGTTGTTTGAACATTTATCATCACAGTATACGTAGTATTTGTTTGCAGGTCTACCATCTACGTTTCAGCTTCATTGCATAGCTTCAAACTTGATCCTGTAAAATCATCCTTCTTCGTCCTTCTTTTCCAATTTGGAATTAATTGCGGATTTCTGTGGTTAATAGTTGGCTTGTGGTTCATAACTGCAGATTGAGTAAAGGGTTGTTTGGTATTAAATGTTTGTGCGTGAAAAATATTACTCCAAGCTGCTGTTTTTCACACAAGGGCAGGATTCTTTGGAGTGATCGATGCGATGATAAACTATAAAGCATTAGGCGATGTGTGAATCTGTGTCCCTGAGAATGTTATGCTAAATAACTCAAATTAGATTCCAGGAAAGTTTTTTTCCACTTATTCACTGTTATAGCAAGTAAAGTCTCATTTGCGCTCGGCACTCACTCTTTTCCTGCCCCTTCATCTATGAGGGTACTGATTGTGCTTTTTCTTGAGCATCTGCATTTTAAACTTCTTATGGTAAAACTTCAAATTTTTTGTTCTTTCCCTTATTGAGAAATAACTTATTGTTCTTTCTTGCATCCGATTGAAGCGCCCTCCACAGTCCACACCACCCTCGAGCACACAAGATATTCTTGTTATAGTTGCTGTTTATTTAGAAAACTGAAGATGGAAATATGGAATCACAGTCATGGTGAATTCTTGTTTGGTAGCCTGTCTTAGCACCATCCATCGAAAAGAGAACACAGTATTTATTTCTTTTATTTTTTTTCTTTTTGCTGTATGGAGAACGCAAATTTCTTGCAAAGATATATAGTTTTATCTAATTGCATCTGCTTGTTGTATTACAGAATAATTGATGAACGAATAGGCAATATTCTGACAGAGGCATGAAGCATTCCCGGTTTTGATAATCTTTATACATTGTATGAGGAAGTATTAGCATCAAAGATGGCACATGTTTGGATCAGGTGAAATGATCTTGATTCCAACCACAACGTGATGGGGCCTCGTTTTCCGCTCTCTCTGAGCTGTGTGGTTGGTTATTCGACGATCAGATGAGTAAACGAAAAGGGTCAGTTCCCTTTTTTCGGTGCAGGTCGTGTACTTTTACGTACTCTGGCATTGCATCCCTAGTTCTTGTGCATTACTACGAAGTTTCCGTTCCAATTGCCCCACCCTCAGCTCAAGATGCAGAAATTCCTTTAAGGAAATACAGAACTCGAGTCTGGGTAATTCTTAGAAGGTTTTGGACTTGGAGTTCAAAATAATTATGAATTATTTAAATAGTCGGGTCTTGAGATCTCCTAAGAATGATTGGCTGTGAGTCTAGATAGGCTGCTTGCTTGTCTTTGTCAACCTGCAAAAATCTTGATCAGTCTGCTATGATATATGCCTTGAGTTAGTTTAATTCTCCACCAGAAAGAAGAAAGAAATCCCAATTGGTGGGAGCCCCATATCTCCAAAATATCTTTGGTTTTGTGGTTTTTGTTCTTCATTTCATTCCACAACTTGGACTCCTTAGGCTGCCCCACCCCCACTAGGAATATTAGACAAAAAATGTGAGTTTTTCATAAGTTAAGTCGTGAGATCAGATCGATTTAAATACATATCTGTTTCTAGTAATAGACTGGTCTCTAGTGTAGATTCATAATTTGATTCCAAGAAGTAATTTTGGTAAGTTATGTGTTTTGACGGGCTACACGCCTGATATAATTATAAATAACTTTTTATTATTTAAAAAATTATAATTATATCAAATTTAAGGGGAGATAATTATAATTTATCTGAATAGTTATGGGTCAAATGCGACACCGGAAAGAAGTCTTTTAACCAAACTTCTTTTTCATTTTTAAATCAAACTCTTAATTGATGATAATCTTTGTTTGTGCAATCCCTTTTATAATTAAAAGTTAGACGTAAAGTTTTGCGTCGCATTAGTAAAAATTGTGAATATCATTTTTAAAATGCTCTCAACTAATAGTATAGTTAAATTAATAATATCTTTTGTAATTTATTTTTGATTAAAAAATAGAAACTATTGTGTCCGCTATTAGGAAATTTTTAAAAAATACTCAATTAGTTAATATTGTATATAATTAATTTTACGTGATCTTTTAAATAAAGTTAGGATGGTTAAAAATTAAATATATTACCGAATAAGAGGAGATATCATCATAATCATAACAATGAACATGAGAAGATATTTATAAACAAGGAAATGTGAACAATGAAAGTAGGACAGGAAATATTAATCAAACTCATAAAAATCTTTCTACAGTTCTCAAGATTCCAATCCCACCGCCACCCAATACTCCCATAAATTCTTCCTACAAATCCCCACTAACTCCGCCCCCTCTCCTCCTCAGCACGGAGGAGGTCCGCCGTGGAAGGTATTCTGAACTTATTAAAGCAAAATACACACTGAAAGGTGAGAATGTTGCTGAGAAGCTCATCAACTCCAATCTTGAACTCATGGCTACCCAGTTCTGCATCCGGGTCGGGGTCTTCGCCGGAATCCGATACCCTGCCCCAGTTGACAAGAACGCGATCCGTCTGTCTGACGACGTCGTTTGAGGAAAGCTCCTGTAGGAGCACGCCAACCCGGATCGCGGACTCCAGAGACCCGGCGAAGCCCAAGAAGAGCTTGAGGCTGCTCGCGACCCCGAAGCCCGCGAAAATCCAGGAGAGACGAGAAGGGCAGGAGGTGGTCTCCTTTTTCCTGTCGAGCTCTGGCTTGGGCGCGCCGGTAGAGGAGGAGGGCTGTTTGGCGGTGGCCGAGAGGCAGAGAATGCCGCAGTCGCCGGTGGTGGGCGGCAGCGGAGGTAGCGGTGTCGGAGGTGGCAGGACGTGTGGTGGCGGGAGAGGGTCCGGTGACGGGTCGGGTTCGGGTTCACAGGACCCCGGGAGGTGGCGTGGACGCCATAGTACGGACCTGTACTATGAGATGATGATTGAGGCTAATCCCGGAAACTCTCTCTTGCTAGCAAATTATGCTAAATTCTTGAAAGAGGTACATTCTAAATTTGCTTTTCAAGAACATTTTCACGAAAAATGTTATATAATTTAGTTAATGGCTCATGAAATTTGCACTTTTATCATGTTTAGGATTGTTCAAGTTTGATTCATTCTGTTGTTTTTCTTGGGACTAAATTTATTAGGGAAAAAATTCGTTACATATCTGAGTGTGTGTGAGAGTGTGTTGGATTTTGTCTGCATGTTCTTCTTGGGTGGAATTTGATTTCAGAACTATGTTATGTGTTGTAGGTGAAGGGAGACTTTGCAAAAGCAGAGGAGTATTATGAGAGAGCAATTTTGGCTAACCCCAGTGACGGCAACGTGTTATCACTCTATGCTGATCTAATATGGCAGACGCATAAAGATGCTGATAGAGCCGAGGCTTATTTTGATCAAGCTGTTAAAACTGACCCCAACGACTGGTGAGAACTTGATCCTTCCTTTACTTGGTTTCTTGATCTTGATCTGATGCTTTTCTTTGTAGTTACTTCATAATCTCGTATTTGTAGCTTGAGCCAAAAGTAGGTTTGTTTTGCCTTTGTTACTATGGAGAATTTGTTAAAATATGTTATACAACAAAAAAGCCAAGTATTATGTGCATTCCACAGTGACTCCATGAGGGTACCTGGGGTGATCAGTTCTTGTTGGAGTTTGAGTTTTTAGGATGTTTTTCATACACACTAATCGTATAAGGTGATCTTTGTCAAATTGCAATTGTATAATTACTCTGTTCTAGTAAGAGAAACTCAAGTGGTCCTAAACACCTTGTTGTTCTTTCTCTACATTTTACTTTTGTCTTGCAATTTCCTAATAGTATCATAGATCTTTCTGTTTGACATTTCGTGAGATTATATCTGTAGTTTATTTTAGTCTTTTGCTAAGCATTCATGTGGGGCGAGGCGCTGATAAAATATTGGTTTTCTTGAATTGATTTCTTTTAAATCATAGGTATGTTGGGAAAATGCATATTGACATTAATGTGCTTGAACCAATTCGTGATGAGATTCCTAGCATTTGACTCCTTAAGTGTGTCACATTTATGCAACAAAATTGATGATTTGGCAAACAATGGATTTGAAGTTTTCGTTTTGATTTTGCTGAAACATTGCAAACGTCAATGTCCTGGCAGTTATGTGCTGGCTTCATATGCACGGTTTTTGTGGGACGCCGAGGATGATGAGGAAGAGGAAGAGGAAGAGGCTGATGCCATAAATAGCAAACAGGCAGCATCACAGACATATAATTCACCTTCCAAGATCTTCCACAACGAATCTCATCGGCCTCCTCTTGCTGCAGCCTCTTAATCTAATGCCTCCCTCTATATAATCTTAGTCGGTGATGAAGTGCAGTCAGAAGAGCTTGGTATTTGGTAGCCCTTTACGGTTTCCGCGTACTGTTGTAAATATAGAAAGAAAGATGAAGAAGACTCTCTTCACTGTAACTCTTCATTATCAATAAGTAATAGCATATTAGCTCCTGACTGTAACCTTCTTATATGAGAAATAATCGCATATTAGCCTTTCCTGTGTACTTCTGTTCGAGAAACTGATGATTCTGAATGCACTGCTACACAAATATCTGAGGAGAGATGGTTTCTGCTGTTCAACAAATTGATGATTCAGAATCCACTGCCACACAAAATGTCTTTGGTAGTTATATTTCGTATGATATATTTTCTTATGGTCATTGGTATTTTAGGGAGATTCTTCATGTACCATATCTTTTCTAGAGACTGAAGTGTAATTTTTTCAAAAAACATTGTTTTTATTTTTAAAGTAATTTCGATACAAGTCAAAACATATTCAATGTTTATTCATAAATATTTTATTTAGGTGTTTTTAACTGTTTTAGCATAAATACGTACATATATATAAATACACACATATACATAAATATATATAAAAAAAGATATGATTTGACAATAAATAGTAATTTTTATATCTCATAATACAATATTAAACATATAATATTTATTTTAAATTATCTTCAAAAATAAATCTAAAACATACATGTTATCTCTAACACACACTTATTTATCTTTATTTTTCTCTCTCTAACACGACAAAACATTCAGAAAACGAATCCGAAGAAAATTTTCAGAATATATGCTCTACATTTTAGGAGACCTTAGTATGTATATTTCTTTTTTGTTTTCCCTTCTTTTGAGATGAAAATAGAATAATATGTTGGAGTGTTTGCAACTACTTTAAAATAATATGTTCCAACTTTTGAATTTAAAAAGAAATATTTTTGATTGTTTGGGAAATGAGTTTCAACTTTTGAAACTTAAAAAAGAGAAAATTGCAATTTTATTATCATAATTAGGACCCTTTACATTATTGGTATCAAATTTAAAAAATAATATGAATATATACTATAGTAATGAAATATTTGTAATTTTGGTACTTTAGTTAAAAAAAAAATTAAAAATAATTTTCTCGAACACGTCTAACTGACCTCTTTTCTGCTTCTCATTATTTTCTTCAAACATTCCAAATTCTTTTGTTCTGATAAATTTTTTTGTAATTGATTAGTTTTCTGAAAATAAAAATTCTTGCACACCTCCATATGCGTTGATATACGTCAATTGGGCTATACAATCAGCTCTAGTCCATCTGTGGGTCAATTTCTTGTTTGGGCCAGCCCATTTGTTTCAGTCCAACTTGATATTCGACCCGGCCCATGACGTCCACCCACGTCACCAGACACCAACCCGACTCATCAGGCATTATCCTCTACATCTTGCCCCAATATTCCCACGATCCTCATCCGGACCCCAAACCCTTCTCTCCAATCCAGTTAATGAACCCTTTCGCGAACGTTATCCGCATGACAACACCAAATTCTTCCCCACTGCCCTCTTAAGCGCGTGATCTCAATCATATCATCCCACGGCCCACAATCCTCCGTTTTCTGCACCCCCTGAGCAACAGCGTGAGCCTTCATAGTGCTAGCTGAAATTTAGCTAGAGAGAGATAAATCTAAAGTGAACCAGCGAATCACCACAATATCCTCAAACCACCCTCCAGATGAAGCCACGTGTGTAATTCCCCCCTCGAGAACTTTCTTTCAAAACGAGGCAATTAGAAACTGCTTGTAACGGTCAAATCCACGACTCGGATCGGTTCCACGTGTCCATCCGCACGTTTGACGAAAATTTTCTGTCCCTTTTAAGGTATCTTTAGCATTATCCCTCTTTCTTCCAAGAATAAGGCGTCGTGGCGGTTAAGTTTCGGAGCATATTTTTTTAGAGAGAGAAAGAAGAGTGAAACAGAGAGAGAGGTAGCTGAGCAGTTTGTTTGCTTGCTTTGGTTGTTTGTACCTTGAGTTCGTTGGTTGTACGTTGATAGATTTTTTCTGGTTTTGGCTTTGCAGGTGAGGAGAAATGGCGGACGCTCAGCGTGGACCAAAAGAGGATGTCGTGTCGGTGGAGCTCCCTGCGCCTGATTCGTGGAAAAAATTGGTATTTTTTCCTTCCTTTGATTTTTTTCTTTTTAAGCTTTCGTTTGTGTTGCTGAGTTCCGAGGAAGCTTAAGTTTGAGTTATGACTTTCCTGCTTGCTGTACTCGTTTTCGCTGTGTTTATTATAATTTTGGTTCTGGTGTGGGTTTCCTTGTGGCAACTATTTTGTGATTAGTAGGGTTTTGACATGTAGTGGTTGCTATACTTGTTTTCTTTCTAATTTGATTTTTAACAGTTTTATTTGAAATTTTTCCGTGTTTGTGAATTGTTTTATTCCCTTTTTTTTATTTTGTTTTGAATTATGTATTAATTGCCAACTTTTCGTCCGTGGTGTATTTATTGATAAATTTTCCGTCAAGTTTTTCTTCTATGGTTTGAAAGTTGTGGAAGCTAGCTATTTCTCGTTCCGACAGAATACATGGGAGATAGTACCAAATACCAATATTACTTACTTTCTAGCTTATGGTATCGAAGCCATTGTGAAAAGATTTTGTTGTCTTACTGGAATGGCAACTTGGAGTTGACGTTGGAGTTTTCCTATGTCAAACTCACCGATGCTGTAGGTAATCATAAGGCAGGGCTGATACTTGTAGACCATTTTGGGGAATGAAATTGAATATCTGTCTTCTTGTTTACTTCTTATGAACACACAGAAGTATTTGCTAAGTATTTAATTTTTTCTATTCATAATAAACCGGGAGGCTATTTTTCTTTAACTCTGTTCACTATGATGGAATTAATTTTCTAAGTTTTGGGAGATTTAGGGAAAAACGGGTCCTGATGATCAACTTTCCACATTTCTAGGTGTTTCTAGGTGTGGGGATACTGTTATTTAAATAGATCCGTGGTAAGATTTGAAAAAATAAAAAGGTAGATATTGTTTGGTGTGTGGCAACTAGCAACTTGAAGGTAATATATCTGTAGTGAGTGGCGTGGAGTGCTTGATTGATGTCAGGATGGGCTTAAATGGCAAATAGTCCTTTGCTTTTCGCATGTCAATGACCCTTGCAAAAGATGTGAAACAGCATTTTATGCTAATTCTTGCATTGCTTTACTGGTCGATCTCTTAGTGAAGGTGTCTAATGTGGTGGGGCTGGGTGCTGGTAAAACCATTCACTCTATTGGCATTTAACTGGAACAGTTACGCATCCAAGAACATTATTGGAGCTGAAAAGTAGATATTGTTACTGTAGCTATGAAGGATATAGACATTCCATATGCATGAAACTATAAATCTGAACAGGGCAAATATTTCTTTATCCTTGCTGTAATTGGGTTTGTGTTTTTAGTGTTTTAATGAATCATAAGAAAGCATGAACTGGAACTATTTGATGCAAAATTGCTCTGTAGTAGAAAGGCAGAATACCACATCTTTTATGTTGGAAGGAGTAGATTGGGATGATATGTATTATGTAATGAGGTAGGAGGCACGGTTTATGCAGGACATGGAGCCTGACATCATTGTTTTTCAGTTGCATTATTTTCACATGAAACTCTGTTCTAGTTATGTGACCGGGCAAACTTTGGTAGGCTCCTGTAAGAATAATAACTTTTTAAGTAAAAATTCATAAGGATGGATTTTCAAGTGAGTGCTGGAGACTTTTTTCTGAATGACCTCTAAGTGGGATGCTTGTCATGGTGCAATTAAGTCTTGGGTACATTAAATTGAGATATTTGAGGCTCTGATGTTTATCACCTCTGGATGTCAACAAGAAAGGTTAAAGTGAGGACTGTTGGAGATTGTTACCATATTTCTGTTTGTTATGGTGTGGGTCCTTTTGTTTTGTGCTGCTTTTGCTTGGCAACAGGTGTTGCATTATTAAACTGAGCAATAGGGGTACATCTGCATATTCATTCGATGTTGGTAGTTGCTGTAGGTTTTACCTTCCATATAGTTCTCCCAACTGTTTTTTGATATTCCTATGCAGTACTTGCCAAAAAAAGGAGGTACTCCAAAGAAGAATGAGATCATATTCATCGCTCCCACTGGGGAGGAGATTGGCAACCGCAAACAGCTGGAGCAGTACCTAAAAGCTCACCCCGGAAGTCCTGCACTATTAGAATTTGATTGGGGCACTGGTGAAACTCCAAGAAGATCAGCTAGGATCAGTGAGAAGGTCAAGACAACACCTCTATCCAAAGAGATTGAACCACCAAAGAAGCGAGGTAGAAGATCATCCGCTAAGAAAGACAAAGAAATGGAGACAGGAAAAGAAGAAACTGAGGGTGTGAAAACAACTGAAATGCAAGATACAGGTATTGGTGAGAAGAAAGATGAAGAGAAGGGAACTGAGGTCACGAATGAAGGCAAACTGGAGGAAGATGTAGCAGCTAAGGGAAGTGAACCTGAGACCAAATTTGAGGAGAAGGGTCCACAGGAAAACATCACGGCTGACGTTGATATGCAGACTGACAGTGAAGGGAAGGATAGCAAAACTGACGCAGGTGAGAATCATGGTCAGACAAACACTTCAGTTGTGGAAGAAAAAGTTGAAGACAAACAGGTGTCTGGGACTATAGAGGAACCAGAGTCTGAATCTGCTAAACTTGAAATTGAAAACGATGACACCAAACAAGATAAGCCAGATGATCGCAATGGGCAAGCTGCTGATGGAGCTGAGACTGGGATGGCCGATGGGGTGGCGCATGAATCTGCAGGAGAAGCAAATGGATTCCAGGAAAATGGCAGTAAAACTAATAATATGCAAGCGCAGGAGCAAGATAAGAGTTTGCAAGGGGACTCTGTAGACAACGGCAAGGTGAACCAAGCGCCACATCATCCTTCTCCAACTCCCATTAGTTGCTGAATGATGTACCTACAGTCTGTTAATTTAGCGCTATTGAAACTAAACTCCTTGTACTTTTCATTTTGACAATCTCTGAACTTAGATGACTGTAATCTTATTGATAAGTAGAATATGGTTAGATTTGTTTCTAGATAGGGAAGTTGGCCATGGATTATTTCTGACTTTTGTAGCTTGTCTTAGGACGAACTGTGGATGTACTGTAATATTATGTTGTGCCGTGTTTCTCGACAAGGATTAACAGGCTTGCTACTATGTTTTTGCTGAATTTTCTCTGGTTTCGTTCTATCTTATTAGGTGGTACCACTCAGCAGGGTTTTAAAGTCTCAGTTTGATTTGGTGAGTACCGAAACTGAGTCGAAGCTGCCATGTCAATGAGGCTGCACTGTCGGTGATTGTTGTGAAGGTAATGGTCTTAGCATATGTGGGAATAATTCTTTTGTGGAAATGATGTTTCGAAAGTATGCATTGTTGCGTTGTAGAAGTAATACTATGTGATAAACAACATTTCACATGAATAAAATCCTCCGTGATGGAGAAGGTCCTATACCAGGGATCCGCTCTATCCCAAGTTTTCCAATTACATGAAAGGAGCACGCAATTGAAGATCTCATTTATTCCTATAATAAACTCAGAATAGGAGGGAAAATATTTTTCCGAAAGCCAACAAAAGATACTCGCAAAAGTATGGATCAAGATTCATGAATGAAAAGCATACTTTGTGATGGTGAAAAGCTAAGAATCTTATTCCAAGCCACCAAGTTAAAACATCTATTTCCTCTAAACTCATATTTCCCCCTGAGATTTTTAGATTAAGGTTTGGAATCTTTTATTGTTTGGTCTTTCATCTATGTCAATGGTATCCCTGCAATGGAAGGCAACATTAGGATTGTTATTTATTTAATATAACAGCATTAGGGTCCCCACTTCTTACAAATGGAATGGTCCTTTGTATTACTTCTCATTTCAAGATGGTGGGATTCTTTACCTTCTTCCTCTGCTCTTTCTTGCTCTTAAGTTTCCCTTTCTCAGATGGTATGTATGTTTTCTTCCCATGCTAATGTTGAAGTTTTATGATACCCCTCAATCCTGAGAGTTCTTCATTAAAAATTTAATATATCTTCTTTTTAATGTTAAACTTGTTCCAAACAATAACATACTTAGTTTTAGTGATGTAATACAATTACTTGCCTGTGTGAGAAAAGAAGACGATTTTTATGTGGTCTTGTTTTAGGTGGTTTTTAACAATGAATATGTTACTGAGAATACCTGTTGTTTTCTGCTACTTCTGCAGTTTTAGTGGTGCAAGCTTTCACAGGTACATACGGAGTGAATTACGGCAGGATAGCCGATAACATCCCTCCACCAGAGAGTGTAGTGACCCTTCTAAAGGCAGCCAAGATCAAGAACATCAGAATATATGATGCTAATCATGATGTTTTGAGAGCCTTTAGAGGGTCAGGAATTGAAATAATCGTTGGACTTGGGAATGAATACTTGAGAGACATAAGCGTTAGTCAGGACCGTGCCATAGAGTGGGTGAAACTAAATGTTGAGCCCTTCCTCCCAGGAACACTAATACGTGGGATAGCTGTAGGAAACGAGGTTCTTGGAGGAGTTGATGTAGAACTGTGGGAGGTTCTTGTTCCAGCTGTGAGAAATGTGTACAATGCCCTTGACCATCTACGTTTGTCCGACAGAGTAGAGGTGTCGAGCCCACACTCTGAGGCTGTTTTCGCCATTACGTACCCTCCATCCGCAGGGGCATTCAAGGAGAGCGTTCTTCCTTACATGAGGCCACTCTTGCACTTTTTCTCACAGATTGGCACGCCGTTTTACATCAATGCCTACCCGTTCTTGGCCTACATGAGCGATCCGGCACACATTGATCTAAATTACGCCCTTTTCTTGAAAAACCCTGGAGTTTACGATGCTAAAACAAAGCTGCATTACGACAACATGTTTGATGCTATGGTGGATGCTTCTTATGCTGCCCTGGAAAAGGTTGGTTTCAGTAACATGGAAGTCATCGTTTCTGAGACCGGTTGGGCATCCAAGGGAGACGAAAATGAAGCTGGAGCTAACGTAAAGAACGCGAGGACATACAACCGTAATCTGAAGAAGAGGCTTCTAAAGAAGAAAGGGACTCCTTACAGGCCAAAGAGGGTGGTTAAGGCTTATGTTTTTGCGTTGTTTAATGAGAATTTGAAACCGGGTCCGACATCTGAGAGGAACTTTGGATTGTTTAAGGCTGATGGTAGCATTTCATATGATGTTGGGTTCACAGGGCTGATTCCTAGTTCAGCTTCCTCGGTTCTTGGCTCCATCGAGGTATGTTCTAACAATACCAAAAAAGGTTCTTTCTCACTCCCACTCCCCATGTCTGAATGAATGTATAGTTCAACTGACAAGATTGGTTCACGGTGTTTGCAGTTATTGGCTCGTGTTGTCTGTGGAGCAGTTGTGCTCATGCTGATCTGATATTGGCGAGAGGGATGAGGCAGTTTCTAACAGTGTATATAGTTGCTTATACATTCTATTTTTTTGTTGTTTATGTGTATAAGGTCGTGTAGAAGCTAAATTGAAAGTGTTGTATATTGGGTAGGTGGATAATTCATGTATACCTCAATTTTTAAAATTAAGATATTGCCCCACTCTTGGTGCAATAAAGCACCCGATGTAGCATGAATTTGACTTTTGTATAATAATTTTTCTAGGCCAATTTTATGCCCTTCTTAAAATTTTAAGATGTAGAAGTATAATACATTTTAAATGAGATTATGTGTTTTCTTAATTATTTCAATCTTTTATTAATTTATAATAATATGCAAAAGGAGGAAACTGAAAACAGGCAAAAATACAATTGAAAAGAAACAACAAATGAGAGAGAGTCAACAGAAGAGGTGAATGAGAGTAGAGAAATATTATATTGATATATATTTTTCAGATAAAATTAAATTAATTATTTTACTTAATAAATTCACCAAAGCAGTAACATCAAGATCTTCATACTACTTTTAGACACACAAATACGGGGAGAGAATTTTTCTCTCGTATGAGGACTTCCTCCCGATAATAACCCCCTCTCCGCCCATGTCTTTGTATTCTTACCTTCCAACAGCCTATGGAACTCCAGCTCCAACCGTGAGTCCGCCAGACCATTTGTTGCTTTGCCTGTCACCATCTCACTCACGACCACGACCCAACCTCTTTGGCCGCTTCCCTGCCTCATCGCACTCTCAATTTCTCTAAACTCCCACTAACTCAACCTCACCTAAGAATAGCGTCATCGTCTTCACCTATCTCTATCAGCTAGAGAATCTGATCACCATCCCCTTCCCTTCACCGCTCAACCAATTCTTCCAGCCTATTCACCCATGCATGCTACGTTGACACCTCCAAATTCTCCTTAAAGAGCCACACAAATTTCACACTCCATCCAAATGCACACTTCCTCAAAAACGAATGTAACACCAACCTAACATCTACCTCTACCCGCGCCCTCCCTCAATCCTCCATAAACAACTCAAATCTACTATCCTAGTCCACATTACTAATTCAACCAGAGAGAGTGCAATCCAGTCCTGCCAGAATTGCCACGAACGCCATGGAACTACTGCCAAGGTATAAGGGTCCTAGCATAGTTCAGTATATCTTGGAGAACTAATTTGGGAATATTACCCCTTGATTTTCTTGGTTGAAACCAAGTGTAATTATTTGCTGTTTTAAGCAAATAAAACAACATTGGATCTTTATAGTTTTTGTGTATATACATATGGGAAAAATGGAAGATTACGACATTATGGAATAAGTCTAAACTAGTTCACTTGCAGTCTTATTCGGATCACCACATTGATAGTACAATACAACTTGAGCAGAATGAGGATCCATGGCGATTTACTAGTTTTCACGGGAAGGTTGATGCTAGCAAACCATCTCTTTTGTGGTAGCTTTTATCTGCCTTTTCCGATCAATCTCAGTGTTCATGGTTGTATACAGAGGATTACAACAAAATTCTCGTTCATTCAGGAAAGGATGGAAGGCAGTTGCGACACATTTGGCGACTTCAAAATTTTCAGCAAGCCTTACAGTCGAGATGGTTGTATGATTTGGGTTCTCGGGTACTAAATTTACATGGTGCAACAGTCAGATTCCCCTGTTACAATCCGTCAACGCTTGGATTGAGCATGTAACAATCCACAGTTGATGCATTTATTTTATATGGCATCGGTATACCACATAGACGTGGCTTGCTCTTTGCAACCATGCGCCCTTTCTGAATTCGGCAATTGCGTAGACTGCTCAGTTTCACACCACATTCAAGCCACAGTTAGAATCACTCTGGACGATGACTGAGGAGTGCCAACAAATAATTGAGCAGAGTTTGAATGCATTATCAGGGTCGAGTGGACATACTCCAGAATCTCGACTGTTGTTGGAGCAGATGGTGTAATTAATGGAGTGGAGCGGAGACGGATTAGGTCACTTGAGGAGAGACAGAGCGAGTAGATAATGGGAGACTTGAAGAAATTGGAGGGTGTTGGCGTATGTGAGGAGTTGGAGTCACTCTATGCAGTAGAAGAAATGTATTCGAGACAACATAGCAAAATCTTGTGGGTGTTGGTGGGGGAGAGAAACACCTCCTCCTAGCTATTTGAGTGAACAATGACAAACTACTGCATTTATATATAGGTTGTGAGATGAGTGGAGAGTAAATGTGTTGCGAACCATACATATTAAGGCTGATTGTTGAGTATTTAAGAAAGACTTGTGATTGCATGAGGAACTATGAAAGCCAACTTGTACGAGGAAGATTCCAGTAGTGGAGGTGGAGGATGCCTTGCTTGCTTCTCTGCTCCCATTCACAACTTTATCACACGTCCACCCTCTTTCTGCCCAACAAACACGGCAGCCCCGCCCCTGATTACACAAGGAGATTACGCATCATTCATTAATAAATAACTATTCTGCATATATAATTGAATCAAGATTACCAAAAAACAGTGATTTCACATTTGAGATTCAATAGTCAATACGATATTATTAAATATAGCTTAAAAATGAGACTTGATTAATTAAGAATAATCCTATATAACATAATATTATCCAAACATGCATATTTATTATTATAAATTTTACATATTTAACTCCACATAACATAAATACAACAATTGTAAGAGTTTACAACATATAATTACAAAAACCTTTTTTTTAGAAAAAAAAAAATCTATAGAGGTAATATTAGAACACCTCAGTGGTGGGGCCTACAGCCACCCTGGTGCCATTTTCATCATCATCCCCGTGATTTGCCCCATGAATCTGATCAAGAACCAAAACCAAACCCATTGCAAAAGCACCATCAAACCCCGGCTTCAGAGTCAGTAAGAAAACGTCTTTCCCGAGCACGACATTGGCGCAAGCGTCCACCTTACGCCGGATCTCCGCCACGGCTTCTCTCTCCGCATTGTAAATGGTGCATTTGCGGCAGCCGAAGGAGCCCTCGATCTGGTACTCCTCGCCTCCGTTCCTGTATACCTCCACCGTCATGCTCGACCGTCCGATCATCGAGGATCTACGCACGCTGAACAGAGGCTTCTGCGCTGTTCTCTCGCCGGCGAAGCCTTCCCACCGCTGGTGCAGGCTCGGTCTCTGCTCCCATTAAACAACCGATCGAATTCAGTGATTCCTCTCAAACCTAATATACGAAACACTACTAAACTATATCGTAGTCTCATATTTATACAAGTGAGTACATAAATTACCTTACGTCGGACGGTGAGGATGCACCGGCCGACAGCGTCCATGAGAACGAGTTCGCCGGTGTCCCCGCCGTATGGACCGTATGAGTCGACTCGGAAGACGAGTGAACCCTTGGAATCGTAAGCGGTGAAGCCATCTCCGACGAAGAAAAGGGAGGTTTTCGACACAGTGAGATGGGTTTGTTGTTGGTATACAAACCCCTCTTCCACGATCGCGCCAGTCTTCATGATTCTGTTATTCCTCCTTGACATCCTGAGCTAAATTAATAGATTATAAATGTGGACGGAGAGATTTCTTGATGTTGAAATCTGAGTGGAGAATGAGTGAGAAATGTGCAGCTTGCAGCTTGGAGTGGAAGCGAAGGTAATTTGTTGTAATTTATAATGATTATGGAGAAGAGGGAAGTGAATAAAATTAGATCTTATTCCTAACCTAACATTTAGATTTCATCCTCTTCACTTACAAATTCATAGTACTTGAGATAATTATGATTGCATTAGGGTACAATATTCCAACACCTGAAAGCATCAAAAACAAAGATTTCCTCCATACATCAATCCAATATCTAAATTCTCTAATATTATTTAAAAATAAAAATTACAACATGTGGGCATCTATTCTTCCCTGTCCAAATTCAACACATTTTGTTTGTTTTTTACTTTTTGAAATAATTGATTTCTACATGCACATTTTGTGTGTGTGTGTTTTACAGGAGTTTTAGAATTGTTTTTAGTTTTATTAGCTTTTATAATATGTATTTCTCAATTATATTAATGATATAGGCATGCGTCCTACATTAATTCAAGACGGAGAGTTGAATGGTTTATAATGCTCAAGTCCTTTTCTTTTTAGCCGATTGTCATAATAGAATAAAATTGCATAATTCATACAAAGTTAGAGTAGACAACACTTTGCTCAAGCTACATTAATTAAGTCAGACTCAAAATTGATACAACTCATCATAAAAAAAAAAAAAAAGAGATAATAAAATTTTCACTAATTATATGTATTAAGTGACTTTTTTTTATTGGTTACTAAAATAAATTTTATAATTTTAATAGTGATAAAATTTGAATAAATATTTGTCACTAGGTATAATTTGTGATAAAAAAAAATGTGGACCAAGTTGTTATTATAATCGATTAGTGAAATATGTATGGTAACAATATAGACACTCATAATTGTCATTGTATTTGCATTATCGTTAAATTTTTATTATAAATATGTCATTAGTTATTTATGGTGACAATTTAATACATCAATTCTTGTTAGTGATAATTATATTATATCAAGATAAAAAAAAATATTGTTATTTAAGATATATTTTTATAATAATTCTAAAATTATTATTTAATATTTTGTTACTAATATTATACGAAAAGCGGGACGTCACTTGTATAATATCCTCGAGTATTTATGCTTTTCACACTGAAATACATGTATTAATTATTAAAAAAGAAGAAGAAGAGAGAATGTCAAAACGTAGCTTTTCTGGACACGCAAAAATCAGTGAAGCAGAACGATTACCACCCCACCGTACCCACATATAATTATTATGTCGAAACGAAAACGTGTTTTATATGTCAAAAGATAATATAAACTTTTAATGACATAATTCATGTCTTAATTTATGGCAATTTATTTATGTTTATTCCCTTGCATATTATTGTTTAAATAAATTTGAAATATTTAACTTCCTCTTATATAATTCAACAATACTCAATATATAGTATTTAAATTTAGATAATTCGTCATCCATATCTAGTCAAAAATCATAGAGACCAAAGATTAAGTGACGATATAAAAATGATCACTAATTATGTATATTAAATGGATAATTTTTCATCTTGTCATTATAATATTTTTAAATATGGTCATTATAAATAATTAATGACATAATAATTATGCACAAAAAGCTATTTTTTGTGGGGCACACACTTTGGATTCACATTTGTTTTGTAATATGCATGCATGATTATGTATATCCTACTTTAATCGTAGATTTTCAATAACGTTTTTTTCATTTCTTTTATACTATTTGGAACTTTGAAAGGAATCCAACTTTTCCTGCGTTCACAAAAATGAAAAATGTGTGTGTGTGTGTGTGTGTGAGAGAGAGAGAGAGAGAGAGAGAATAATATTAGGTAGAGCAATGTTGTGAGGTGGAGTGATGGAAATAGAGGTTGAATGCTTGAGAAACAAAGTTGGGGGAGGATTCATCTTCCCGCAACAAATTCTCATCCAACACTCCCTGCACTTCCACATTCATATTTATATATATTAACCACAATACCATCATAATTAAAAATCAAAATCAAACCATATTTTATTGGTGAGTAATATTTGTGTTGAGGAATATTTCATTTACTAAAAGCATTGAATTCTTTTATAAGGTATTGGTTTCGAGTCCTTTTAGCAGCAAAAATAGTTTTATATTATTTTTCCCAACAAATTCATTATTTTTAGCGGTTAGATAACCACTATAAATATAACATTTAATCATGGCTAATTATTATGGTCAATAACAAAATAGCTGTAACAAATAATCATTGACCAGGGTCATGCAATGGTTGTTGGCCGCGGTATCTACAAGGGTGGCTAAAATATTTGTCATGGTTAAGAACCATGGCAAATATTTTAGTCATGACAAATAACTTTTTTGTAGTGGAAAATATATACTTTTGCATCAATTTTATTTAATTATAGTTAATACAAAGTATTTACCACGTTTTTTAGTCCATAGCTATTAAAATTATAGTTAATAGTCATTTTTTTTCTAGTCGATAGATGAAACATGAGGGACCAAATTTGAATTATAAGTGGCATAGTTAAAGAATCAAAAGTGATGTTTATCATATTTTATTTAATTCTGACTACAATTTATCAATATTGTGTTGTGTGTGTTTTTTTTTCCTATTTAATCGATTGCAACATTCTAAATTTTAATTATCTATAATAATAAACTAATTATCAATATCAAGTACATAACACTAATTTATTATAGTATACCAACATCCATATATTCGTATAATTCGAACCTATGATATCATGATCATAAGGCCTTAATTTTGCTAATTAAAACTATGTTTTATTGGCAATTGATCAATGTAAGTTCAGGTTGAGATCCTATAAATAAGTTTGAGATCATGAATTCAAGTCCACCAGACTTGTGAGTATTAACTTTAACAGAGTTTATTGTAATTTATTTCATAGTGTTCAGTTATAGGATAAATTTACAACTGGCTTCTCTGATATTTGTTATGATTATAAATACTTCATTATTATTTGAAGTTGCAAATAACCCCCTGAAATTAATGACATTTAACAAATACCCCTTCGTGACTGCACATCTTAGGGGGTATTTATTAGATTATTGTTAAGCCTAGAGGGTATTTGTAATTATGGCAAATATTAGGAGAGCCCTTTGTAAACCTTTAGTTTATATTGATATATTCATTGAATTGATGTATTGATTAGTTGCTTAATATATTAAAATACTGTTCTAGTTATATAATTGTTATAAAAATAATAAATAAATAAAACAAAAAGTTTAAAAAAAAAAAATCAATGTAAGTTGTTGGGCTCAAAAGAGAACTTGGCCCGAGCCTAATATGATAATTGATTGGGCTAGAAATGTGGGCTATGGGTACCTTGAATTGGGTCAAAGGCTTATGAAGTGGGCTTGGTCTCCAATATCTATAAATTGGGCCTGCAAATTTACTTGACTATATAAATATAAAAATTATCACTGTCAATATTTTTAATTTTATTTTATTCAAATACTTTAATAAGTTATTTTTTAAAATAAGTAAATTGGTAGATTTGGTAAATTTCAACTAATTAGTTGCAGCAAAAATAAAATAATTTATCTCAAATTGTAATTTTCACAGTAAAAAATGCAAGAGAGAACAAGTAAGCATTATCATAAGAAGTAATTGTTTTTAATGATATAAAAAAATAGTTATAGAAAAATAATGTTTATGAATATGATGTGTAGGTAGAGAGGTAAATTGTGAGGAAAGGTGTTTTGTTGAGCCACTGGTCCATTCAAGTGTGCATGTGTGGAGCAATAGAGATAGAGGGATGAATTCCGTGATAGACATTAATGCTGAAAACACAACATTTATTCCAACTCCTCTCAATCCTCGTGAACCCATAATTACCATACTTCAATTTCATGTACCCCACACTCACCAACCCTACACTTCATCTCATCAATTTCCTTTTTCTTACCTATATATACCAATCCTTCTCCATCTTACCATTTACCAACAAATACTATGAAATCCCTTCTCACTACGTTGTTGCTTTTAGTACTAGCAGCCAACGCTGGGTTGGGCGTAGTGTCCTTCACTGTCATCATGTCTGATTCAGGCCTGCTCGACGGCCCACACTCTGCCCTCCCCACCTCCAACAATGGAGCTCAGACTGATGCTAGAGAGCAAGAAGCGGTGTATGATATCATGAGAGCTACCGGAAATGACTGGGCTACCGATATCCCTGACGTTTGTCGTGGCCGGTGGCATGGCATCGAGTGCATGCCCGATAAAGACAATGTCTTTCACGTCGTGTCGCTCTCGTTTGGGGCGTTGTCCGACGACACCGCCTTCCCTACTTGTGACCTCGCCCGCTCCTCTATCTCGCCTTCCATCACCAAGCTCCCTCATCTACGAACTCTATTCTTTTATCGTTGTTTTACTAGCAATCCTCAGCCAATCCCATCATTTTTGGGTCATTTGGGATCCTCTCTGCAGTCCTTAGTACTAAGGGAAAATGGGCACATTGGCCCAATCCCATATGAACTAGCCAATCTCACACGTTTAACTGTCTTGGACCTTCATAGAAACAATCTCAACGGTTCGATTCCGGTTTCTTTGGGTAGGATCACCGGTCTAAGGTCGTTAGACTTGAGTTGCAACAGATTGTCCGGTTCAATTCCCAATATCTCGTTCCCTGCACTAAGTGTCCTAAACCTCAACCAAAACCATCTCACCGGTCCATTACCAACCACTCTCTTCACCAGCAATTCTCTCATAAAAATAGACCTAAGCCGAAACCGTATCTCCGGTCCAATCCCAAATCTAAGCAATCTAAAAGACCTCATCCTCTTAGACATAAGCTACAACACTCTAACCGGCCCACTCCCACAATCTCTCCCGGGCTTAGAATCCTTACAAGCACTCATCCTCAACGGCAACCCATCAATGTCGACAACGATCCCAGAAACGGCTTTCGTCGGACTGAACAACCTAATGATCCTCGGACTATCGAACATGAACTTGGAAGGGCCAATACCAGCATCGCTAGGCCGGCTAACGACGTTGCGGATGCTCCACCTAGACGGCAACCGATTCAACGGCACCATCCCCGTGAGCTTCGCCAACTTAGACAGTCTAAGTGAGCTGAGGCTGGAGAACAACAGATTGACAGGGCCAATTCCATTCAAGAGAGAAAGGGTTTGGAGGATGGGAAGAAAATTGAGGCTTAACAATAATTCAGGTTTATGCTATGATGCAAAAAGTGGACTAGGAGATGATTTGGACACATTGTCTTGTGCTGGAATTGGACATTGTGAGACAGCAAATGGTGGGGCTGGAGTATCAGTTCAACATATTTCCACAGATGATGATGGAGATCATAAGTTAAAACATTCAAGCACAAAATCAGGTGCTGCTTCACTTGCCAAAAGAGGTTCAATTTCAAGAAAGATGATTGAGCTCATAGTCATTTTCTTGTTTCTTTTAATTTTATTTTGAGCAACAAGTTTTTATTTTAATCCTTTTTAATAGGAGTGTGTGTATATATATACGGAGAATTTATGTAACAAGTACAATTAATAAATTCCTTTTTTGGACTAAGTTTTGTCCCTTTTCCATATAGCAGAAATCACAACACAAAAATTGATATTCTTTTTACTCAATTGATGATCACCACTTAAAAGTTCTGGTAAATTAATATTATTAATTGATGTGGTTGTGATTTTAACGAAATGGTGAAATGGGAACTTTACCTACGATATAATTGTACACCAAGTGAAAACACGATTTACGAGAGGGTTTTTTGGTAGTTGTGAGGTCAAAATCAACGAATAGTAGTTCTCCTTAAAAAA
The DNA here is from genome assembly GCF_026168435.1 of Sesamum indicum. Taxonomy (NCBI): domain Eukaryota; kingdom Viridiplantae; phylum Streptophyta; class Magnoliopsida; order Lamiales; family Pedaliaceae; genus Sesamum; species Sesamum indicum. The sequence goes on from NC_142657.1 coordinate 16,671,066, forward strand.
TTATCTTTTTGGTATTTATAGTGGTGTTGGAATTTATATAGTATGGTAGGATGTATGTATTTATTGTACGGGTTATATATATAAATTACATTTTTGTCCTTGTAAATAAATATATATTAACATTATATACATCCTTAATCAAGATTGGTCAAATTATTACAAAAACTTAAAATTTTACCACAGTAGATCAATATTTATTATGATTTTTATCTATGTAACCAAAACATTTATCATAATTTTAACTATGGCTAATGTAAGATTCAATGGTTAACGGCCACTGCGGAGACGTGACTAATGCTTCTATTTGTCACGATTCTTTTTTTTAACCATAGTAATGAATTACAACTAAAAATCATATTTCTGTCAATAAATTTTCCATGCACATTTTCATTTCTTTCCAAGAGTTATAGATTCTAATAATTTAAACTTTTTATACTTCAAAAACTATATAAAAAAATAACGCATCAGTAGAAAAAATAATTTGGTCCATAAATTAAATAACCATTAATTAATTGAAAAGATTTCTAACTCATTAATTAAAGTTGACATTATGACTAATATCTTGATGACTTTAATTATTGGTAGGCCTTCCAATTATGGAACTACTAGAGAACATTTGCTAGCATCGACTATCCCATGCATGCTTGCTTTTTAAATTACATTATTTATTTTATTTAACTTCTGTTTGATGCTAAATTTTTTTATTATATTTCAATTATCATCAATGTTAATTATATTTCAAAAATTTAAATTAAATTTAAGATCTTTTAACAACTCGCACACTTATAAACAAGACTAATTAAAGCATTTTAACTCGATTCAATTAACAGTTTAAGTGGAACTCAGTCGAGATCAACAAAATTATAATAGAAAGATTAATTATTCAGATTGATGGTCTTAAAAATTTGACAAATAATTCAATTGATGGACAATTTCATAATCATTGTTTAATGCATTTGAAAATATAAAAAAAGAAGATGTAATTAAGAGGGATGGGGAAAAAATGAAGGGTGAGGGAGATTGAATTAATTAATGATGTGGAGATATTAATATTTATTATACTTTGACAACAACAGCTCAACAATAGCTTTGAAGATTGAAATTGTGTTATATTTAAGTCTAAACTCTAAAGTTTTGGCTATGGCTGCCAAGCGCGTGTGGGCCAAGCGCGTCACCCCATAAAGAAATTTTGGCTCTAAGTGTTATAAATTAATTTCAATTCTTATCTTCATTGTCCTTTTTCAAAATTTATCATTTTCAATTAAGTCCAAATTTCTTCTTTTTTTTTGTATTTTTTCTTTATTTTGATTTTTGAATCCTTGAATTGTTTAATTTTTTCTCTCTCCTATTTAAATTTGTAAATTTGATATTTTACTTTTGTGGTAGGAAAAAATTATAAAAAAATTGTAACTTTGATTGCAGGGAAAATTAAAAGTATGTGAAAATAAATGTAAAAAAAGGAGAAAAATTTATGGTTGAAGAAGAAATTTAATATCTATATATATATATAATTGATAAAAGATAATTATATTTACGTGTCCTGATTTATAGTCTGTATCTACAAATTATTCTGTTTTTCAAAAAATTACACATACACCCCAAAACTATTATATATTATACAAATTATCTCTATTTTTTCACTGTCGTGGTTATTTCTGTAGTTATTCAAAAGGTAGGGTGGTTCTTGTAGGCAGAACATAAGTAGAGGGGATAAATGCAATTATTCCTTTTATTAATAAATTGTAAAATTTGATGTATAAAATTTATAACTTTTAGCTTATATAAATTTAATTTAAATGATTTAAAAGCATATAATTTAAACAAAAATATTATTTCAATTTGTTTCCAACCAAAACAGATAAACACTTAAAAGTTGAATTATTACAAAAACTACACCTCTGTAGTATGGAAGAGGAGAGGAATGAGTAGCAAAAAATCCCAACTGAAGATTGAAATTCGGGAAACCTCAAAAACAGCGACCCCACAAAGATTGAAATAAAGTAAATGCAAAGAGGGAGTAAAGAAAGAAGGTATATATGCTGCAGACATACTGACCCACACACGCCACTGCAGAACCAAGATTTCAACGTTTGGTTTCTCAGACTCCAATCAATTTTAAAGTTTCATATTTCTTAATAATAAAGCTCTGTTCTTTTCTTCTTTCTCCCCCTCTGTTCTGTTCTTGATTCCCTCTCTCTCAATATCTTTACTCAATCGAAAAACATTTGCTCAAGAAAAAGAGTAAGAAGTGCGAGGAGAGCATCTGCTAGCCCAACACGAGGGTCTGTTCTGTTTGATAACCAAAAGAAGTTTTTTACTTTTTCTGGCCAAACCCCCTCTGAATTCTTGAAGTTGGTAGCTTTGGGCGTCAAACGAGGAAAGAAGAGAATCTTGGGCTTGTTTTTTTCTTTTCTTGTTTGATGGTTCTTACCGAAGAGGATGCGATTTGATAGGCTGCTTTGACTGGGCATGAGTTGGTCCTGCTGAAATTTGCTGAAAGAGAGGATATTGCTTGGTGGGGTGTTGAAGGGATGATGGATTTCTTCTCAAAGTTTTGTTGTGTAAAGGGTTCAGATCGGTATGTGCTATCATTGTTTCATTTGGGTCAATGCTTATTTCTGCTGGTTGCGTATGGTTTGAATTCTTGAAAATACTTTTGTATGGTTGTGTTGGTGTGGGTTTTATGTTGTTTCTTTTGAATTTAGGTTTTTGTCTCGGATTCAGACACTGTTTTATTGATCAGTGATGCTTCTAGTTTTTCTTTCTTAGCTGCATAAATGTATGGAAGAATATGATATCAACTTTTGCTTTAAATTTTCTTTTAGCCTTTGTGATAGCCATTAAGCCCTTTCGACGTCTTCTATTGGAGTTTGTTGTATCTTCAAGATGTAGTTGATTAAGGTGAAGTCTTTATTTAACAGGAAAAACCAAGGGAAAAAGGACTCAACATGGAGGATTTTTTCTCTTAAGGAGTTGCAGTTGGCTACGAATAATTTTAACTACGATAACAAGCTTGGAGAAGGGGGATTTGGCAGTGTGTATTGGGGCCAGCTCTGGGATGGTTCTCAAGTAAGATTGCTGTTCTTCTCATCCAGTTCTGAAATTTTTTCATCTTGCTGGTTTTGGTTTGTTCTGCTTCTAGCCTCTAGCAATCCACTAAGTGAGATGTGCAAGATATAGCCAATGGTGCTACGGAATCATATTAATTTGCTTCATTTTTTGCTTCGGCAACTTTTGACCAAAAAGGATGTTTACCATACATGGAGAGATGGTTTTCAAGCTTTGTTTCTCTAAATCGCCTTCTTGAACATAATACATAAAATGGATAATGACACGAATGCATAATACTCGTGTTTCCATCTTTTCTCCTTTGGTTGTGGGTTTGCATCTACTTTAGCTATTGATTGAGGCCTTCCATTGTGCATGTCTATTTTGGTTGTATAAAAATGGGGTGTGCAAAATCCTGAAGTTGTACATCTGTTATGGGTTTATAATACCTTTACTACACTTAAGAAAGATGTGGGACGGTGGAGATGCAAAGTTAAGAAGGGCGTTAAAAAGTAGTTACATGTGTTCTTTTATTTGTGTGGTTCGCATAAAGAACCAGTAATTGTTAAGGCTTTAGGAGATGAGAAACATAGTGGTTACTATGTTCAAGATATACATTAGAACCAGTTTTGTTTTCTCTAACCAGAGATAAAGCCTACTTGCAGGAGCTAAAAGATCAAACTTTAAGTTTTGCATGATTAGGCTCTTGGAAAGTATGATAAGCACTCATGACCCCTTCGCCCTCTCCATGTTATTTATGCTGGGTTCTTCCTCATGCATGCTTCAACAGATAGCTGTTAAAAGGCTAAAATCATGGAGCAACAAGGCCGAGGTGGAGTTTTCTGTAGAAGTCGAGATACTTGCTCGTGTACGGCACAAGAATCTGCTGACTTTACGTGGCTACTGTGCTGAAGGCCAAGAGCGTCTGATCGTCTATGACTACATGACTAATTTGAGCCTACTATCTCATCTTCACGGGCAGCATTCTGCTGAATGTCATCTCGACTGGCCGAGGCGGATGAACATTGCTGTAGGTGCAGCTGAGGGCATTGCGTAAGTACCTGAGAAAACTCTACTTGTATTCGACTTCTTCCTGCCGTTGAACTGATATTTTCTCTATTACAGCTATCTACACCACTATGCAACACCCCACATAATCCACAGAGATATTAAAGCCAGCAATGTATTGCTAGACAGTGATTTTAAAGCTCAAGTCGCGGATTTTGGATTCGCAAAGTTCATCCCTGACGGAGCAACACATGTAACCACCAGAGTAAAGGGTACTCTGGGCTACCTCGCCCCAGAATATGCAATGCTTGGGAAAGCATCAGAGAGCTGCGACGTTTATAGTTTCGGCATTCTTTTGCTTGAGCTCGCTAGCGGAAAGAAGCCTATAGAGAAGCTTAGTTCAACAATAAAGCGCCCGATCACGGACTGGGCCCTGCCGCTGGCTCGTGAAAGAAACTTTGGTGAACTTGCTGATCAAAGGCTAAATGGGAACTATGTGGAAGAAGAGCTGAAAAGAGTCATCTTTGTTGGACTTGTCTGTGCAGATAATCGGCCCGAGAAGCGACCAACAATGCTTGAAGTGGTGGAGCTGCTGAAAGGAGACAAGGCGAAATTTGCAGCTTTAGAGGATGACGAAATGTTCAAGGGCAGTGTGGCTGCAGATTCGGGGACGGAGGACAGCTCGGAGATTATGTCGGAGGACAAGGAGCCAAAACAGGAAATTGAAGATGTAAAGCCGTAAAGTATACATCTGCTGGATGGTGGGAAACTGAAAACGGAAAGAACTTTTATGAGTTGGTTTGGTGATTCTGTTACCTTTATGTTAAATGAACTTGTAGGAATATTATTCTTGTGCTCAAGATTTCTTCATATTTCTTTGTAGGTTTTGTACAATAAACTTCTTAAATTTTAAGTTGTAAATTCCAGAGTAATTGGGCTCTATTCTACTAAGTTAAACGTAGTTCATTTTCCTGCTTTTGCTTTTCTGGAAAAGAAAGATGGCCCTTACAAGTTTTTCGTTTGAACATTAATAGTCGTTCCGGTTGGAATTTAAGTCCGCACTCCACACCACGTTTGTTACTACAAGTATCACATCGGCTTTCTAAGTAAAATTATCATCTTTAAACGAAATGATCTTCATAGGATTCTTTTCAACTTCGAATGCTCACTGGATAAGGGATTCACAACATTAGTGGACAAAAAGCGTTCTACGGTTGATGGGAGAAAAAACAGTACGCCCACCGCTGATGGAGACAAACAGCACTGCAATCAAACTGACAAATAGAATCTGAAACGCAGTTTACAGGCTATAATGAACTATCCAAAAGAGCAGCTAAGCAAGGGATCCGCCAATGCCCCGTGTAATTTCATACAAAAGGTAAGCTATCGGGATACATATTTACAACAGGAGACTCTTCACTTCTAGAACAAGTTCAGTACAACAGTAACAAATATCCCATGGACCACGGCGAAGATGTGTTCGGAAAGATTACGTGAAGGTGTCTTCCCTATCACCCTCTGCAGTTTCACCTTCCTCCAGGTTGCTGAATTCCAGGAAATGTGTTGGACGATGGTCCTCGTGATAGTACTCACGGGGTGTGCCTAGCTTCATCCCATACTTCATGCTTACAGTATGTTTCACACCCATGAAGTTGTAGTTCCAAGGCCCGTTGTCGGGTACCTGTAAAGCCAAAATCATATGAAGCCAAGCATGAATAAAGACGCTATGAGAAACAGAAACGTACCAGCAGAGACGAAGAGCCACGTATTGGATATTATGAAAGAAACAAAAACATTACCATGTAGGAGCCGTCTATTGGATATTATAAGAGAAACAAAAACATTACCATGTAGAAACCGAGGAAGCGGTCACTCAAGAGCATTTGGACTTTCTCATAGTAAGTTGGCAGGTAACCATGAGGATTGCTTGCTGCATCGGTGTTGCTCTTTCCCCATTCGTATCCTGATGGGGTCAGCTTGTACGCAGTTAAAGAGCACGAACCAGGAGTGAAACTGCAAGTCAGAATTATGCATTTCTCCCCATCCCATTGTTTGTTGTTTGATAAGACCCGAGCATGAGCGGCAAGGTCCTGTATACAGCAATTATTGATGTTAAAGGTGGGTCGATATAGATGAACAGCGAGAGGCATAATGTTTTCAAAATGAATGTGAAAGAAAGCCGAGAATAAACCTGTGGTGACAGTTGAGGAAGCTCATTTGGCTGTGTATGCATCCATCCTAAAGGCTCCAAGTCATTCAGGAAGTCGTGTTCAGGAAGAGCTGATGGAAGATGAACCTGCTGGTGAGTACCCCACTGTGGTGGCATGGCAATGCAACGGATCTCCTTGACTTGGGGATTGTCTGGAGGACTTATGCCATAAAGGTATCCAGCAATCTGGGTGCGCAGGTCAGCAATGCATATGAACTTCTTCAAGATGTTTTTGGGCATAATGTAAGTATATCCCGTTTCCTGCACAAATTGGATCGTAAAACATATTAGTGATATTATTTGTACAAAGTATTCCATATGAATTCAAAACCATGCTATTGACATTTTCACAGGATACTACCTTGATGTCTTCCGAGTTCACATATATGTGATTAACCCGAAGATGGAGATTGGTAGCAGATATAGCCCTGACTCGCCAATCAGTTTTAGACCCAAATGCCGCTTGTTCATAAGGACTTGTTGTGGTAACAATCAATTCATCTCCATGCACATTTGTGGTCCTTGTGGTGACTGCCGTGAGCTGACTAGCCTCCTTTGCCTGAATGAAGGATAAAAGCCCATATTTAATAGGCAAGCAAAATAAATATCAGAGAAATAACAGTTCATGACAGGAAATGGGGGTAAATGACCTGTTTCTCAATCTCAGCAATTTGCTGCCGCTGTTGTGAAGGTGGAGTAATCTCAGCTCCAAGAATTATATCACGGATCTCAGATTGGGTTAATGCAGATGTGTTCACATTGTTCTTCTTTGCATAATCAGAAAGTATCAAATCTCTGAGGGCAACTTCAACCTGCATGTAACAAAAGGAGATATATAAGGAATGCAACTCTTACCAAGAGCAATGTACTCCCTTAAGGAAGTGGCACATGTGATAATCTCACCTTCATCCACTGCTCATCTGATAAAGAAGGCCAGATGTGGTGGGGCTCAGTGACAATCGTCTTGTCAGGCTTCAGCAACATTTTTGCCTTCTCATTGTTGACATGAAGAGCTCGCAGAATCAGTATCAGCCTCGAGAAGGCTGTGTACGATGAGATACTCTTCAACCAATCATCATATATGTTGAACAAGACCATTTGGGGTTCTGTGGCCTTCAATATTAGATCACCAAATTTCTCAATTTTCAAGCAAGCCTGGAAAGGCAACTGCAGCTCACTTCCTTTGATTACAATATTTGGGAAGTCAAGCAAGTGCACCTCAAGGGGATCCAACATTCCCTTGCGTGTCACAATGATTTGTTTTGGCTGTTCCTCAACAGGCAACGAGCGGACCAGTGCAGCCACTTCTTCAGCAGTCTTCCACTTGGCCAACTGACCAAGCCGCTTCTGCCCAGCCCACACACTTGTATGAATGACCTGCAAGAACCAGAGGAAAAGAATGAATCTATGAATGAACCTCAAACTATGACAAAGGAAACCAACTCAGTAAGGTAAAGGGATCGAACCTTCAGAAACAGTTGACCAGTTCTGGGGTTAAATATAAAAATGGCACCATTAATGGGTTTTGTTGTGAGATTTCCCTCAAAAGTCTTGTGTATTGTGACACGATACACATTCGTGTCATCCACAAACCAGATTATTTGATTGCTGAATATCTCCCCATAGTTCTGAGATGATAAATAAGGCTCTGTAGGCTCTGAAGAATACAACTGTAATCCTTTTCTTATCCGTTCTCTTAGAACATATAATGCTGGATTCGACTGCAAGCAAAAGGTACATATATTAGAAACATTTGTATTTTTACCAAGAAGTGCACGTCAACAACAATAAATCGTTAACACTAAGTACCTTCATGATCTTGTTCATGGCCTGGGCAAGCAACGGCTTTGACCCAGGGAACCAATTTCCAAAAGCAGAATGCAAGTTATATGCTAGATCAATTCCAATCATCACACCTGCAGACAAAATCATCCAAATCACTTAGAATGGAAGAAAAGCATCCTTTTAAGGTTTAATGTACGATAGACTTGAGATCAACGTACCAGTTGGTGATGGATAGATTGACATATTGTCTGTTGTGTAATCCATAAACTTTGCCCTGGTGTACCGCTCAATATCATGAGAATCATAATCACCCCAGCGGAGCTGCACATCTATCCAGTATTTATTGCTAGCCTTTTGATCAAACACATCCTTAGACTCAGCCACAAGACTAGGCTTTGACATGGGCCACCTATGGGCAGCAAAGAGTAGGATGTCAGCACATGAGCTGTTCATTTTGTAACTCTTCCTAGGGTGAATAGTTTCTTTCTGGACAGTCTCAATTTCCAATGCATCCAACTCCTGATCCAAAACCTGGCAAAGATCCATCACCACACTCTCATGTATTTTCTGCCACAAGTGAGCACGGAATATCTGGATCAGAGATATCTTGAGCGTTGGAATTTTTCCATGCATAAATATCCCAGTGAGATCCAGCTGGACTTGGAAACCAACATATACATTTGCTCTGTTTATAGTAGGCGACCACCAAAGGGTAAATCTCCTGTTAGGAATTTGATTAAGTCCAGATCGTTGAGCATTTGTCAGTTTCTTATACTTCATAGACTCCTCGAAACCTGAAGCCTTCTCCCAGAAAAGACCCTCCCATGTTGGGAAGCTGAACACCAAACAACAATAGTAAGATTTGTTATAAACAATTCCAAAATAACAATACCAACATACTCTTGGGAGAAACTTACTATGTGCCCTTAAACAATGTATGCTCAAGAATCCCTTCGACTCCTCCCAGAGCTTGAATAACATCAGTTCGATAATTGTTCAAGTTCCACAACTTCCCATCATGCCTCTGGTGTGTCCACCAGAATGGATTTTGCTTCAGGACCTGATACTGCTTAAAATCTGTTCTAACTCTCCACCCTTTGTCGTATGCAAGGGTGTGGCGATCCTTCTGAAACAGTGTATTGATTCGAGGTATCCCCCGATCCCAAGAATCCTGAAGATCAAAGTGTAAGACGTGAGTGCGCACAAACCTTTTCATAAAGAGCAAGTACCAACCATTAAACACAAAGGCAAGAATAATAAACGCAAGCCGTACCCCAACTAAACCTAGGGTCCAGATGGAAAAACAAATAATAGCAAAAAAGTAAACATGTACAATACGATCCATCCAACAATTGACAGCCACAATGCTAGCCATCAGTAGACCCCAACAGAAGAAAGAAAAAAGAATTCAGACATTAAGCAAAGTAAATAAATGGTGAAACTCACTTCCAAGTCCTCCAGGGTTAACCGCCTGTTCTGTGCTTGGGCTTCCTGCCTCTTCAATGCATACTCAGCCCAAACACGCTGCGAATCAATGAACTCACTTTCCCATGGCTGCCACAGAATCAATTAAAGAGGAATCAGAGAGTAATGCCACAACTTGATGAGAAAACATAACAGCACAAATATGAACTTCACAAACCTGTATGTACCGATACAGATTTGGAATCAGTTGATCCTCTTCGTGACTCATTCCACTCCTAAAATGAGTAACACCAACATCTGTCTGTTTACTATAACGAAGGTCACTCTGAGGAATCAATATGTGACCCATTGACAGCATTCCAAGTCCACCAATTTCCTTTGGCGTGTAAAAGATGACAGGTGGGAACCTGACAGCAGAACAAATTTCAGAAGTTCAGCCGTTCAGGTACAGTAGATAAAGTTTCAGAAGATTCTGAAAGTCCAAATAAATGAAAAATGTCAGAGACTTAAAGAAACTACTATACCTGCTAGGCATCTTTGAGTTCAACCCAATCTTAATACGTGTTTGGATTTTATTCTCACACTTTACCAGCAAATCCAACAATTCTTGCGTGTGAACAGTTGCTTCACGGAAATATGTCATGAGGCCTGCAAGAGTAAGCAAAAGGCTTTCAGCAACAAGTAGAAACTAGCAGCATACCACCAAGTGCATGATGCACTACAAGGCAGAAGCAATGTTGATATATTACCTATAAGAGCTGTATTCCATTTGTTGACAATCTTTGTGAATGTTGTTGAACCAGAGGACATGAGAATCTGTCTTACTCGATTCTCGAACACCTTCATATGTTCATCATCTACACGCAAGAAAGCAACTGCAGTGCGTTCTTTTGTCTGCTCATTTTGCAGATTCCAAACACCATCCCTTGTATTGCTAAAAGCCTCTTGAGTCATTCTTATCTTAGGTAGTATACGGACTTCAAAACCACACCTAAAATACGAATCAGTTGTTTATTATTTTTCACGTCCAAAACATGTAGACGACCATACGGTTTCAATATAATAACACAAGAAAAACCAAAATCAAATTGAAAAGGCTATACATACATGCTGAACAGCAAGTTTGGATTGTCTTTGCTGTAGACCGACACAAAGCTGTTCTCCCACTCAAGTGTCGTAATACTTCTTGGAAGACGATTCTTCATATCCCAAAACACACTTCTACCAAGGTTGACTGAAAAATGATACCAAGACCATTTAGCACAGCCACCAAATGTAAAGAATCACAGGATTAAAACTAAAATTAAAGTATTCTCCAAGATACAGTCAAACAAAAAAGAACCATACCATCATGCTTCATGAGTCGCATTCTAGCATCTCTTGGCCAGCACTTCTTATTGTTATAACCAACCATATTTTCATTGTTGGGATCCGGATGCTCAGTAAGATAGCGCTGGATGAGGTCCCGTGCCTCCTCATGAGTGAAGCGGAACAATATATGCACCTTGTCAATGTACCTGGAGTACAATCGGATTGGATGTCGTGTTTCCACCCTGGTGTCATGATAAGTAATAAACTCATTGGGCATCTGTGGTGGACCAGCTATTTCACTGGCTCGGGTCAAACCAAGAAGCAGAAGATCCAGGACAAGCCCATAGTATTGCACAACAAATGAAGCAAACTGAAGACCTCGTATGAGCCCATAAGAGTTTGTATGACTCATATCCTTGTATGATAGAACGACGTTGTTCTTTGCAGTGACATAATCAGCAATGTTGTGGTCAAGAACTAAACGCAGAAGCCTGCGATTTTATGGGATCTAATCAGTGTCAAGCATACATTTCCATACTTGCTTCCACACATAAAGGAAAGAATATAAAAATTCAGTTCCCAATACTTACCTGTTGAGCATGGTTAGATCAATCTTTTCAAAAAATTTCTCAAATTTAGTTTGAAGCATTACAACACACTGGCCATCACCAGTATCCCATATGCCCTGTAAGTTGTTTATGCCTTGACACCATTTGTAAACCAACAGTGGTGGAGGTTCCGAATCTGCAGGTTTAATCCAATTTGGAAAAAGGTGTCGTTTATCACCCTCATACCACAGATATTGATCCAGATACGCATCAGTAATCTTCTCAAGAGGTTCGATCTCATAAACGGGAATCAGATAGCTATATAAATCCATGAACTCAATTCCAACCTGCAAAATATTCCGCTGTTCAGCTTAACATGATTTGAAAAATAAAAATGAATAAAAGAAAAATTAACAACTCATTCTCCCATTCGTACAAACACATCTTGTGGATTTTATGGAAGAGCGGGCTTTGTTCGCAACTTACTTCTTTGAAGGCTCGCTGCGTAAGTAAATGACGTTTAATACGCGACAGAGCCTCATGTGGGTTATCATAAGCCTGCTCAATCAAACCCAATTCTTCTCTTTGTAACTGGTTTAATCTAACAGCCACACTGTAGGACTCCTTCAGTCTCTCCAGAGCAAGGATGAGGAGTTTTGTATCGTGTTTGTAAGACAATGGAGGAAAAGGGATTGGAGAGAATTTTCTCGATTCCAGCCAATGCACAGTTGTAGTGTATATCGCCACTGCTTCTTCTGGTGTGACATATGGACCATCTTTCAAGTAGTTGTGCTGTCGTTCCTGCAAAGAAGATTGGGAGGAGAAAACATCAATTAAAAGCACTCAAGGAAATATGGGATGGGGCTTACATTCTAGTTAACTTCATCAAATAGTAAAAGAATCACGAAAAAACACACCTGTTCCGCCTTCAACCAAAGGCGGGTCAATCTTCCAAGATTCTTTCGGCAAACAGTCTTGTCGACTGTCGCCCCCCTTCTAATACGTTCTCGATTATAATGAGCAACATTTGTCCACCAATCAGCTTTTGATTTCACATAACGAAGTATCATGTTCTCAATCGGAACAGGCAAACCAGGCACCTTACAAGCCCAAGAATTATACAAAACAAAATATCAGCGCTGAACCACGAGGAAAGGCATTAAGAATATGTGTTGACAGCCATAACAAGGACAACAGTTAACACAAACTAAAGTACCTTCCAAGGAATATTTGCTTTCCAACAACGCCATGCTTCACTCAGATGTTGCAAAATAGTTCTTGCCTTATTTTGCTTAATACCCTCTGCAGTGGAAAACGAGCATTAGCATTCTTAATACACGGAAGAAAGCACATATATCAAGTATGGTTGAAAAGAGAACCAAAAATAGATATGGCCTAGAAAAGACGGGATGCTTGCCTGGCATGGCATCAAGTACATCATGCATAACAGCAGCACGAAGCTCCAAATCGAAGTGGCTTTCAACACGTTGCTTTGTCACAGTTTTAGCCACTCCTTTGGAGTGCCGTCCTTCAAATTGTCTGGCAAGTAAATTCCCCAACCATCTTTCCAGAAGAGGAACTATGCCCCGCAGGAAAAACAACCATACTCTCCACATAGGTGCCCAAAAACCACATCCAGGACCTTTCCCGACTGGCCCAGTATTAAACCGGTAATAAATCAAATGCTTCAAGTCTTTACACATTCGAATCTGCCGCATTAGCCGGTATTTATACCGGTACATACCCGTTAACTGGCCAACGTGTGAAAAAATGTATTGCAACCCATCAGCCAACTGAAATGCATCCACATTTCCTAAGCGAAACTGGATATTCGCATCAACAACAAGCTTCGTCAAACGCAGAATTTCACGGCACAGATGGAAGGCATTGCCAAACCGTGACTTTTTGCGTTCCTTAGTGGTAAGGGTCTTCACAGGCTTCAAGTTGAAATTGTAGTCAAGATGGAGGTAGTTCAAATTTTTCCTGTGGATCAGAAGATTCAGCATATTGTAACCTTGCTTGCATACTTGTAGACCTGCTTCAGCCCAATCAAGTTCAGTGGTCTGGAAGAACTTTGTAGCCTGGAGAGACCTAAACAGGTGCTTCTTCTTCTGAGCTTTAGGCGGGCGGTGATGCAGCTCATTCAACACAAAGCATTTCAGCAGTTTCTGGTAACTTACACGAACTTTGACAGGGTACGATGGAGGACTGCCAAAAAAAGACAAGAAGGTTTAAGTGAATAAGGTACACACATACACTGGAATCGCATCGTCACTTTAGAAAATGAAGGGTATTTCTTACCAGTGTTCCTTGTACCACTCAGATACAAGAGGTATATCTTCAGCACGCCTCATCCGACCAGACCGCATGTTGAAAGGCCGCGGAGCAAATAATAGTGAAATCCCAGCGGCAGTGGTGTCAGTATAGATCGGAGTGCTAGTTAGTAATGGTTCGACTCCCTCAGGCAAAACAAAATCGTCATCTTCATCTTCTTCATAAACCTTCCTATCTCGCCTATCTTTATTTGTACTTGTTATCGGGTGAATGAGAGGGTCGTAATAGAATGCCGGTAAATCGGGATCCTCAGTTTTTATGTACATCACCATTGGAGTGTGATAGATACTGAGCTTTACTTTCCGAGGCCTGTTATTGTAAAGATGAGGGAATGCAATCCTATACTCTGTCCTAAGAGGTGACCGAATGATAAGTTTATTAATGTCATTAAATTCATTCCAGTCCTCATCCCCTTTCTCCATGTCACGATACAGAGGTTCAAACTTAGGACCACCTGCAAAAGTAAAATTTATTCAGAATATATACATTTACGATAACTCAATCAACTGCTACAATTCACTCATTAATAACCATTTCCAACTAAAGCCAAGAATACCAGAACAGAGTCCCTCAAAGGACAACGACATGGAGTCATCTCCTTGAGATGGATAGAGTGGCATGAAATGCATACACAGCAGAAAAAATATGTGCAAGATTAAACCGGTAAAAAGCTCATTATAAAAACAAACAAGATTTAACATCAAACATACCAGGTATGCACATGTTCAGAGCTTTGGCTGTGAAGAATGACTCCATATCGAAAAGGTAAAAGTAATTGCGATCAATCAAATCAGACAGCAGCTGCCCAGCAAGCCGGTGAAGTGTCGCCATAATAGGAAGCGACAGGTGCCATTTCCGGTAACTCGGCCCATTTATAAGCTTTGTCTTCACAAGTGGTTTATGGTCATAGAACCAAGTATAAACAGCTGAATCTTCTTCCTCATCTAATTCTAACTGGATGGGCTCCAAAGGATCCACATCTAGGAGATTATCAGCATAATCCAGAGGAGGTTCTTCATCATCAAAAGGTGGAAAACGCATTCTCTTAAAATGTCGTCGATCTCTTTTCTCTCTTCGCATCATGATCCACATAGTACCCCACTACAAAATTTTCAAAAAAATCCAATTAATTAGTATATTAATAATAATAGGAGCACGACGTGGCTTGGCGCAGAAGGAGAAGTATAAAAGTTATATTGCAAAAGGATATCAACGAAGTTGAAGTACACAGCACAACAACAAATACCTGTGCTAAATAGATTGGTTCAACAACCCATGGTATTTCATTTACAAATGTTATAGCCCCAGTAATGTGGTATAGAACCTTCACTTCACGGACCTAAGGTACAGAAAAGAAAAAAGTTAATGCATATATATTCAAGGAGCCAATGTACCAAATCACAAAACCGTTCAACAGGAAGCCAGCCACCACAGCATAAATACCTGTTCCCAAGGCATGGGCATATTTTCGAGAAGTTTGTACACAGCATGCGGCACAAATTTAAGAGCTCCCAAATACACACGCTTATCATGGCGATATTTCTTTGATGACATGTCACCATGGTCCCTGCACAAAATAATTGTTCAATGCTCACTCACGCTAATACACAGAGAGACAATATGGCCTATTAAACATCTACATAACATAAAACATTCAGAAATTTACAGCTCCAACTGGGCGCACTCTTGATGAAAGAAGTTCAATTAATCAAATTCATTCAACACAAACCTCAAACAGCTTTAGCAAATGGAGAATCATTTCAATCCCCAAAAAGACTTCGGCCAATCAAGCCGAATGCTTACATAATTTAAGTGAGTCACATCCATGTACCAAAAAGATCAAGAGCAAACATGGTAAATGAATTTCCATACAGGAGCATTCACTAGCTCAACATTAGTCAATAGGCGAAGAAGACAAAGGAAGATGATCCACCGAAGAAGGCTGTCTCTAGGAGAATTTTTTTACAGAATAACATGGTGTACCATCAGTCAAGCCGCTAGCAAATCCACATAAAAATTAGAAGCTATCAATAACCATAAGAGAGTATCAATATACCAGCCACATAGGAACAGGAGAACAAAACCAAGACTTAAACTTCCCATCAATTAATTAATTTGATTGACAGACAAAACTCTCCAGGCTCACAGAGACCCTGAAATCTATCATGATGGTTTGTTTCGGAAACCTTAAGAATCATAACACCAGGATGAGTTAGTATCCAATGGATATATACAAATGTTTACGATCTTCAAACTGAATTTTGTCTACCTTAAGCTTTACAGCTAACCACTTGAAGCTTGTGTCTTGGTGCCTATTAAACTTTTAGCAAAATTACCATTTAATTGACGCCTGAGAAGGCCCAACCAAAACCTGGAAAAGGTTCTTTGGGACCTTCTCTCGCACATATTTCTCCTATTCCAATCAAAGTAAAATTTAAAAAGCAGAAATGTCATATAGGGTTTAGCAAATGCTTCCGATCACAACTCAGATAAAATGACCTCTTTCAAGTGTAGATAGAAACCATTTTCAGCCGTTATAGCTGGCATAAAACCGGTATCCTTATTCCTTAAACAAACGAGAAACAACCAAAAGCAATATTGAGGATACTTTTTTTTTTTTGAGAGAGGACAATATTGAGGATACATTAAAAACTAGTTATCTATGCATCCGCAGAACAAAATATTCTGAAAACTTAAGCAGAGATATCATTAACAGCCGACCAATAACTTAAAAATAACACGAGAAATGACGGAAAATCTAGATTCGTTAAGCTACTAGCAACTAAAAGCTACAAAAACTTGTAGAAACCACATCAAACAGGTCGCAGAAGAAAATCAAGCGGAGAGAAACTTCTTAAACACGAAAAAAGGGCTTAATACACCATTTACACCGCCAAAAGAAAGCAACCAAGATAAAGGTAACCTAACAAAAGAACAGCATACCGAATGATTTTCCTGACATGCTCCGGAGGCATATCCTCCTTCTGCGTCTCAACAAACCCAAACTTCCTTTTATCACTGTACCGCTTCGAGTTGAGCTGCATCCACTTCCTCGCCCTCTCATCCAACTGCGACTCAGTCGGCACAACTGTGTAAGACGGCTGCACCGACGGCGGTGGCGGCGCAACCGGTTGCGCCCCACTAGTCCCAGGCGGCGCCATCATTGGCGGCATAGCTCCAGCGCCGCCGCTTCCGCTGGTCCCTGGCGGCGCCGGGTTGTTCCACATATCCTGCCCGTTGTTATACATGTTTGTATAAAACTAAAACCCTAAAATCCCTAGCAAAGCCACCTCGATTCGTCGAAACAGCAAATTCCCGAATATTTGTTGGTGAGTTTTGGGAAATTCCAGCAGCGGGTTTTGGGAAGTAGGGGTTTTGTAGTGAGGTGGGATGGAGCACACTTCCCTCGATCTCTCTCTCCCAATCGATCGAAGAGAGTGAATTTTGAGTGATGAGAAATGTGGGCCTTGCTTTATATGTAGTTGGCAAATGGGGAAAAGCGGTCTGAAATGGCATGACCGACTCTTCACTATATGGGCCTCTTTCCAGTGGACTATTTTCCTTATGGGCTCAATCTATTCGGCTTCACAAAATTATTTCATGAAGATTAGTTCTCTTAAATAAATTAACTAGATACGTCACATGCAGTACTTGCGTGCATAATTTTTAGTAATACTCTTAACACCACCAACTCTTATACGAATCCAATATTTTAACGTATGTTGGTCTAATTAATCAATCTAAAATAAAAATATGTATTTATCTTAGATACATAAAAAATTTGGTTTGAATTTATTGGAAACATATTATTCTCAAAGAAAAGCTCAAATTTTGTTAGGAACTTCAATTCGGAATCCATATATTAATTAATTTATTTAAATTTTTTACTAATAATTTATTTTAAAATATTTTGATGTTAACAATATGACAATAAATACCAACTTGATATATACTTTTGAAATAGTAGTGGCTCGTAGAAATATTATATCATAAAGTAATATTTTGAAGGGAACTGATATGTTTGAATTTGAAGTGTTGTACCACAAAGCAAATCCAAACAGAATCAAACAATCAGGTACTAAATTAACCTATTAGATTAGACATCAAAAGATAAACAACAATTGGAACCACCATGTCCTTTTTGGCTTAGCATTAAATTAAATTATATTACATTAATTTACAATAAAGATTTAGATTATTACATTTCAATCATTAATTTATAAGCTCGTAAATCTTATAAAAAATTTAAAATTTATGAGATGTTATATCTTATTTTAAAAATAAGTTCATAAAGCATTTTAGATAAATTAAAATTACCGAGCTCATAAGATGTTACTCCCTCCTTACTTCTTTTGCAAAAATTTATAAGCTCACAACATCTTATTTTCAGAGCTTACATACTCTATTTCTAAAAAAACTTACAGAATATTTTGCAACATTTTATAAACTTTTAAATATCTTATAAGTTCACCCAAACACGACACTTTTGAAAAGTGAAATAAGTGACTTTTGACCAATCAAGTTCTATTAGTAGTTGAGTATTTTTGGAAAAACAAACACTTCATTGAAAATTGTATTTTGTAGATGGACTTATATTTCTAAAGTGTAAGAAAAACTTAGAGCCAAAGATTTTGATTGATCACATGAGATAAATCTTAACTTTTTTTTTTTTTAATAATTGACTTATCAAAAGCATGTGGTTTGTAATTAAAATCAAATCAAATCATATGGATTTCCTTGGATTTGTTGTCTAATTGACTTAAATGAAAGTGTCCTACATATCACCAAATGCTTATAAAGATATTTATCGCGATGGTGTGGACATTATTACATCATAATATAAATTTAAAAAAATATGTAGTAATTGAAAATTGATTAATTTTAATAAATTCAATAAGTTATGATTAATTAAATATTATAAAAGACTTTATAGCAAAACTTTAATTTAGAGTTCTATAACACGGAGTCTAATTTGGGAGGACTTTAATTATTTTGCTCCCCAAAAAAAGCCTAGTTGAACTTCAGGCGTGGTATCATAACACGTGTGATATAAATAAAAAAAAAAAACAAATACAATCTGAATAAAATCAAATGACTAGAGGCTTTAGTCAAATAGTATATTAATTTTTAAAAAATAAAAGGCTGTAGGTTTGAATTCCACAATTTATAATACTTTCTCATTTATTTTTTTAAATATATTATTTATTTAAAATTATAGTTCGTAATTTCGGAGGAAATTATATATAAAATTGATAGACAGATACTTCTCTTAAATGCATACACTAAACTCCAAACCAATAATTGTGAGCAAAAAATTTATGATATTAATTACTTTAGCATGATGCAATTCACATTTATTTTATATTTAATGGTATTTAAGGTTATGTCCAATCTAAAAGTTTAGAGACTATAATTATTTAATATTTAATCGTATTAAGGGTATGCGTAGCATGACGCAATTCACATGATAATCATATTATATTATTTAAAATGAAAGTCAACTAATATTTTTATCTCTCTTCTAAATGTCATATGAAGTGAACAAGTTAATACTTTTTTTAGTCCACTCATTTATGTTGAGTTCTTAATTATTTTTTATTATAAGTTACTTTTTATTTTTAAATCTTTACAATTTCTTTTAAATTTTATATCAATTAGTTTTTATAATTTAAGTAATTTTAAATAAAAATCTTTCACAAATTAGGTTTTGTCCTGATATCAATTAATAAATACCACATCGTTATTTTATTTAATTTTTTGAGAAGTTTTTTTTAATAAAAAATATAATTATTTCCTTATATCCTTTGAGTTATTTTTTAATCTTTTTATTTTATTTTATTACATTCATGACTATTTCGTCATGTTTTATTTTCTTTTTATATGCGTACATATTTATTATTGATTTTGTTTAAGAGGTCCTATAGCAAAAATTATAGTATTTGACATCAATGATAAGTAAAATATTATTCTTAAATTAATATTTTTTTTTATTTTAGGTTTTCTCAAAAAATAAAAAAGTATAATTTTTTTTGTAATATAAAATAAACTTAATAATTTAAATTAATTTTATGTAAGAAGTTTGTCACCTTGCAACAAACGAGGCAAGTGCTAGTGTACGTTTGTTATACTACATATTGTCAATTTATCCTGTAATTATATGTCATCCTCGACATTATTTAGAAAAAAA
Organism: Sesamum indicum; assembly: GCF_026168435.1. Lineage (NCBI taxonomy): Eukaryota > Viridiplantae > Streptophyta > Magnoliopsida > Lamiales > Pedaliaceae > Sesamum > Sesamum indicum. Next base: position 16,690,921 of record NC_142657.1, read on the forward strand.
ATTATTAAAAGACATATTATCCATACTATTATAAAGAGAGGATGGTATTTAAATTTAGAGCGATAGTTTTGATACCATACAACAAATTATTGGAATTCCGAAATGCCGGTCAACTTCCCAAACTCATATTAAAATTAACTACTCAACCAAGTTCAGTTAGAAAATTAATTCCGTATAATTATATGTACTCAAATATTAAATTTATTTTCATTTTATTTAAGTTTATTTTTAATTGAATTTGAAATAATATATTTGTATGTATATTTGATCATCGTTTTCAATATAACATATATCGCACAAACTATCAATTTTTAATTTAATCTGAATAAATTGATAATTAATTCATTAAAAAAGGTTATCGGACAGTTTTTGTATGTGAAGTTGTAGGACATTAACAAATTTGAATATAGATGAATAAATTATGAATATTACAAAATAAATAAATAAATAATGCCTTTTTTTTTTCTTAAATTTGATATAAGAAAGTTTGAATAGTCTTAATTTTAATCGTAACTATAAATCATGTCATATTTTAAGATCATATACAATTGATAAGATATTTATAAATTAGTTATCAATATAATTTTCATATATAAAAAAACGAACCCACAATAATATAATTAAAAATAAAAAATAATTACAGTTATATCTATCAATTATGATGGATCTATACAAACAATGTTGATGTTACATCAAACACATGATCAACGGCTTTCACCCAAATGGAAGAAAGGGCCCACGTTAGGGTAGGATTAGGCTACGGTATAGATCCTAGGCTTTTGGACTCACTAACCAATCATTGTGGACCTACCATATTCAAAGGTTAACTAAAAAGGATGAAATCAAAAGGTAGATAAATTTTTTGGAATTTTATTTTGGGGGAATTTTGTAAAATATTATTGAAAAATATATTAATTAAGAAAATGAATACAAAATATTATACGTTTTGTTTTTCTTTCTAATATATATATATATATATATATATATCGTATATGTATTTGTTTTTATGATGAACAGTAGTAGTTTTTATAATGTTAATTAATAATAATAAATAATATATAAATTATGAAAAATAGTTTTAATTGATCCATGTAATTAAACTATTCCAAATCCTTTTGGTAGTTTCCACTTTAGTTAAATTAAACTATTGATATTGATATGTTGCATTTTTATATTTATTGATTTCATTTTGTATACGCATCTTTTAATTTCGATTTCACGTGAATTTGATAAGAATATAACGAAAAACTTATCGCAATATATTTTATTAGTATATAAAAAATTACCCATTTAAATGAGTGAAAAAATAAAACTTAGTGCACAATTTAATATTTTTCATATTTTACGACACTGATTGTTTATATTCTCAACCTTCGTATTTTTCTTCTTTTACCCAATTTTAAAAGACAAACATTCATTTTATCATATTTTAAATATAAAACAAATGATTTTAATATATATTATTTTTGTTACGTACGAAAAATACTAATATATCTTTGTTTTCATATTTTTGTGCCATCATTTATGTTTATATTTCCATGGATCATTTTTTTTGTTTTTATTATTTGAACCTCTTATTTTATCATAATTTCAAAAGAAACCACTTATCTTGAATTATTTGTCATTCTGATTTTTTAGAAAACCTATTTCTTCCTACTAATCATATTTATAAACCAAACACATTTTCAATTGCAACCAAAAATAAAGTAAAAGTAAATTTAGGATTAAAAAATATTAAAAATACTAAACTTAGAAATCCACGTTGAAAATAAAATCATATGAAACTCTGTGTTTGTTTTTGTTTTTTTTAATATACTCTGTCGTTATTTATGCAATTTAATTTTTTTTTTTTGGGGGGGGGGGGGGGTTGGGGTGGGGGATTTGGGTGTGCAAAGTGAAGCATGGAGAAGTAGGGTGTTAGAATAAAAATAAATGGGAAATGGAAGGGCCTATTTGTGAATTTTAATAATAATCAGGAAATAATGTTGTTGACAGTACACCACGCGTGCGCTTAAACAGTGTTGTACCTTGTCTTTGCGGGTCCAATGATATGAGGGAGGGAATTGATTCAAAAGTTTGCCCCTTTCTGCACCCAATAATCCAATCAATCATACCATCACTATTCCTCTTCTTATCCCCTTCATTTCTCGTATAATAGTTGTACGTCATACATTCAATCTATGTGTATAAATTTCATTAAAAGAAAAAAAATATGTGTATAAAATTTTAGAAAACTTAAAAAATTAGATATTATTTACTAAAAAAATTTATTGTAAAAAATTAAAAAAATGAAAATAATTATATTATACAAATAAAAATTATAATTAAATACAAAACTAAATTTTATTATTAAAGTTAATGAATGAATTAAAAATTCATTTAATTGGAGATATTGATAATTAAAAATTTACATTTAGTGTTTTTTTTTTTTGAATAAATAGTTAATTTTCACTTTCTAAATTTGAAATTTTAAAAGCGAGTTTAAAATTGCGTCTGATTATTAATTTAATAAAGTCTAAATAAATTTTAATTGGATCAAATACGAGGTGAGTTCGAGTAGTTTGATATTTTTTAAATATAATTTTATAATTTTTACAATAATCGAATCCACAATCAAATGACTAAACGTGAAAATAAGAGATGATCTCGACCATTGGTGGCGCCTACCTAGATAAATCTGTGACTGTAATGTTCTCTGATAAGCATAGCCACGTCATCCGGCGTTGAGAGACGGGGGACCACCACAAAAATCCCGCTCTCATGCCGCGTCACTTTTCTTCTATTTCTATAATAATTCTTTTCTCCAATTAATGTCTATTTTATTTTTAACTAATAGTTCACGTACACTTAAATATATGACATATATGAGTAATTATGGAAATCGCACGAAAGAAATTCATTACTTTTATATTAAATATCCAAATTTCACAAAATTTTGTGAATTTTAACTGACATAGTTAAATATTTTATTTGATGGATTTATACTTTGTGTAGATAATTTTAATCTTATAGATTCCAAATAAATATTGATTTAAATTCTGTATATATAAATTACAAAAAAATAGAATAAATTTATGTTCTAAATTTAATATTTGCATCTCGGCTATAAAAATATTTTAAATAAAATAAATTATATAATTTCTAATATATGTAATAAAATATATTAAATAAAATAAGCAATACTTAAAATAAAAATTACAATCCAACATCAAATACTTATTAAATGAATGGGATTCTGCTAGCCCCTTGGCAAGATGCACATAATAAGAAGGGATAATTACACTGTTCTTTCTTAAAATTTGATGTAATTATACTATAAATTTTATTTGATTTGACTTATTGGGTTTTTCCTATTATATGTACTATTCATGACATTTATTATCATATAATGAATAGATCAATTTGTCAATTAAAATTTACTAAATTTGATGATTTTAATAAACAATTGGATAAAATTTTATATTTAATCCCAATTGACTTATTGCAAGTCAAACAAATATTTTTTTTCTAACCAAATTACTCTTATAAGAGCGAAAATATAACTCTTAGGCAACTTGGTTAGATAAAAAATTATTTGACTTGTAATAAGTTATTAATAAGTCAATTAGGATTAAATATTAATTCTTATTTAATTTTATTACTAATATCAATAAATTTTGAAAATTTTGACTAATTGACAAACCTATTGGATAAACATGAACAGAAGTCAATAACATTAAATATAATTTTCTAAATTATATGAAATTTACATATAATTATACAAAATTTTATAGGAGTAATTCGTAATCATCACAAATTAAAAGAAGGTATGCAGAAAATATAATTGAAAAAGTGGAAAAATACAAAAATAATAATAATAAAGTGTGTATATAAATAATACAGCAGCAAGCAGCTGGATCTTCCTCAGTGGAGCTTTTGTCCAACCAAAGAGCATTTGAAAACACAGAGAAAGAGGTGAATGCAGTAGTCTCTCTCACTAGAGAGAGAAAAAACGCTTGTGAGTTTTCCCCAGAAGAAATTAGAGCAAAGAATCAAGAGAGAGAAAGATGTTTGCAGCAGAGAATGGATTAAGGGGTGACCCGAGATTGAAGGGCATTTCTGAAGCCATTAGAGTTGTGCCCAACTTCCCAAAACCAGGTTTTTTTCTACCTCCACATGCAAGTTTCTTGTAAAAATACTGTTTTTTTTTTTCCGTTTTATTTAAATTCTAAATTATTGTGAAATGATGGGGGAATAAGGATTTTTTTTCGTTTTTTTGTTTGGTTGTGTAGTAGTACACTGTGAAATGACTTGTGTGTGTGTCTGTGTTTTTTTTAAATGAAGATTTGTTCTTGTTTTCAGGAATTATGTTTCAAGACATAACCGCAGTTGTCTCTAATCATAAGGTCTTCAAGGATACTGTTGATATATTTGTAGACAGATACAGGGACATGGGCATCTCTGTGGTTGCTGGTAATGTGTTATTACTCTGTAATTCTTGTAGCATTTTGTGGATAACAAGAATTACAAGAGGGAGATTAGTTTCTGAGTGTTGGTGACTGCATGCATAGTCCACTGTATTTACATTTGGAGCAGGAAAGTTTACCAGCAATTTTCAAAACACAAGTGTTTGATGAAAGTTTTCTGAAAGTCAAAGAACTTTGTCCTTTGGGTTCTATCAATTGTGTGTTTTTTTGTCACTTTTGGGTAATCAAAAGATGTACAGTAACTTCAATCAGAGTGATTTATTAATTGTAAAATGGTTGTTGAAATTGGTAAAGGTTGAATCTTTTTTTCTAGGAGTGGAAGCAAGAGGATTTATATTTGCTCCTGCAATTGCATTGGCAATTGGTGCCAAGTTTATCCCTCTGCGTAAACCAGGGAAGCTTCCAGGTAGAACTTTTACCCTTGACTTAAGATTTTGTCTAGTTATGGCCTTATGGAGCCTGATCTTGGTGAACTTGGCAAATTTATGGCCAATGCAATCGCCAAATGCAACCCCAGAAGTGTAGTTTATTTAAAGAAGTCTTTTCCATGGGGATCAGTATTGATCACTATTAATAACCAATGTATCTTTCACAGCATGTTCACTTATGAAAATAATGGATGTGAATGATTCAGGTGAAGTTATTTCCGAGCTGTACGAACTTGAATATGGTAATGATTGTTTGGAAATGCATTTGGGGGCTGTGCAACATGGAGAACGAGCATTGGTTATCGATGATATAGTGGCCACAGGAGGGACACTGTCAGCAGCCATAAGGCTTTTAGGTGAAGTTGTGAAATCATTTTTCATGTTTCCTGTTGAAGTCTATATGTGAATGTTAGCTTTTCTCTGCTTCAAAATGTTGTTGACATTTATGTTTTTGATTGACTAGAACGTGCTGGCGCTGAGGTGGTTGAGTGTGCATGTGTTATTGGATTGCGAGAGGTAGAGGTAACTATGAAATTCTACTAATTGCTTCTCATTTTGAATGCGTGAAGTAGTCTTCATATTCAAACTGCTTCCTTTGTGTTTTTGTGAGATAGTGATATCTGTTGCAAAGAGAAACTTCCTCCGAATGGCTGATACTAATAAAAATTAATATCTTCAATTCAGAACTCACACGCACCTCACTCTCACGTTAATATTTTGTATACTTGCATCCATTTGCTTTGGAATATCTCATTGTAACAGTGCTATTCCATTCACATGTAAAGTTTGGCACAATTGGGGTTTTATGGTTAATTGCAGCTTACTCACCTATGAAAACATTAATAGGCATGAAACCCCCTATAAAAAGGGTGATGCGAACCGTTTTTGCCCGTTATGTTATAATACGGAGGGTTGTTGCATTTAATCATGGGATTCAATTTGAGGCTGGGCATAGTTACTAATTCATGATTTGGCATGTGAAAGATCAAACTTCATTCTCGATTTTGTGAGAATTTTCTCGAAAGCCTTTTCTTCGCCTCTCTTTGATGGAGATTTGATTTTCCTGAAATTTATACCTATTCTTCAGTGCCAGAAAAACAGTCGAGATGGATAGATTTAAAAGACAGACACACACATAGTATTATGGTGATTGAGCACATAACCTATAACTGCAGCTATTATGGAGTCAAACATATGTTTGTAACTACGTTTGAATATTACAAGGATCATTAGCTACTAAATCCTTATTTAGGTTTATTTGCTCCTGAAGAAGTTTTATTCTGAGCATGAATTTTGTTTTCCACCATTAATAGGGACGGCGCAGGCTGGATGGGAAACCACTATACATCTTGGTGGAACCTCGTCAAGACAGTTCCTAAACCTGGTACTCTATACATACATCACTAATTTCTAAGTTTTTGTTCTGTGTTGATAAAATCAAAATCCCGGACCTAATGTTGAGTCTTTTTACTCGTACACTCAAGGGTTTTTCTTTAATATCTTTAGAGCAAACCCCTGATTTATTTTTATTTTTAATATTCCCCATGTTATTGCACTCTTGTAATGCTTTCTTATGATGTTTGGTGCCTAAATGCAAAATACATATTTAGTAAAAAAGCACTAAGATTTGAACTTGACTTTGTCTGAGATCAACGCATTGTTGTCCAGATTTCGGGCATGCTGGATTGGATTGGTGTAAATTACGAAGAGGGCGATGCAGTGAAAGGTTACAGAAAGCGCGATCAAGTTTCTGATTCTTGTGTCCATTGTTAGTAGCAAAGTAGTGAATTTCCCTTCATGAGAATAATTTCTTGGCCCTTTTTGTTGTATATTCAATTTGTATTCTTTTCTTGCACATCACATTTGTATCAGTTTGGTAGGAAATGGTAATATGCCTTTGAGGTTTATGGATGAAAGTCATCATATTTGTCTTCTTCTTCTTATATATATATTTTTAGTTTCATAATTATATACTTCTTCGCAAAGTGGTTTTCTTGGATTAATGAGATCAAGACTCTAAGTTAAAAAAAGTTGTCTGTTCGAGTTCTATTAATACAGTATTTTTTTCAATTTTTTGTTCTTTGGAATAACACACAAATAAGTTTCAAAAAATTTTGTTTTAAAAGTATTACATTCACTACCTTTTTCTTTATTTTAGTAAATCCATTACAGTTGTTTTATGAATTACAATCATTAATAATTAATATATGTCAATTATTAATATTATATATATAAATAATCAATACTATTACAATAAATTAATAATTACTATTAAATTATGTCAATATACTTATATATTGTGGACTAGAATGTATGACCACGAAAAAGATGATACATTAAAAGGATGTTCTCCATTAATAATAAAGTATAAATACATATATGTCATAATAGATCCTCAATATTTGCAATTAAAAATATGAACTAAGTGGTTTGGATATCATTAGTAGCACTCCATTGAACTGAACCAGAAAAAATCAAAATTCGACCCAACTGAATGTGGGCTAATAAGAAATTCCAGGTTTCAAGATTTGACTTTTTTTTTCTTTTAATAAAACAATGGTAAATAAATTATAGTAATTTTTAATATATTTATTCAATCAATGCATTAACATCACTAACAACCACAAATAAATTATAAAAATACACAGAAAAAGTTACTTGTTGTATCATACAATATATTAACAAGTTTACAACACATAATACAATAAAACTACATATTATCTTAAAAGCACAGTTGAAATGATGAATTTAAATTTGAGGAAATGATTTCAAATGACTCAATTTTAAAAAAAATGGAATTCATCAATATTTAATAAAACATAATTCCAGATTAGAATTAAAGAATTTGAAGTTTTTAAATTTAGAATTATCTAAATAAATTTGAAGAATTTGAAATTCGTAGCTTCTAATCCGTCATCAAAACACAGCTTCATCTAATTATAAATTCGAACATTATGTTTGATTTTATTTTGAGTGTTTTGTTTTGTGTTATGAAGATAGAGAGAAAAATACAAAGATAAATAAGTATATGTGGAGATAGTATGTGCATGTTTGGATTTGTTTTTAGAGGTAATTTAAAATATTTTAAGATATTAAATTATTTTAAAGTTTAAATCATAAAATTAATTTGAAAAAATCCATCATATCTTTTGCATATCCAATTACATCTAATCTAGAAATTTATGAATACTTTTTAATAAAATGTTGTTTAAAATATTGAATATATGTATATATATATATATAGATTTGATATGTATATATATATATATAGATTTTATATTGACTTGCATCTAATAATTCATTGCTCAATCAATTTTGTTTTGAATTGAATTCGAGTATGAAAATAATTCTTTAATAGAATAATTATAAAGTTACTGAGAAAGTATTATATCCCTGAAATAATAATAGGGATAATACTTTCCTCCCATGATAATTACACATAGAATTTTTGTAGTTTGAGAAATTATATGTAGTACCCTTAAAGTTTGCTTTCGTCTAACAAATAAGTCCCTTAGTTGGTCAAAATTCACTGAATTTGTTGATATTAACGAAAAAACTGAACGAAAATTAATGTTTACCCTCGATTGATTTATTGCAAGTCAAACAATTTTTTTCAAACTAAATTACCCTTATAACAATAAAGATATACCTCCTCATACGTGAAACTTATAAGAGTAATTTGATCGTAAAAAAATTTATTCAATTTGCAATAAGTCAGTAATAAGTCAATTGGGGGAAAATATAATTTTTTTATTTATTTTTTGTTAATATCAACAATCTCGATAATTTTTGACTAATTGAGAAACTTATTTGTTAGACGAAAGTAAATCTCAAAGGTGTTAGGTGTAATTTTTCAAACCACAAAGGTTTACATATAATTATACCAAATTTCATAGGAGAGAAGTATAACTATCCCATAATAATATACTTCCAAAATATGTAAAACACATCATGATTGCAATTACAGAAAAAGAAGCAAGTTGCCTTAAAGTATTTGAAAAAAAGATGGTAATAAGAAAATATGATAAACTTAATAGTAAAATGCATATAATTTACTGTGACCTATACAAAGATTAAAAAAAAAACTATTTCTCCTCAACCTTGTCATGAAAAAGTAAAAAAATTAAAATTACAGTCCCAGTAAATACAAAAATAATTGACTTAGTAATATAAAAACAAAGAAAATCGAGGAAAAGAATATAAAAAATAGAATTAACAAAATTCAAACAAAAGTTATATTAGATTAATTAAATGGTAATTATTGATCAAATTTTGCAGAACAATTAGATTCTGAAACAAATTTATGACTTGTACAATTATTTCTTCAAAAAGTTAATATACCTAAAAATATAACAATGTTAGTCATCCAGTTAGGCGTGGACCTCACTAATAGTAGCAAGAAAGACTTATTAAGACTTGGACAAATGAAGAATCACACAACTAAAGTCAGACCAATGTTCATACTCTCTTAAAACTTGATATGTGGTCCTACAAAGTTATGAAGAACTAACAGTAGACAGTGATAATAAATTGACAGCAACAATTAAACAAACAGTTAAGGTGGGCGTAGGAGGAACCGGTTTTATATTGAGTGAGCGTAATAAGCACGGTGTTACAACTTTGAATATCAAGGTTCTTGCATTCCTATAGACAACAAATTTAAGATGTCTTGAGACTAGCCTCATTTCCTCTACCTTCAACTGCTTCAGACTAATTAGGATCTTATCATAATTGAGTACTCAGAGTTTTACAACACAGCACATTATCATTTGGATATTTTGTATTTAAGCCGGGGCCGAAAGATCGACGAG